>NC_092503.1:143143317-143456817 GCF_047511675.1 Marmota flaviventris
TCTAATGTAAAACTCAGATATGTTCATTAGTTTGCCCAAGACCACACAGCTCGTAGGGGAATTAGGCAGCAGTTGAATGTCACGGATTGATACTAGTTCATATTTTTAAGGATCTTAGCTGAATACTGAGCACAGAGTGTACACTATAACCATGACTTGCATTTCTCTTTCATCTTCTTTTTATGACCCAAAGCTCATTATCCTTATCTGGTGGAATGCAGAGTAAGTTGGGGCGGTAGGATGTCTGCATTTCAATGTACATGCCTTTGTCATTTAGGTATGTGGCTGAGGACAAACTGCTTTATCTCTGTGCTCCCATACTGCAAATGTTTTATCTGTAAAGTAAGAATAAACAGAGTATAAATTTTGCTGTGAGTTCCTGCATGTAAAACCTTAAAACAACACTTGGCATATGTCACATGTACAAAAAGTACAAACTTGCACTATTAATGTGTTTCTTCCTTTACACCTTGATTTTGCAGTAATAATTGTATCATTCGTGGTGGTATTAAAAGTAAGACAGATGGTAGAATAGACAGTAATTAGGAAAACAGGAGATATCTGTCACACCCATTAACATTATCATGGAGCACAAAATAACTTCTTTATCCCTAGAAACTTTCAAGCTAGTTATGATAATAGAAAAAGTTAATTCTAGAACAAAGCCTACTTTGTTTTCTAGGTAAATGTCTATTTTACTACCTTGAAATATATCACATGATGGGACTGTGATACTCTTAGTTACTTAATTCCTGTACATCCATCCACCCATTTATTCAATTGTTCCTCCATCAAGCACAGAGAATTGCTTTACAAGGTGGAAGGAAAATCAGCTCTGAGATCATACTTTTACCACTCAAGTAACATTCCGTTTCCTGCTAGCTGGATCATGTTGGGAAATTCACTTAACTCCTCTGAGGCTCAATATTTTGCAGTGATAAATCAGATTAAGAATACCTTTTTTTTTTGTAGGTTGGGCCACCAATTCACAAATGTGTAGAGGGAAATCAATTTACTTTCCTCCCAGAAGAAGGCATGAGCATCAGCAAACACAAAATTTGTCTTGAGTGCTACTTAACTACTTTTATGGCCTGGCTCATGATTTTCTCCTACCTAGAGCAGGTGCATCTGAGACTGGAGAGTTTGAAATGACCTTAGACTTCATCTTATTTAACAGATGAGGGAATTTTGGTCCAGACAGGGTAAAAGAGACTTGCTTTAAAAATCAAATCTGCTAAATTGTAATGTATTATATTGTTTGTGCCTTTATTTCTCACTTTATACTTTCCTTCCTATTTCCTTCCTATTCGCAATAAAAATGAGAACCTTCACTTATCTATCTTTAGAAAATTACCTTTCTTTGACATTCAATATTTGAGAAAGGTATATATATATTTCTAATCTATTTTTTCTTATAGAATAACTTAGGATATTGAAAATATCTCGTTTTTGCAAATAAATCTATAAGTTTAAAGAATTGTCAATCTGAATCTAGAACTCTATATGTACAGTATACCTAAAAAATAACCAATATGCCATTAAAGCTAATAAGAGAAAGATTGGTCCTGTATATATGTAATGAATATTGAAATTTCACATACTTTTCTTTCTTTCTTTTTGTTAGTGCTGGGATTGAACCCTGGGCCTTGTCCATGTGAGGCAAGTACTCTACCAACTGAACTATATCCCCGGGCCTCATGTGCTTTCAAAGGAGTGTGTGTGTGTGTGTGTGTGTGTGTGTGTGTGTGTGATGTCAGGGAAAGAAACCACCAGAATGAGGAGAAGAGTTTGAGGAATTTTTATTTTCTGACTATATATCTCTATTTTGAAATTTTAATTTTTCCATTTTTTTGTGATTGCTAGTACAAAAAATTTTCCCTTTGGATTGTATATTTCTAAAATTTTCAGTAAATTGTGTGTGTGTGGTGCAACTATCTGTGTATATTTTCTTCCTAACTGTATTCTAATTAAGCAAAGGATCTGCTACATATTGCAGAGAGAGAGAGTACTTTCGTTCAGCAATATGAGATTCATGCCCTGATGTCTCTGCTTCTTAGGTATGCGAATCAGTACACCTAGTTTTCTTTAATCATGTTTATTTCTGTTTACCCTTGAAATCTGGATGACCTGAAACAGATTAGCCCTCATGCTGACTTCTGATAAGTGACAGTTTCCATGGACTCTTGTTACCTGCTTCTGCTTAAGCTTTTGCTGAAGAAGTCTCTCTGCAACCAAAACCAAGTTTGAAGACTCAGGTCGGTGATTTCCATGTGACTTCATATATTGAGGGATAATGAAGTTCTGATGTTCAAAGACATGTTCCCTGACATGACAGATGAGCAAACTGGTAATAACAGGTAGTATTGTTATTAAAAATAAGAGCAAACATTTACACGTGGAAGACTTCCTTGAATACTTTATATGTCTGAACTTAATCCTCCACTAGAAGGCTCTTTTACTCCTGGGGAAACTACAGCACAAAGAAGTTAGCAACTTGCCCAAATTCATGGAGCTAATAGGTATTGGTATCAGGACCGAGCCCTGAAAATCTCCTTCTTGAGTCTATTCTCTGATCCCAGCCAATGATGCAATGAATACTCTCAGACAGGTTCCCTGTGTCCACATGTATGAGGTTTCTCCAGGTGTGGGGCTCTTGGTTACACCTGACTCACATTTCTCTCGGCATTTTCTCTAATACCTATAAACAACTTTCAGTATTGATCATTCTGATGACAACTAAAGGGTAGAACACATTGTATTTCAAATTTTCCTTTCATTTACAAGTAGAGAGTTTGAAATAATTATTTTCCTATAGATTTGTAAGATTTCTGTTTATATTCTGAGTACTAAACTATATATTTCATATAAATGTTCCTGGATTATTTGTTCTGTTTCCTTAGCCCTGCACCTCTTTCTATATGATAGGAAAATCCCTCACCCACTTTTACCTTCAAAATAGAATCCACCATTTGTGATTTTTTTTTAATACCAGGGATTAAACTCAGGGGCACTTGACCACTGAGCTACATCCCCAACCCTACTCTTTTTTAATTTTTTTTATTTTTAGTTGTAGTTGGAGACAATGCCTTTATTTTGTGCATTTATTTTTTATGTGGTGCTGAGGATTGAACTCAGTGCCTCAAACATCCTAGGCAAGTACTCTACCACTGAGCCACAACCCAGCCCCCACTCAGCCTATTTTGTATTTTATTTAGAGACTAGACAGGGTCTCACTGAGTTGCTTAGTGCCTTGCTAAATTGCTGAGGCTGGCTTTGAATTCCCGAACCTCCTGCTTTCGCCTCACAAGCCTTTGGGATTATAGGCATGCGCCAGGACACCTAGCCACCATTTGTGAACTTTTAACTCTTTCAAAGAAACATTCACAATGTTACCAAGGTCTAGGAAGAAAAAAGAATAATCTGTTGCCCTCAGTATGTAGATTGGGAGAATAGATAGGCTGATTCTATCCAGCTTGAACTTTCTGAAAATTGTGGAAGGTTGAATTAGTTGTTAAATCCTAATGGCTAGCAATTGTTATTGGCTTTCAGTAACTGTCATCAAAGGCATTAACAAATTCGAAAGTAACTATCTCTGAGCATAACCTCTGTCACATGTCAAGGGCTGGGATGATGTATTGGAAATGAATTGTAGTTGTGGATTAATAAATATTTAAGATCTTCTTTTTTTTTTATTGTGGGTTGTTCAAAACATTACAAATTTCTTGACATATCATATTCCACACTTTGATTCAAGTGGGTTATGAACTCCCACCTTCACCCCATACACAGATTGCAGAATCACCTCAGTTACACATCCATTGATTTACAAATTGCCATACTAGTGTCTGTTGTGCTCCGCTGCCTTTCCCATCCTCCCCCCTCCCCCCTCCCAACCTCTCCCCTCCCCTCCCCTCCTCTCTCTCTACCTCCTCCACTGTATAACCCTGAGGGTCTCCTTCCATTACCATGCAATTTCCCTTCTCTCTCCCTTTCCCTCCCACCTCTCATCCCTGTTTAATGTTAATCTTCTTCTCCTGCTCTTCGTCCCTACACTGTTCTTAGTTACTCTCCTTATATCAAAGAAGACATTTGGCATTTGTTTTTTAGGGATTGGCTAGCTTCACTTAGCATAATCTGCTCTAATGCCATCCATTTCCCTGTAAATTCTATGATTTTGTCATTTTTTAATGCAGAGTAATACTCCATTGTGTATAAATGCCACATTTTTTTTATCCATTCATCTATTGAAGGGCATCTAGGTTGGTTCCACAGTCTTGCTATTGTGAACTGTGCTGCTATGAACATTGATGTAGTAGTGTCCCTGTAGCATGCTCTTTTTAGGTCTTTAGGGAATAGACCAAGAAGGGGAATAGCTGGGTCAAATGGTGGCTCCATTCCCAGCTTTCCAAGAAATCTCCATACTGCTTTCAAAATTGGCTGCACCAATCTGCAGTCCCACCAGCAATGTACAAGTGTACCCTTTTCCCCACATCCTCGCCAGCACTTGTTGTTGTTTGACTTCCTAATGGCTGCCAATCTTACTGGAGTGAGATGGTATCTTAGGGTGGTTTTGATTTGCATTTCTCTGACAGCTAGAGATGTTGAGCATTTTTTCATGTACTTGTTGATTGACTGTATGTCCTCCTCTGAGAAGTGTCTGTTCAGGTCCTTGGCCCATTTGTTGATTGGGTTGTTTGTTCTCTTATTGTCTAATTTTTTGAGTTCTTTGTATACTCTGGATATTAGGGCTTTATCTGAAGTGTGAGGAGTAAAGATTTGTTCCCAGGGTGTAGGCTCCCTATTTACCTCTCTTATTGTTTCTTTTGCTGAGAAAAAACTTTTTAGTTTGAGTAAGTCCCATTTGTTGACTCTAGTTATTAACTTTTGTGCTATGGGTGTCCTATTGAGGAATTTGGAGCCCGACCCCACCGACTGTAGATCGTAGCCAACTTTTTCTTCTATCAGACGGCGCGTCTCTGATTTGATATCAAGCTCCTTGATCCATTTTGAATTCACTTTTGTGCATGGCGAGAGAAAGGGGTTCAGTTTCATTTTGTTGCATATGGATTTCCAGTTTTCCCAGCACCATTTGTTGAAGATGCTATCCTTCCTCCATTGCATGCTTTTAGCCCCTTTATCAAATATAAGATAGTTGTAGTTTTGTGGATTGGTTTCTGTGTCCTCTATTCTGTACCATTGGTCCACCCGCCTGTTTTGGTACCAGTACCATGCTGTTTTTGTTACTATTGCTCTGTAGTATAGTTTGAAGTCTGGTATCGCTATACCGCCTGATTCACACTTCCTGCTTAGCATTGTTTTTGCTATTCTGGGTCTTTTATTTTTCCATATGAATTTCATGATTGCTTTCTCTATTTCTACAAGAAATGCCGTTGGGATTTTGATTGGCATTGCCTTAAACCTATAGAGAACTTTTGGTAATATCGCCATTTTGATGATGTTAGTTCTGCCTATCCATGAACAGGGTATATTTTTCCATCTTCTAAGATCTTCTTCTATTTCTCTCTTTAGGGTTCTGTAGTTTTCATTGTATAAGTCTTTCACCTCTTTTGTTAGGTTGATTCCCAAGTATTTTATTTTTTTTGAAGATATTTTGAATGGAGTGGTTGTCCTCATTTCCATTTCAGAGGATTTGTCGCTGATATACAGGAATGCCTTTGATTTATGCGTGTTGACTTTATATCCTGCCACTTTGCTGAATTCATTTATTAGCTCTAATAGTTTCTTTGTAGGGCCTTTTGGGTCTGCTAGGTATAGAATCATATCATCTGCAAATAGTGATAATTTAAGTTCTTCTTTTCCTATTTTGATGCCTTTAATTTCTTTCGTCTGTCTAATTGCTCTGGCCAGTGTTTCGAGAACTATGTTGAACAGAAGTGGTGAGAGAGGGCATCCCTGTCTTGTTCCAGATTTTAGAGGGAATGCCTTCAGTTTTTCTCCATTCAGAATGATGCTAGCCTGAGGCTTAGCATAGATTGCTTTTACAATATTGAGGTATGTTCCTGTTATCCCTAGTTTTTCTAGAGTTTTGAACATAAAGGGATGCTGTACTTTGTCGAATGCTTTTTCCGCATCTATCGAGATGATCATATGGTTCTTATTTTTAAGTCTATTGATGTGGTGAATAACATTTATTGATTTCCTTATATTGAACCAGCCTTGCATCCCAGGGATGAATCCTACTTGATCATGGTGTACAGTTTTTTTGATATGTTTTTGTATTCGATTCGCCAGAATTTTATTGAGGATTTTTGCATCTAGGTTCATTAGAGATATTGGTCTGTAGTTTTCTTTCTTTGAAGTGTCTTTGTCTGGTTTAGGTATCAGGGTGATGTTGGCCTCATAGAATGAATTTGGAAGTTCTCCCTCCTTTTCTATTTCCTGAAGTAGCTTGAAAAGTATTGGTATTAGTTCTTCTTTAAAGGTTTTGTAAAATTCTGCTGTATACCCATCCGGACCTGGGCTTTTCTTAGTTGGTAGTCTTTTTATGGTTTCTTCTATTTCCTCAATTGATATTGGTCTGTTTAGGTTTTCTATATCCTCCTGACTCAATCTGGGCAGATCATATGACTTAAGAAATTTATCTATGCCTTCACTATCTTCTAATTTGTTGGAGTATAAGGATTCAAAATAGTTTTTGATTATCTTCTGTATTTCTGAAGTGTCTGTTGTGATATTGCCTTTTTCATCCCGTATGCTAGTAATTTGAGTTCTCTCTCTTCTTCTCTTCGCTAGCATGGCTAAGGGTCTGTCGATTTTGTTTATTTTTTCAAAGAACCAACTTTTAGTTTTGTCAATTTTTTCAATTGTTTCTTTTGTTTCGATTTCATTAATTTCAGCTCTGATTTTAATTATTTCTTGCCTTCTACTTCTTTTGCTGTTGTTTTGCTCTTCTTTTTCAAGGATTTTGAGATGAAGTATGAGATCATTTATTTGTTGGTTTTTTCTTTTTTTAAGGAATGAACTCCAAGCAATGAATTTTCCTCTTAGAACTGCTTTCAATGTGTCCCATAGATTCCGATATGTTGTGTCTGTGTTTTCATTTATCTCTAAGAATTTTTTAATTTCCTTCTTGATGTCTTCTATAACCCATTGATCATTCAGTAACCTATTGTTCATTCTCCAAGTGATGTATGCTTTTTCCTTCCTTCTTTTATCGTTGATTTTCAGTTTCATTCCATTACGATCAGATAAGATGCATGGTATTATCTCTACTCCTTTATATTGTCTAAGAGTTGCCCTGTGACATAATATATGATCTATTTTTGAGAAGGATCCATGTGCTGCTGAGAAAAAAGTGTAACTGCTTGATGTTGGGTGGTATACTCTATATATGTCAATTAGGTCTAGGTTATTAATAGTGTTATTGAGTTCTATAGTTTCCTTATTCAACTTTTGTTTGGAAGATCTGTCCAGTGGCGAGAGAGGTGTGTTGAAGTCTCCCATGATTATGGTATGGTGGTCTATTAGACTCTTGAACTTGAGAAGAGTTTGTTTGACGAACATAGCTGCACCATTGTTTGGGGCATAAATATTTATGATTGTTATGTCTTGTTGGTGTATGGTTCCCTTAAGCAGTATGTAGTGTCCCTCTTTATCTCTTTTGATTAACTTTGGCTTGAAATCTATTTTATTTGATATGAGTATGGACACTCCTGCTTGTTTCCGAAGTCCATATGAGTGATATGATTTTTCCCAACCTTTCACCTTCAGCCTATGTATGTCTTTTCCTATCAAATGCGTCTCCTGTAGGCAGCATATTGTTGGGTCTTGTTTTGTGATCCATTCTACTAGCCTGTGCCTCTTAATTGGTGAGTTTAAGCCATTAACATTTAGGGTTATTATTGAGATATGGGTTGTTCTTCCAGCCATATTTGTTTATTTCTGTTACTAAACATGGTTTGTTTTCCTCTTTGATTATTTCCCCCCCCCCCCTTTACTGTCCTACCTCCCACTGTTGGTTTTCATTGTTATTTTCCATTTCCTCTTCCTGTAATGCTTTGGCGAGGATGTTTTGAAGAGATGGTTTTCTAGCTGCGAATTCTTTAAACTTTTGTTTATCGTGGAAGGTTTTAATTTCATCCTCCATCCTGAAGCTTAATTTCGCTGGATACACAATTCTTGGTTGGAACCCATTTTCTTTCAGTGTTTGAAATATGTTATTCCAGGATCTTCTAGCTTTCAGAGTCTGTGTTGAAAGATCAGCTGTTATCTTCTTGTATTGTGTTTTTTATAGATGCTATTGTTGCTGTTTCTCTGTAATAATGCATGTTATAGATGATATGGAACCCTATTTGGACACCAAGAACCATCATTTTCTACCCAAGACTGCATGCTTAGGATTCTCTAAAAACTAGTTATTTGGCACTGATTTGTAAACCTTAGGGTCATTCTGAGCCAAGGGTCTACTGAACTAGGACCAAGTACTGAAATGCGTATTCCAACACTTGTTCACATCGGATGATTCCAGCTTAATGGTTAGGATTGAATTTTGGTGTCTATATCTCAAATTTCTTCAAGTTTAGTCCACAAATCAAAATCATGACAGTTCAACCAGACACTATGTCAGACCAAATTGCTAAAAAAATAAAATTAAATTTCTGCAGTAGTTTATATAGCTTGGCTCAGCTGCCTTCAAAAATCCAAATAGAGAAGAAGCCAAAATTATAAGCATTGATGCTTTTTTTTTCCCTAGACTGTAGAACACTTGGCTGTTGAAAGAACAATGGTTACTGTATGTATTTCATTTACTTATGTTAAACATAATACCACTCTTCCTTGAGTTAATATTGGGTGATAGTTTCTAGAAACACTTTCTACTACATGCCAAATATTGTGTATGAGAATTTTATATCAATTATTTAACTTATTCTTCACTGTAGTCTTACAGATTACATGTTTGTTCCCAATTTATGGATGCAGATGCTGAGGCTTAGAGAAATTTCCTATGCCTCTCAAATTTCCTATGTTATAGCGTCTGTAAACGAGTCAAGATGGCGCCTGGCATTTTGCCAGAGGGAGTGGTTTGTGAAGTAATGCCAGCGAGCCATTAAGTGTGGAGATTCCTTATTGGTTGACTGATGTATCTAGTTTATGCTAATTAAGATAAGCTGTGTGGAATGTATGTATACCCCTCATGTCCTACAATAAACGGCTCCCACTCTTGTATCAGTCTTCACAAATTGCTCGTCACCCCACGGTTATTTTGCTGCAGCCGGACTGCGGCACCTATGCATTTCAAGCACAATTCTATCAAATTCAGGTCCATATGATTTCATGAGCTCCTGTTAGTTCATTCCATTCCAAAAAAATAAAAAATAAATAAAAATAAATGAGAATAAAATGTTGAATCTTGCAGGCTGTTTCTTGAATTATGTACTAACTCTTAAATTTTGAAAAGTCCCTTTATTTTGTCAGTCCAGGATAATCCAACTCAATATTTATCATTCTGTTGATCTTATTCCTTAAATTGCTGAGATTCCTAAATGCTATTATGCTTATGAAAGCAATGTTACTGCACAGTTGCTCCTTTCTAATGTTAGTTGCATTGTTAGGTAATCTTATTACTCTAAACATTGCAGATTTTGCTGCATGTTTTGAGGGATTTAAAAAAAACTCTGATTTTTTAGCTTCCTTGCCCTATGTTCCTTACCACTATTCCTAAATTGCAAATAAATAGATTATCCAAGGCCAGGAACTTTCCCATTAGGTCTTTCTTTTCATTTTATCTGAAATTTTGAAACTTAAGTAAGTATATTTGAAAAAAAGAAATCTTTGAGGTAGACAATTCCCAGTGTCTGTTCTAAATGTTGAAAGGAACAAGATTGTAGCTCAAGAGATATAAAAATGTTGTTTTAACTTCTAGTAGTTGAAGAATATAATTAACAGATTAAAGCTCATTTGAAAAGTGAGATCATATATGAAAGAACAAGGAAAAAAATGGAAAGCATGGAATCAATTTATGAGTCTTACAGGACAAACTCTCTTTTGATATAGAAACTTTTGGGAAGTTGACTGTAAAGATCAACAAAAAAGGAACAAGAGAAGATACATCCAAGATGACATTGGCTGCTTCTGCATCCAGCAACAGGAGCTAAGGGATTAGGGCCACTTTCATGCAAATCCAATTGTGCAATTCCATTTCCACTAATGGCCTAAGAAATGTGCTTTAGACTCAGAAAAGATCTTTGCTAGAAATTGATGGCATTAGTGCCAGTTGTGACATTCTGTGACTTGCTGTGTACCATGGGCATGATTGTTGGCCTTGGTTTCTCTGCATTGTTCCAGTTGAAGGACACCACTGCAATTCTGTATATTTCATAGTGGGTCCATTTGCACCATATGGAAGGTTCTCTTCATCTCCAGGTCTCTGTGATTGAGTCTGACTGTGCACTAAGGCGGTTCTAATTTGGATGCTGAATGTTCCCCAAAGGCCCATGTGTTAAGATATTGGTCCCTGTGGTAGCACTATTGGGAGGTGGAGGAACTTTAGGGAGTTGAGGGAGCTCTTAGGGAGGTCTTAGGTCTTTGGGGGTGTGTCGTCCAGGGGAACCCATTCCCTTCCTCTCACTCTCTTTTGCATCCCTGTCATGAGGTGAAGGGTTTTGCCCCACTACACATTCTACACCCTGACCCCACACCAGATGCCTGAAAGTCATGAGTTGTCTGATCATGGGCTAGAAACCCCAAAACTGTATGCCAAAATAAATCTTTCCTCCTTATAAGTTAATTTCCTCAGATATTTGTTATGTGATGGGAAGGTGACCACCCAGATAAGATGCATAAAAATTTATGATCCTGGTTTCTAGATTCAAATTTGAAAAATCATAAAATATCTCGTTTAAGTTAACCTGACATAGTAATATATATATTTCACAAAAATGCTTTCCTTTCCCAGGAAAAAAGGGAAGATTTTAATGGACAATACAGATTTAGAAACAAATACCAAATACTATGTGTCCTAGTTCAAGTTCTGCTTTTATCACATACGTATTTGACGATGTTATATGAGTCATTTTATGTCTCTTAATTTGTTTTCCAACTTTAGGCTGAAAAGATACATATACTCTTCAACATGTAAAAAATAAATTTTTAAAAATCTCTTATTATTTGTATTATATTTTTGGATATATTTGATATATTTTAATTATATATTTGTATTATATTTTTTGATATATTTCTGATACATTTTGAGCAGAATGTTATGGGTAGTTGCTAAAATAGCAAGAAAATCTGATTATATTGGAGGATGTACTTTCATATTATAGTGAAAATACATCGTCAGATAATTTCCCATACATGTAGACATTAATTCTTCAAGCCATTCTCTGCTTACAAAAATAAATCTTATATCCTTATGATTATAATAGGGCTGGGGATGTGGCTCAAGTGGTAGCGCACTCGCCTAGCGTGCGTGAGGCACTGGGTTCGATTCTCAGCACCATATAGAAATAAAATAAAGATATTGTGTACACCTAAAACTAAAAAAATAAATATTAAAAAAGATTATAATAGATATCTATAAAATCCATTTGTTCAAGAGTCAATTTCATTGCTTAGATATGATGGAATATTTTGGATATATCCCTCTTTCACATGAAAAATGTTTAAAATCATAAGGTAGGCTCTTTTCAGGTTGACACAATTTATTTCTAACCTGCTTGGAAGTTAGAATACAGATTCTGTGACTTGTATAGGCCCCTGCCTGTCCTAGGAATATATAGGTAATTGGTTTTAGCAGCACTGAAACTGCACATGTTTTCAGTATAGAGTAGGCAAACAGACATAATTTTATTATTTTTTTAAATAACAGCACTTGAAGAAAGTCAGAAATAAATCCAGAGTTCCTATAAACAAGGCAGGGGAAGGCTTACTCATCACAGGGAAAAGTCAGGCTCATTAAGGAAGGTAATTATTACCTCTGACATACAGAACTGTGTGCTGCTTTAAATTAAGGTTCTTAACGAGGCATTTCATTGTATGTCCTTAAGTGGGCGATTTAAGGAGGCAGCCTGCCTTCCAAAGTCAATGTGAATGAGACTTCTATGTCCAACGGTTTTACTGGTGGAGGATGTTTCAGGAATGAATCATTGAGGGATATTAAATGTGCAAATGTAGATGCAATTTCAGAACAGATTGCTGGTGTGCAGGATGCTCATCCAGACCACATGTTTATAAATGGAAAAATCTAAACTTTGCCACATGCTAATGATATGCTAATGCATTTTCATGTTGGACAGATGACAGGAGCATGGTCCTTGTCCTTTTTGTTGATGTAATGAATGAGCTTGAACAAGAAGTTTCAAGGGAGCATTGTACCCAAGTTGTAAGTGTTCATTTTCTTTCATTTTGATTAGTTTCTGATTATTTCTCTTCTTTTGCTCAACAACTTCCTCTTCCTGCACTGCATTACTTAGAGAATTAGGGTAAACTTCTTTTTATTTCAGACTTAGATACTCTCATCCTCTGTCAAGATGAGAGTTTTCTTGATCATCAAGAAGAAACTTTTTATACCTGTCTCTAAGCAACCCTGTTAGTAAAAAAAAAAAAAAAAAGGTCCATATTGGGTAGCCATATCAACTCTTTCTGATGCTCATATTCATAAGTGTGTTATGTTTTGAGCAAAATAAATTGCTTTCAGGTGAGTACATTTATTTCAAAAGGTATATTTTATGGCTCTGCTTTTCTACATTTAAAAATATCTCACCAAACCACAGTGCTATTATAAGAAATGCAATGGGAGCGTTCCTCAAATCTAAAGTTTCCATTCTAACTCTTTCCCCTAGCATATAGATAAATTCTGGAAAACCTAGAGCCCATTAACATGATTTCCCCAAGGATTTACCTGTTCCATCTTAGAGTAAGCTATAGTGTAGCAATTTTGTAGCCTCATTTTCTCTATCGAAGAGTAGCAATGTCTACCAAGTACCCAGGAGACACACAAGGCCAGAATAGAATCTCTGATCTGTACCTACCATACAGAGAAAAGTCTAAATCTTTCTAAACTTCAACCTAGGAGAGCATTTGAGTGTGGCCCATCATATTACCATCTGGTTAAAATCCATTTCCAGTTAAATTACAAAGTCCTATTGTTATTCAGGAGTACCTTGCCCTGGGATTTTCAAGGTTGGTTCATGTCCTTGGTAAGGGCTCCAAGTATTGTCTAAGGTCAAATAACCTGTGACACTAGTCATTATGTCAGCACTGGATGCGACCTGGCCTTAGTCAGTTTTCACCATGATGTCATGCTTCAAATAGATGTTTAGTCTGTTTTTTAAACAAACACATCATTTTCTGATTCTTTTACATGCTATCTTTCCAATCTTGACAACTGGTGGTCTTTATTCTCTGTTTTTCTGTCTGCCTTATTTATAGATCTTAGGGGAGATGTTTTATCATTGTCCATTTCATTTAATCCAGTTTATTCCTATACATCCCTGTAATTTAAAATTGAAATTAAGAAAAAGAGGGGTAACCATGAAAGGCAACGGAATGTTGAATTGCTTCCATGTAGGAATCACTTTGTATAACAACCTCAGCTTGTGTACCTTAGACATTTTCAATAAACGAAAACAGTAAAATTTGAAAATTAAAATTCAGGACATAACTTTTTATTAATTTTTAAAATTCTCAGGGGGAGCTGAAGCAAGGTGTTTATGTAGAAAACATTATAATCATTTTTGGAATACAAATGAAATGAACACATATGTAAATCGGATATGTCTGATATCTGATTCTATTTAAGAGTTTAATTCTATCAACACATAATTCATTCATTTAAAATAATCTGATATACCAGTCAGGAACTTCATCTTCAGGACTCAATATTCTACGTAGATGCTTAGAGACCACGCAACATAGAGAAAGTATGCTCAGATATATATCTTTAAGAATATTCCATTTAAATAATATTAATCATTATTTCAAAAATTGCAATATCCGGGCTGGGGATATAGCTCAGTTGGTAGAATGTTTGCCTCATGTGCACAAGGCCCTGGGGTCAAACCCCAGCACCACACACACAAAAAAAATTACAATATCCAATCACTGAAAGATTTCATTAAGCACTGAAGTTCTCTCTGCTATTATTCATATCTACGTCATGAAGACTTTACAGAACACTCTCTCACGTGTGAGTGGAAAGAATTGCAAAGACTTTCACTGTATTTGTAAACATTGAGAAGATTCCTTACATGTATCCATGTGTGTTTATAATCATGTTACAGCTCTAAGAGCTAACAACTCACGAGACTCTAGACATATTTGGATACTGATTTTATGGACAAGAATGTGGAAGTTCTAAAGAGTTTTAGCCCAATCCAAAGCCAATACTCAATTTCATCAATATTTCAAATAAAAGAAGAAAAGCATATTAGAATTTCAGCATCTTTCACCTTCTGATGTGTTGTGATAAAATAAGTCTGTAATTATGAAAAAATTCTAAATTATTTTTATGTGATTTAATGTGTACTTTCCAAGCAGACAGTCCTGTAGTTGTGTAACACTCTAGTGAGGGATCATTGTCCATATCTTTGATGCTTGCATTTGGATTTAGAGGCAAATATAATTCTTGTACATTTCAAGATTTCTGCATGTCCTGTTTGTAGAGACATTTTGTCAATTTAACTTTAGAGATATTCCAAGGTTTTTTTTTACCATTAATTTTTAATGGATTCTTTAAAATATTTCAGTTTATGTTTTTGTCAGTCCCTAATCACACACTTGTGGCTACTACGTGAAGTTTGAGACGATGCAAAACAAACTCCACATCTACCTCCAAAATCACCTTCACCTGTAAATGTTCAGTTACCAGGCAACTGCTGGATGCCTCCAGTCTCAGAAAAGTCAGCTGGAATAAATGCCTGGTTCTGCACTGGATCTTATCTTTTCATGTCCTTTCAGGACCTTTTTCACAGCTGTCTACAGAACTCTCCTTCAACAAATTTCCATTATCCTGAAAAACCAAATGAAATTTTGTTACTTAATATCGCTACTGTTCATGGCAATCACAGACACCTTGATTTTTCTTTAGTTGCCAAATTTAAAAATGTCCTATATCTCATTGATTTATCACTTCATTAATTTCTAAGTATGATCACTTATTAAGAATGTTTATTGGACATACAATACTTTGCTACAACAGTGGACACCACTGTCCCAGCCACCAAGACACACAACCCAGTACTCTGCATTTTTAAGTAGTCAACAAACACATGCTCCTTCACCTGTTCCCCCAATGTTCTTTCCACATCCATCAATTTCCTCCCTGTTTTATTTAATTTTATTAGAGCCAAAATCATTCTTTCTTTGTGCAAATGCTACATATGTGACATCTTGTTTCATTTTTTTAAAAAATCACTCATAACCACACCATCTTAATGAGAGCGCATAAGGTTTTTATCATTCTCTTCAGGTGTTGGTCAGACTCATGTTGCAGTGTTATAAGAAACCATGGTAGAGTTGGACTGACATATGCTGATTTTTTGCTTTATCCTTTCCAAAAATATAGACAATAGAGAAAAAAAATAGAGTAGGAAATGGAGAAAATGTGAAATTCCATCACCCTGGGATGTCATCTCAACATGTTGCAACCATGATTTTACATATTTCTCTGTGCACCTACATAAATAACTTCATATAGATTAGATATAGTTTGTGACTCAATATTTACATTGTAACAACTGAAAATATCACAAGTATTAAAAACATAATATTGGGGTAATAAAAGCTATGCTGAATCAAGTCAAAGTTCCTTTCATTGAATTTCCAACCCTGTTATAGTGTAGTTCCTATGCAACACAATTTTATATTTTAGTAAACATATCATTTTAACAACATAACTGGGGTAGCTTTAAATGTATATTTCTGTAGCTCATTTAATACGACTTAATATGTTTTGAACAAAATACCGTTTCAATGTATCTCTATTTACTTCATTTAATGTGTCAATTTTACATTTTTGCTACATAATATATGAAAATATTTTAAGAGCACTTGCTATTATTTTCAAGCACCTAAAAGGCTTGAAAAACAACAGTTGATGGTTCCATTCCACTCTAGCCTAGTGCTCAGAAATTCTATGAGGTATTTCGTTTCAAATGAAAATCTGATTTCAAAGTAACATATATACATACATATATAAACTACATACATATAAAATATAGTGTGTATATATATATGCTATGGATCATATATATCATATATATACACATATACATTATATCCAGATTTCCTTGTTTGAAATGATGTCTATTGATCTCTTTAAACAAAACTAGGCAATGTTTAAGACATTCAGTGGAAATGCTACTTGGAGTTTTGACTTGGGATGTTTCCCTGGGCTGAGGTTATGCAGAAGATGCTTTCCCACTATGCTGAGTTGTAACAATGAGCTCCATCTCCCAGTTAGCCCACAATCAAAGGGAGAACAAGTGATACTCTGCACTGTGCATGGGCAAGGTAGGATTTCAGTCGGTTAGGCACATTTTCAACTTATGATGAACTTAAGAATGAGCTTACTGGGCTATAAACCAATTGTAAGTCAAGGAGTATTTCTAATTTATCTTCAGATTCATTGAGAAGGCTACAATGTCCTTATCAATATGGCTAAGTCCAAATTGCAGACATCCATCTGTGAGCTCTCTTTCTTCCCTGGTACTCTAAGCTATTTTAGTGGTGTATTTTGGTGTGCTTCTATTTTCATTCATTGGATTGAGTGATTTGTAGATGCTTCTATATCATGAGAAATGTTTGGGATTAATTTTAGGTCTGAGAAATTTATTTGCATTAATAATGCAAATAAAATAAAATCTTTGAAGAATTTTTACTTTATATTTTATTGTTCTTTCTTTCTGTAAATCCTAAGTCGATTCTTTCATGTACAATTTTCTTTTTTTTTAAAGAGAGAGAGAGAGAGAGAATTTTTTAATATTTATTTTTTAGTTTTCAGCGGACACAACATCTTTGTTTGTATGTGATGCTGAGGATCGAACCCGGGCCGCACGCATGCCAGGCGAGCGCGCTACTGCTTGAGCCACATCCCCAGCCCCTCATGTACAATTTTCATTCTCATATGTTTTGGCTGTAACTTCTGAGAGTTTTCTTTAATTTTTATCTTTTAGTCAGTCCTTGTACAGAATTTAAAAATTTTTTTTTAGTGCTCAATAATTTCCAAAGGCTGTTATTTTCTGAATGTTAATGTAATAGTTAGTACCTACCTTTGCTTCACGATTTCTCATTTTATCACTATTTTTCTAGGTTATCAAGATGTTTGTTTTTGTTTATTTGGATTTTTAAATTTTTTTTTTTGATTTGGGTTTTTCTTCTCTTAATAATCTCATTTTCTCTGAGTTCCTTTTCACCACTTCCTTTTATTTTCGTCTTTCACATTGGAAAGATATTTTAGATTCTGGCTCACTGATCAGATTTTAAAATGACGTAGTGGTACCCTTCAGGAAGTTATGGGGGAGTAAGTTACTAAGATCAGCTGACTGTGGGGAAACTCACCACTTTGGTTTGGGGCTTCCAAATGCCAGATGATAAAGATATTTTCTCTTGGACTGGGAAATTTTTCCTGAAGGAAATCCTCGATCTCTCGCCGGTGAGAGCAGGGTGAGGATGGTGTACAGGATAGAGTTTGAACTTAGCCTGACTGCTAGAACTCTGAGAATCTAGCAGGGAATGGGTAGGTGGGAGTGAGAGGTGTCCAGAAAGAAAATCACAATGGAGTACCACTGGTTCAGAGTGCAAAAAAGGAAGTGGAGAGGCCTTGTTAAACCAGGTTTGGGGCATATTCAAAGCTACATTTCTGAACTGAGCCATCTGCACACACCTACCTGGGTACATGCTGACCTTGTAAACTGGGTCAAAGCGTAGCTTTTGGTACAAAATTCACTAGCCTTTGGAATAGTTTGGGAAACTATCTTCCTGATTTCCTAAGCCTGGATCCAATGCCTTTCTTATGGGACAGTTTGACATTTCCCACACCAATACTAATTCTTGACAAAGAAGAGGTGAAATTAACAGCTCTCCTTGTCGTTTAAACTGTAAAAATACCCGCCATCTTGTAAAACCTTAGAGCACATTTTCAAGATTGCTTGAAGTTTGGGGTCTTCTGGATTACCATCTTAATAAGCCTCACATAAAAGTAATTCTATGTTCTCAAACAGGTTGATTTAATCTTGGTTTATAGGGGGTTCTTGGTTTCATACTTCCACTTAACCTCCTTTTTAGTTTGGAATGTTCTTTATATTTCTTAGTGCTTCACTGTTGAGAACAACTATGTCTGAAGTCTCTAAGATGACAGCTTCTCTAGTTTACAATTTCCAAAGTAAAGCTCCTGTCTTTTGTAAGGCAGCTGAAATATGGTGGCCAGTCTGAATCAGAAAGGAGAGGGTACTTGGATGTAATGACTCATGCAGATATTCAATTTGTATCATTTTGCTCATCCCCATTCTATAATTTTTTTTCTGTAACTACTGCCTCAAGATATTTAGATATTCTGGGATTGTTTGGTGAACATTAACTTGTTTCCTGTTGGCCCTTAGTAGAGTGGACGGGATTAATACTTCAGTTTGTTATCACATGACTATCAACCTTTCCTTTTCCTCAGTATTCTTAAAATCTTTCATCTGCTATCAAGTTTTTATCCAATGCTTTTGTATTCTGTGGTATCTTTCTTAACGATCGTTCTTTAACCTTTCTGTTTGATACAATTTTGTAAGAGTAAAGATAAAATATCTATGTTCAACTTGGTAGGATTAATGAAATGTTTCATTTCCATTCTTTTATCCAAGGTTAATGGTGGCTTTATTTTCTTTAAATCATTGTTCAGTCACCATGTTAATCCTTGTTATTTTTTAATGGCACTTGGCATTACTTACTATTTACCTTTGAGTTACATGATACTGTATATTTCTTGTTCTTCTCCTTTGCCTAGTCTCCAAGATATATCTCTCTTCAAATGTCTATTCCAACAAAGAAGTTTCCAAAGGCCCTGCTTATACTTTCTCACTTCCAAGGATTAAATTAGATAATGTCAGTCATTTATTGAAGTATGTAACATAAAATAAGAGCTTAATAAACAACTCCTGGGTATTACCTTGGGAATTACCTCATGTAACCTTTTACTTATCCTTGTGATATTTACCAAATTGGATTGTGATTTCTTTGAAGTCAGGACCTAAGTTTATTTTGTCTTCCTATGTGTCAACTAGAACCATATCCCATATGCATATATACATAAAAACATATGATGTGCAATGAGTGTTTAAGGAGGGAAAGAAATTGGTGTCATTTGAAGAAATTTATAAGTTAACTATAACATTTGAAAATAATAATGATGGTGTGTTTGGTTTGTTCATTTAAAAAATGTTGGAAATAACCTGATGTTTTAAGACCTCTATTTCAGAACAGGGGAAAATGTGATCATGCTTTTTATCATGACTTATAGAAAGAAACTGGAACATTTGTTTGAATCCACCCACAACTTCCACATTTTGTTGGTCTCCCGACTATGATTGGTTTTACCCTTTTAGATTGTGTAACACAATTTATGCTACCAGCACACACTGCCCACCTGTGTGCACACACACGATGTAAAGAAAACTCACCAGCTAAGCAACATTTGAAAAGTAATGAGAAATGAGTAGTTACAATATGTCCATAAAGTTTATTGATTTTTTTTAAATGAATTGACATGGCTGGCAAAAGAGGATACCAAGCTGGCACCGTGGTGCATGCCTGTAATCCCAGTGGCTCAGGAGGCTGAGGCAGGAGGATCACAAGTTCAAAGCCAGCCTTAGCAATGGTGAAGTGCTAAGCAACTCAGTGAGACCCTGTCTCTAAATTCAATACAAAATAGGGCTGGGGATGTGGCTCAGGGGTTGAGTGCCCCTGAGTTCAGCCCCTGGTATCCAAAAAAAAAAAAAAAAAAATGGATACCAAGAGACGTTCCCCATTTCTCCACTGGCCCTCCAGGAAAGTTATGGAATTATTCCTAGAGATTAGTAATCAGTGCAAGAAGTGACCAGATCAATTATGGATTGTTATGAGGGAAATCTGATTTAAAAGATGTCAACAATTTAAAAAGTCTTTTCACACTTCATCTACACCTACCTCAAGAACTATTCTTTGGAATGTGTGTGGAATTTTTAGTTATTGTTCATGCATCTTATTCTCTGAGGTATCCCTAGAGGGCAGAACGCTTCTTCAAGGCTAAACAAGTACTTGAAAACCCAGTAAATTCACCATCCAGTATGTTTCCTGTGTCCCTATTAAGGAACAGTCTGGTTGTCTCTGTACATTTTCTGGAATCAAACATCTCGGAAATGGTGGCTCACAATGTCTGTGGAAGCAAACAAATTTTGTGAAATGGAGATTTACAAGAATACCTAAGATTCCTGCAGTGTGAAGCGTATTCCCAGAACCCCGTCAACCCACTCATCTCTCTCACTAGGCAGCTCACCACGGCCCTGTTGATAGCTTGGGAAAGATGACATGATTGGGGTTTATCCAACTGCTCTAAAACAGGCAAACAATATTTGTCAGCTTCAAAGGGTGGTCTTTTTGACCTTGGCCATATCATCTTATAATTTCTCAACTGAAACCAATCTTGGCATACATTGTGCTTAGGTTGTTATTTTTCTTAGCAAAATCAAGGTGTAGAGGGATTGGCTTTAGAAAAGGTCTTAAACAGTCTTGTGCTTTTCTAGTATAATATTGTAAATAAATTCTCACTAGTTTCCTCAAAAATAGAAATAAGCTGCTGCTACTTCTTATTTTTTTCCTGAGATTGAACCCAGCCAGGGGTACTCAATCACTTAGCCACATCCCCAGCCCTTTTAGCATTTTATTAGAGACAGAGTCTCACTACGTTTCTCAGGGCCTCACTAAGTTGCAAAGGCTGGCTTTGAACTTGTGATCCTCCTGTCTTCAGCCACCCAAGCCACTGAGACTACCAGCATGAGTCACTGAGCCTGGATAGGAAGAAACTTCTTTTACCTCTGTTTTTCTCTGTCTACAGCACTTTTGAGAACATCAGTAGGTACTTAAGAGGGACATAAATGAAAGATGGATGCATGTATCATTTGCATAATTGCTAATTTGTCAAGTAACTTGATGACAAAGCTGTAGGCTCCAAGGTAGGTGTCTTCTGTGTGCACTGGGTATTTCTGTAATTTTGGAGTTCTGTTTAGCAACAACAGGTGGTGGCAGCACGTGACATGGTGAGCGTCCATGAAGAACACGCCCTAGAAGACCCATATTTCTGGGGAAGGGGCTCTGAGCACTGTCTCCTGAGGAATCCAGCTTCATATCAGGAGGGGTAAAGTGGATATAAGAAAAATGCCATGTGTATGGACGGCATTAGGAAAGGTCATATATCTCCAAAAAGAATATTGTTTACAAGGAGTGTTAATAGGTTTCAGGGGAAATGTTAATTTTTTTTTCCTGGATGAAATAGCTACTGTAAGTTTTTAATGGTTAATCATTCATTCCTGAATTTTTATATTAAGCATTTCATATTACTTTATTGACTTAACTTTTATGCTCTTCTTCATTTTGACAGTAAAGAATGACCAGGCAATACTCTTTGAAAATTGGAGACCATTTGCTGCTGCTCTCTGTTGAGCGAGGTGAGTAATAGGGTGCCCTCAAGGAATTTCAAAGGTATCACTCAACAGAAACTTTCGTGTCTGAAGAAAACTAGATCATTTTATCATGGTAGGCATGCTGATATGTTTGCTTTAATAAAATGCCATATTTCTGCCTTTAATCTCTTGTCAACCCACTATTAAAAAGCCCCAAAGTGCTTGCGGGCCTCACATGTAAACACTTGTGGTTTTGAGGTTACCCCAGAACATACTAATAAAGCATGAAATTTGTGTTTCGTGCACAGACTGTAATAATTTATTGAGTGGTAAGAAAGAAGCTAGAAAAGGGTTTTCTCTAATGTTAGCCAGTGAGTCGATTTAATTTTAGTGCTGGGTGCGGAGGTTTGGGTGTGCACATGTTCACATGATGAAATCATGTTTAAAAAGCTTTAGGCAGCCTCCAGGATAAAAATGGGGTGAAATGTCAATTCGTGGCACGCAGACTGAGGACTCAGGACATTCTATCAAGTGTGGCCATGTTGATTCTTTACACTGATGTAGCACATTCTGTTCCCAAGGGATGTGTTTATGTGCATGTGAGTGTGTGTGTGTGTGTGTATGTGTGTGTAACAGATGAGAAGCATTAATGAAATGTAGATGAGGTTAATTCAATTAAATTAACAAAAATCACAATAGCAATCACCTTTATAAACTTCATGAACATTATCTTCGTAGCTTCTGGGGCAAGAGGGCAGAGAACACAGTTGCTCCTCTTTGCATGTGGAATAACAAAGAGCTCATCCCCAGACTACAGCTTCCACCAGGCTTATCTGAGTCGCCAATTTATCTACTTAAGATCCCATGGGTCAAGGTAGTCTGATGGTCTCTCATTCATTTTATTGTCTCCCTTTTTCTTCATCATGTACCTTGCACACAACAAATCGTCAACACAGATAATGTGAGTTGAAAGCCTTCACATCTATGGAAGAAATGATATCCTGACCAGACGTTTGCCAATTGCTGGCAAATTCTATGAAATTCTGTAGTATGGGAATAAAAGTCACATTTTATTTATTCTGACAATAAAGGTATGTTCAGTTCAGAGAAAATATCTTGCTCAGAAGAAATGGGTATTAGGTACTCAAAAGATATTCATTCCAAAAAGATTCATTTTTTCCCCCTTGGAGAACACTGTTCCACGCTCTGTGCTTCTTTTCTTAAATGGCATATTTGTGTATCAGTTTTCAATGTGCAGAGAGACCTTTTGTGATGAACACATTTTTAAACTTGCAGGCTCATTAAAATTCATCCTTTGTACCTCCTTTAAGTGACAATTCATTTCTTTTCATTTTGTGCATTTACCAATCTCTAATCAACCAGTTCCAAATTATAACTAGGAACTAAAGAACTTGCTGTGGCTGGTGGCAGTCATGGAGGCATTGGGACAGTCGTGAGGAGGTAGGTAAACCCGAGAGGGTGACTGAATTCAAGTTCCACCTGGGGATGCAGATTGATTCAACCTAGAAAGAGGTTTTCTTCAGGGAAAAAAAAAAGCCAGTTGTCTAGACCCCATGAGTGGGAAACCACAATGTTTATGGCCCTTCTATTATGCTGTGGCTGAACTGCCCCAGTCTTTGCTGATTGGCTTATATAAAGGGAGAGGAAGGGTGGAGAACAGAAGCAAGGGACAAAGGAAAGGAAAAATCCAAAACAGAAAGAAAGAAACTTCCAGAAATCCATTGTCCCTCCATTGGTTGGCTTTGCACATTGACTGGTGGTATTTTGTTTTGTAGTAACAGAGGTATTGGAATTAATGTTAATAAATGCTAAGAATTAATGTTAATAAATGTTCAGATTGGTCAAAGTTCTCATTTGAAAGGCTTTTTGATGGGCATAAAATCTAACATATACAAAGCAGAGATTTGCTATTTAAGTAGCTAAGTTGAAACGCTTACTGAGGGGCTCCTTACTCTGAGCCTTTTGGTATTCATCTGTGGGTTTCCGTGTTGCTTGAAGTCTTTTAACTGAGCCAATTTCTTTTAACATTCACATACATAAAGGCAGGTGGGGTGGGAGGACATAGATAGAAAAGGTTCAGAGTCAAAACAAAATTAGTGTCCAGAGTCATGTTCTAATCTGTAATTCTCCAAGGTTACGGAAGTTCATGCGTATCAAACTTACTTTATTTTAATGTGGTAATCAAAACAGCTGTTAGAATGTCTTAGATGATGAAGCTGGGCAGGCTTGAAGAATATTGACAAAGGTGAATAGGTTTAGAAAACCAGGGTCAATGATACTCGAAATTAAAATTTATTTTAAAATTAAATAAGCTAGCTTTTTATTTTTAGGGTTTTATCTTAACAATATGTTGTACACAAAGGTGATAATTCCTATTTATAGTGGTCAATGTGAAATAATTCTCTAATTGCAATAAAGGCATAATTAATATCAAAAGCACACATCACAAAAGTGTGGCTAGGCACCTTAGTGGTTGACCCCACGTAAACTCCGTCCATGTGCAGGGACCTACAGGAGGCCTTGGTGTTTCCTGTCTTTGAGAGTAGCTTCAAGTTGGGGAAGGAGGAGAAAATGGTTTTTGTCCTTGGCATCGTTTCTCTCTTTCTTATGTTTTCCGACACATTAGTAGCAAGAACTCTGGCTGCTTGTTGAAATGATTTGATTTTTCTAACAAGAAAACTGTGTGCTCAGATCTCCTGTTAGCAACCCTCCTGACTTGCCTCACTAGGAGGAAGACAGTTGAGAGAGTGGTCAGGGCATCCAGGATACAGACATGGAGGAGTCTGAAGGTAGCTTCATCTGCAGAAGGCCTCGAGGAATCCTCCTAGCGAAGCTCATCTTCACGATGAGAGACACCAAAGCACTGCAGATGGATTCAAGAGAAAACTCTCATGGTCAGAAAAGGAGATTCTGAGATGGGGGAGGATCTGTCACTCTTACCCCTGGGTCCAGCCCTGGGGAATCACATCTGAGTGGTGGGAAGGAATTGCAAGAAGTCACAAACAAAAACCAAAGACCTAGAAATAAATGTTTCTATCTGGCAGAAACTCAGGTGAATGGAGGTGAGAGAGAGAGATGATAGGGTGGTGGTAGGATGGCCCCCAGGCAGCTCTTAGAGGTGCTAAGGAACTGGTCACTGTGTTGAGATTGGCTGTGGAGGGTTTCAGTTTACACAGAGATGCTGTTGGGGCAACAAGCTCAACAAGAGTCAACCATAAAACTGGTGTTGGCAGCTCCAGGAGCCTGGAGTGGACACTGACCAGAGTAGTCAGTATTGGCATGCTGACCATGTGCCTGGAAATGTTCCAAGTGCTTTCCCTTGATTAAAGCCTATCATCCTGAAAACTACTCCAAGTTGGATCTTTCTATTATTCCTATTTTACAAAGCAGAGAAGGCACAGAGAGCTTAAGTAACTCACCTAGTGGAGGAGCCATGATTTTAAGCTGGGAGGCAGAGGAAAATGGAGAACGTATTTTTCTGTGATCTGAAGAACATTTTGGGTGAGAGTGAAGGAGGGACTTGGATGTTAGATGCATGTTGGGGAGTCCTGCAGTAGTCTGGAGGACAGTGATACCTGGGTGGCTTTTTTTTTTTTTTCAATCCCAGGTCAGTGTGGTTGAATCTGGAAGCAGCAGAGCAGCAATTGCTCTGACCTGATTTGGGGCCCTCACCAAGCATAATGGCTTAACCTCTTGGTGGTGCCAAGCAAGAAAAGCAGAACCAGGAGATAAAAGAATGAAGTCAGGTTTATTACTTAGCCAAGCAAAGAGAGCCTGAGGGTAACATGGGGGAAATGTCTGTTTATTCAGCATCTCTTGTAGAGGAGTCACGTCCAAGGGCATGCTCAGTTGGAGGCCATGCTTCTTCTATACACTGCATATTAACAAATGGAAGAAGGGAATACCTCCTGGGTGCTGAATTTAGCATTATAATGAGATTGCAATGAGCAAAGTTCACTCTAAGTCTTAGAGGAGCCACTCACTGATTTCCACTGGCTCTTTGTTGTGTCAGTGGGCTTCTTCCCAGTGACCAAAATACCTGACAAGAACAACTTAGTGGAGAAAAGTCTGTTTTGGCTCACAATCATAGGACGTGCAGTTCATGGCTGGTTGACACCATTGCTCTGGGCTCTGGTGACATAGTACATCATTGGAGAGGGTATAGGGGAGGAAAGCTGTTATGTTCAGCCAGGAAGCACAGAGAGAAGAAGAGGCTGCAGGGGAGATGTACCCTTCCAGGGCAGCCCCTAGTGCCCCACCTCCTCTAGCCATGCCCACCTGCCTACAGTTACCACCCAGTCAGTCCATTCAGAATAGGAAGGACTGATTAGATTACAGCTCCTAGAAACCAATCATTTGGCCTCTGAGTGCTCCTGCATCAACACAGGAGCTTTGGGGGGACACCTCATATCCAAACCATAGCACTTGTGATTTTGTCAGGAGAATCTTTTCTGAAACCAACAACAACAACAACAACAACAAAAATCAGTTCAAATAGTGGTAGTCATTTGGAGGGAAGTCGCTCCCAGAGTTCCTGCCTGTCAACTGAGGGGACCTACACTTCAATTTGCTCTAAGAGGAAAAGGAAAGAAGAACATGTCTGAAATGCCCATCCTCAGTCAGGCACTGAGCCTGTTGTGTCTCATCTCTTTCTTACAGTTCAAGAAATAGGCTCAGAGAAGCAAATTTCCCAAGTTTCCTTAGTTATGTGCACAAATGGGATTCAAATATAGATCCGAGACATTGAAAAGGTCATGTTTCTGTTAGAATATTCTATTGCATCTTCTTAGAGTGTGTGTGTGTGTGTGTGTGTGTGTGTGTGTGTATGTGTATATATATATATCTGTGGTGTTGGGATTGGGGTGGAGGTGGATTTAGGTGTATTTTGTGTTTAAAATAAAAATGGAATTACCTATTTATGACATCAAATTGGTAGTTCACTCAAATGAAA
Organism: Marmota flaviventris; assembly: GCF_047511675.1. Classification (NCBI taxonomy): domain Eukaryota; kingdom Metazoa; phylum Chordata; class Mammalia; order Rodentia; family Sciuridae; genus Marmota; species Marmota flaviventris. Next base: position 143,169,892 of record NC_092503.1, read on the forward strand.
CATTGTGCAGGACACAATTCATGGAAACCTTACTCATCTATTTATAATTATAAGGAAAGAAAATCATCAGGAGTAGCTGTCCCCCAGAAGGTTCTAACTCAATGCATCTGTACTGTATTTGATTAGGACAGGGGAAAATGCTGCACAGGTTACCTTGCCCAAGTGCACAGGAGGTACTTTGAAAACAGGACCATAAGTATTTGGGAAAAACTGGTAGAATCAAAACCTCCACTGCACAAGGCATACTATCAAATTCACTCATGCAATATCTTTCAAATGTTTATACTCATTAATTGGCCTGCTGCTGCTATAAGATGTCCTCCTATTCCTTCTCCCACAGCTCACAGACACACATCAGTTAAGGGGGCAGTGCAGAGAACACTCCTTGATTTTAATAAATAGTATCCTGAAGGTTGTTTGGAAATTAAATCCATTGTTTAAGAAGATATTTTCTACAATTGGCTAATTTTTACATTGTTCCACTTAACTTACCTGGCCAATTAAGGGAGCACACCAGAAAAACAATGGGGTAGTGGAAAGAAGATACATTTAGTGTCCTGAGAACGGGATTTTGAATCTTAGAATGAAGACACATCACCCTCTTCCCTAAATCTTATCTTTATTTCAGAGAGACAGTAGTATTAGCAACCACCCTCTAGCTCTTCCTATGTGCCAGATATAAAGCTAAGTACTTTCTTTATTGTTAGAATAGTTCTCTGATGAAGTATTATAATTGTTCCCCCTTGACCAAAGAGAAGACCCTGAGGGGTTAAGTAATTTGCCCAAGGTCACACAGCTGGTACATAGAACCAGAATTTGTAATCTGGGAAAAATTGTGCCTATCCTCTCAAAATTGAAATTCATGTAAAAGTTATATATGAAAATATTTTATAAACTCTTAGGAGTGATAAAACTTATTGGTTTTAAGTTCTGAATCAAAGGAGTAAGAAGGGTAGGGAACATTTGCTGCCCTTTGGTGATCAAAGGAAGTGTCCTAAAGACAAAGTTGACATGAAACTCATCTTTAGAAATCTCACTTCCTTCCAGATAATTCTTCTTCAGTCTCCTGAGCTTCTCTGGCTCACTGCTGGACGGTCACCTTGAATTTTCAGGCCACATGTCAAGGGAGGGATAGAGCTTTTGCTTGTCTGATACTTTGACTTCAGTCAGAGAGAAAAGCAGAGAGTGCACTAAATCAGTGGCTGGTCCTCACAGTCTGAGGGGGTGGCACCCGTCACCTCCCGCCACTTTGTCTTCATGCAGCAAGGTTCCAGCAAGAAGGTGCAGAGAAGTTAGGATCTAGAAGTTCCATTTTCAGCTGCTTTCCACAACTGAGATTAAAAAATAATAATAAAGCTCTTCTGATTACTCATGATATCAAATATGATTAAAAAGACGTTATGAATAAAAATTGCTCCTCATGTTTTCACCAATCTTAGTTCATTCTAAAGGCAAGTTCAACAGACAAGATATACAATAGTAATAGGTTTGGATTCTCACATTACAACTACTGAAATAGTCCCATTGTTCAGTACGGTTGAAAATGTGTTGGCATAATTACTACTACGTGTGACTGATGCTCTGAGAATAAGTTGGACTTTGTTTTCTTGGGTAACCATTGATGGACACAGAAAACTCAAATGTATTTTCCTTCTCTGTTATATCAATGAAATCATTATCCGGGAAAATGCACACTTATTAGCAATACCATCTAAAGTCTTTTCTCCAGAAAGAGAAATGAAACTCTATAAAATGCTTTTGGTCTTCTTTGAATCAGTGGTCAACCATTGAATGCCTCAACTCTATAACTCCATATCTTTAGGAAAAATCACATACTCATTACAGATAAGGAAGGAGACACAGGTGTAGAAATGGTTTCTTTCCCCTCGCCCCTGCTTTATACCTCTTTGACTAAAATTTTATTTCTTCTCATTCAGCTCAGTTGAGAATAAAAGAGAAATAAAAAAGTTCAAAAAAGGTTAAATATTAGCAATAAGTTTTCTTTGGAAAGTAGTGAAAACTCGAAGGCTCACAAAGATTCTCACAACCAATTAAGATTTTTATATAAACTCTGGTATAAAATGAGCAGCAAGAATTGGTACTGACAGATGAATGGGGGACAAACGTGAAGACCTTTGGGGGTCTATGGTATGTTGTAGTGTGTTTCTGAAGAGAGATCTTTTTAAAGGATTAATAGACATTTGAAAACCATTTTTTGTTTGGCCATTAAAAATTCTTCGAAGATCTGGGTCTTAGCTGCAGAAGAAAAATGCTGACCCAAGACATAATAATCTAGTGAAGTTGTCTGATATCAGGCAAAGGAGGGTGTCTGACACCCAGATGTCCTCAGCTCTGCCTGTCACTCATTGTGACAGCCCTTGATGAAAGGACATCTGTTTGTGGCCTCCCAGAAGGCTGATTAAGACTGCTGGAGGTGCAGCAGGCGGTACTGTCCAACACTGAGTTCCTGAGAGAAGGCAGATGCTTTGAGGACCAGCCAACAAAGCCCAAGTCATCATGGTGTTCACTGGCCTACAAGATCCGTCCGTCTCGCCATTTGCTGCTGGGCAAGATCTAGTGTCATTACAAATTTGTAACATTTCTGCAAACATATTTAAATTTTTTTTCTTTCCCCCACTAGAATTTTACGTCTACTTTTTTTTCCCATTACATTTCTGTAACAACCAAGAGGTAGATTCTTTATCCTTCCCAAGGGAGCCTTTGGGGTATACCAATAATGACCCTGGCCACGCGTGTTTGATTTATTGCTCAGAGCGTGGGAGCGTTCAGTGTGGGTCACTGTGTTCAAGGTTTAAGTGTTCCATGATTCCTAATGGGACTGTCATGATTTAAATACTATTTTTATAATTCCTCCCTTTTTTTCTTTCCTATGTTTAATCTCAGATTATACCAGGAAAGCAACCAACTGCACAACCAAGATGCCCCAAATCCTACAGAGTAGATAACCTGAAAATGCTGATAGGATCTGTTGTATCAGCCCAGCAAGGCAGGGGGCATCTGTTTGGTTTGGTTTATGCTAACGAGGCTGCTCACCTTTCATTTGGGCCAGGACCAGTCCTGTCCAAGTGCAGTGTACTGAAATGGGAGAAGCTATTTTTTTCCTTTCCTTTTTTTTAAGTTGTTAAGTGTAAGTAAACCTAGTTCACTTAATCACAAAAACATGATGATTCCAGGAACCTGATAAACTCATGAGATTGGAAATCAAGTTTCAGGGGGGTCTGCTTGCTCTGATGCTTCCATTTCCCTTGGAGGAACGTGGATAGGTGAATCTGGAACAGCCTCCAGGCAAATCCAGTCCTTCTGTTAGTTTGTTCCAAACACCAAGATCATTTTATACCCGTGGATTATTTGTGCAATATTTTTCCTTGGTAAGTAAGTTAATGAAAGTGAACCCTCTAGAGAAGCTACACTTATATCTTGCTTCTATACCGATCCCTCTAATATCTTTTTCCTCCTTATTTGGGATCTTAAGCCAGTGCATGGTGTTTTTGTCTGGTATGGCTTGGTTGAAAAAAAAAAATCTCAGTATGGGAGATCCAGCCAGTGATTGGGCACCACAAACTTCCCTCATCCCCTCTGACCAGGAAGGGAAGGAACATGTGCTTTAGAAGAGGCATCCAGCAGGCCACCCCTGATGCTCTGTTTGCATGTAGCTCATTCTTGTGGCTTGGTCATAGGAAGGGGGTAATGCATGATGGGTGGATTATGAAAGGGGCTTGCTGTGTGACCCACTCACTTGTCCCTGCACTCATCACTTGTACTTTCCTGTACCTCTATGTGGTTCATTTATTCATTCTTTCCACAAATATTTTTTTTTTGCATTACAATTAGAATCCAAGCCCTGTGCTATGGCATTCCATTAGTCACAGAGTTTCCCATTTATTTTTGATAAGTGAAGAAATGGAAAGCCAACAAGGTTAGAACAGTGAGACTTAAAATGACCTTTCTCATCACTTAATATTATTATTTTTATATTCTAACCCAAGTTATTTTATTCTCTGACATTCTTTTTTTCCCGAAATGGAAGTAGAGGAACCATGGAATAAAGGAAGGTATATTTGATCAAGGAAGATAAAATTTATTAGGCAAGACAGGAATAATTATGGAGCAAATAGTAAAGTGTTAGATGCCTTTGTACAAAACAACAACAACAACAACAAAAGAATGGTGTACTTTAGAAGAACAAAGCCAGCCCATCTAATCCTGTAGAGTGGGACATGGGGAGTCTTAGAAAGGAACATTTGAACAGGAAGCTAAGAGATAAGTGAGAGTTGGACAGTTAAAGGCAGAAGGATGCCTCCTACTGAGGGAAGAAGCTGTGCACTGTGTAAAGGCGAGAGATCCTGTTCAAGGAAGAACAGTCCAGAAGAAATTTAAAAAGCCAGGATGGTAGAATGTGCAGGAGAGAGTAGTAAAAGACGAGGTTGGAGAAAACAGGAGCACGTATGGTCCTGAGAGGGCCTTGAAGAGCTGAACTGGGAACCGGTCTTCATCGGATGCCAGAATGTGACCTTCGGCCATAAAGGGGAAAATGGAGTGCAGGAGCCAGGTACCTTTAAGGTGCTCAATAAATGACTGTGAGTGGAAAGGATCCTCTTCAGAGCTGAAGGACATCCAAATCCTACTAATCCCCCAAAGAGAAGCATTGAAATATATTATTAATGTACTTAATGTTGCTTTGCCTTTATAAAAGTAGTATGTCATATGAGGAGTCTTATCTTTTACATGACATCAATAAAAGATGCTCAAACAAGAAGCATACTTCCATGTACATATCTAGGTTTATTAATTAATTTTTTATCACTATTACCATCATCATCATTCATCATCCTTATCATTAGAGCATGTATGTATATTATCATGTACATTAGTCAGTTTTCTATCACTGTGACAAAATATCTGAGATTATCTATTTAGAACAGGAAAGGCTTATTTTGGTTCAGTTTCAATCAATGTTTATTTCATCCCGCAGGGGGGAAGGGGGGGAGTGCATTTTGGAGGAAACTTCTCACTTCAGTGCAGCCAGGGAGCAAAGGGAGACAGGCAGGAAATACCCCCCTTCAAGGTCATGACCCCAACAATCTAACTTCCTTCCACTGAGTCCCACCTCTTAAAGGTTCCACCACCTCCCAATAGCTCCATGGGCTGAGGTCCAAGACTTCAACCCATGACGTTTGGGATGTGTCAATTTCCTCTTTGGAAAATAGGTCTTAGTGACAAATAATACCCATTAAGTTTAGTAATAGCTCCTTTCCCTTTTCTCCTACTTTCTCCTTGAGGAAGGCAGTTTCAGCAGCTCACATCTGGAGAGCCACCAGGGACAGCCCTCCTGGTTACCTCACTTTCCCCTGGCTTTACATTTACCACACAGTTAGGATGTGCAGTATGTTACTGATTATTTGGTATTCCACTGTATAATCCATGTTTTCCATTTGTCTGTCTTCAATTTAAATCTGGTCCCAATCAGATCACTGTATTTTACTTAGAGACGCTGGTCCAAATCAAGGCCTTGCCCCTGACCATCCTCTAAAAGTGTGGAAACAAAATCCTGAGGAGGTCAGGATGATCAAACTGGAAAAGAATGGCCTTCCCCACCACCTACTTGGGCTTTTTTTTTTTTTTCTGTATCAGCCTGAATTCCCTTTACAGAGACAGAATTGGAGGAACTGTGGAATGAATTTGTGAGTGTTTAAAACAATGCAAGTAAGGTAGATTTAGATGGGAATGGAATGAAGTAGAATTTAATGAAAATTAACTGACTAAACTTTTCTAGAAATCATCATGAAAGACTTTGGTTATTAACAATAATATTTTTATTTAGGAAATACAATGCTTAAATTTTATTTAGAAATGGGCATAGGCTTATTTTATTTTAGGTTTTATATGCACTTCAGCAAAAATAATTTTGTAATTTAAAGCCATGTGAAGTAGAAATTACAATCTTGACTTTTGTGTTTGCATTTATATTATTTCATCAGCCTGAATAACTATGTACATAAAGGCAAATATGTTCATATGCATAACTGAATACCTATCTCTCTCTGTCTAGATGTCTGTCACATAATCTACAAATAACTTATAAAATCTTGAGGTTTTATAAGAGTTTCATACATACTGCCAAAGGACTGGAGACTTTTAAAATCAAAGTACATCTTTAAGGATTTTAGAATATTCAATTTGCTTGCTTTTACTTAATAATTTTACAAATATGGGCTCAGATTCGGGAAACATCAAGATTACTGGTGTAACATTTCCAGATGGATATGGAACCTATGGACCATCCACAAGTGGTCATTCCATTTTTCTGTACATATCCAGTAACAGAAAATACACCATCTCTCAGGAAGTCAGATTTTTTTTTCAGGAAAAATAATTTTTGGAGAGCGCTTCTTTATGCTGAGCCAATAGAATCCTTTCTGAAGTTTTTAACCTACTGATTTTCATTCTTTCTTCCAACAGTCTCAGAGAGTGAATCTAATCTCCCTTCTACCCAACAATACTTCAAATATTTAGAGACAGTTATTATATGCCTTGTCTTTTCCCATTTCCTATTAAACATCCTCAAAATCTTCAACTGTGATTCAGAATTTTTTCTCTTTTTTTTTTTTTGGTCAAATACCTGTTGAATCCAGACATCCAGATCCAAGCTGCCTGCGTGGTCCACAAGGACAGAGTTGAGTTGCCAGTCACTTTCGGCGTTGTAAAATAACAAAAGAAATAACAAAAGAAGCTTTTCCCTTACCTTTTCTCAAACACAAGAAGATGGGCATCGAATGGACAAATGTCCTTACAGCCTTTTGTGGCTTCCTTTTTAAAAATTTTCATTTGTGCTTTTTAGTTATATGTGACTAAATGTGAATTTATTTTGATATATGTATAGAAGCATGGAATATATCTTATTACTAATTAGAATCCCAGTCTTGTGGACGCATATGATGTTGAGATTGACTGTGTTATATTTATATATACTTCTGTTATTCCCCTTCCCACCCTTGTGTGGGATAGCATTCACATATCAGAGAGAACATTCAATCTTTGGTGTTCTGGGACTGGCTTATTTCACTCAGCATGATAGACTCCAGATCCATCCATTTACTGGCAAATATTATAAAGTCATTCTTTATGGCTGAATATTGGAATATTTTCCATTGTCATCAATGTTTATAGCAGCATAATTCACAATAACTAAGCTATGGAACCAACCTAGGTGCCTTTCAATGGATAAAGATGAATGGATAAAGAAAATGTGATTCCCTTTTGATCTTCTGCTCAGATTTACATTGAAAAATTGCACAAAAAAAGGGGAACCCAAAATAACATGTGTTTCATATTGAAAAAATACATAGGAACAATTGCTCAATTAAAGAACTTATTATGGGAGATTCATATTTTTAATTAAGTTATTAAGAGGAAAACATGAAATGTACTTCATGACAGAAGGATTTCGACATTAATTTTCTCTATAATTATGTTATTTCATTTTACTTTTGTTTAAATACATTGTATTAATCCTTTAGTTTCATTTGTAGAGGAGGGCACGTTGATTTTTGTTCTTTTTTTTCCCCTAAACCATGATTTGAGTTATTTTCCTCTATTAAGGTATATTTAAAGACACTTGAGTTGAAGAATTTCTGCCACAGTAAACCCACGTTCCTAATGTTAAGTGCAGCAAGAAATCTTGCTGTTGCTAACCACAAACCAATTTTTTTTAAAATTTGATTTTCCATTCCTTCCTACGTCTTATTTCTGGGAATTCTCTCATTTCTCATTTCAGGATTTGTCAGCCTCTTGTTTAATTATTTTCAAATTATCTTCTACTAGATACAGAACAAGTGAAGTTCCTTCTTTTCTCATCTTTGGGGATGTTATATTTTGGTCTACTTCAGTTTATACCTAAATTTACATGTCAGAATCATGGAAGAGGAATCAGAGGGGGAAGTTATCTATAATAACACTTTTGAAAAGCAAAAAAAAAAAATATGTGCATAGAACATTGACAAAGAATGAGTTACAAAGCAAAAAAAATGGGTTTATTAAATGGTACAACCATATATTTCAGGGTCATTTTGGGTCATTTAGGGTCATTTTGCACAGAATGTGTGAAAACAAGACTTGTAGCGGTGAAACATAAATATAGAACACTATCTACATTATCTTTGAAATGAAAACTCACTAGAAGAGTGTTCATTCATAGATATACTTAGGTAGCACATTTCCTTGTGTATAGTTGCCCTTAGTTTTGTATTTTCACAAAGCTCTTTATGGACTAAGGCCTTAACTGCAAATATAATTAGTCCCTCTGAGTAGAAAATTCACCTTCATTGTGTGAGTTTGGAATAGCCAGCTCATTCATTTTAAATTCCAATTTTCTTTTCCATACGGAGCATCCTTCTTAGAGCAAATGGATTTTCTACATTTTGCACTTTCTATTAAGACGTAGGAGTGGTGGAGTTCCATATTTTTATTGTTAAATCAAAATCTAATAAAAATTTACTTACATCTTGGCATTAGAAATTATAGGGGGACTATAATTGATAATTTTTATGAGTATGTTGAAGGTTAACATCAGACATAGCTAGGTAAAGAGTATATGGTAACTGTACTACTTTTGCAACAATCTCATAAGTCTAAAATTATTCTAAAAGAAAACATTTTAGCTATTAAATATTAAGCAGAATATATTTGAAATAAATGATAATGAAATAAAATATTTTTTAAAATCTAGTCTTACCCCTTTCTGAGTTTTCTATGGAGGAATGAAAGGACACATTTATTTTTCTTTCTATTTTATTTTTGTCCTTATTTTTCTTTTTAGCTTAGGTTTGTGTTTATTCATAGTAAGAGGTAGTTGCATAGAATCCTGACTTAGATCTGCAACTGAGCTTAAATTCATGCACTTCTTCCCTTTGCTTTACATATGAGGAAACTGCTATATTTTAGATCTGAAATGTTCCCCAAAGGTTCATGTGTAAAAAGTTTGGTTGCCAGCCTGTGGAACCATGAGGAGGTGGTGGAACCTTTAAGGCCTGGTCATCCTTGGAAAGAGGCCATTGGGAGTATGTCCTTGAAGGTGATATTAGAACTCCAACTCCCCTTCCTTTCTCTCTCTATTTTGATCACCAGCTGTCATGAAATGAGCAGCTTTGCTCTAACACATGCTCCCTATTATGATATGCTGCCTTGACCCAGACCTAAAAGAAATGGACCCAATGGATTGTATACTAAAACCCCAGAATCCATGAGACAAAATTAGTTTTTATTCCTTTAAGTGATGTTTTTCAGTTATTTTGTTACAGCCATGAAAAGTTGACTAACACAGAAACTCATCTGGTTATAATTCATGTAGATGAGGAAATATTTAACAGAGATGCTGAGGAAATATGTGACTCCAGACTGGTGAGAGATATTAACAGAACTTATGGTATAATTACTTTAGAATAATCAAAAATTAACTTCAAACAATTGAAGCCTTACTTCCTACCTGTAATCTACTCAGAGCCAGTTTCCTCTACTTCCCATAAAAGTGTTCTATGGGTCTTGTGTTAACAAATTATATTCAACACTTCTGATATGCAAACACATTTCCAAAGGCAAGCAATTCAGTTATTAGTGGTCATTGATGGCCCATAATCAAGTACACTCTATTGAATACAGCAGAATGCTTTTTTGATTTTATTGACTTTTTCCTTGAAAATTTTGAAGATGATTTGCTACCAAATGCGTTTTTCTACTGTTACTTCTAATGCATATACTTACTCACATATTTTAATTTTGCTTAATGGGATAATTAAACTATATTTCTGCAATTCTTACTTGGTTCATTCTGAAGCAGATATATGAATTAGTTATTTCTTTGTGTGTATTAATGTGTATGTGTGTGCTTTTTTTCTTTCACATGAAAAGAGGAGGTTTTGTTTTTTATGTAGAAATACAAGTAAAAATTTTAAAACTTTAAGATACTTCCAATTTCAGTCTGAGTCATTTAATCAACTTACTAAATTGCAAGAGTATTCACATCATGACAGTTTTATATTATATTTAAGTAGTTATCTGTTTTTTTAAAAATATTTTTTTCTGGTAATGTAGCCATATGTCTACAGTGTTGGAATGAAGTGGGCATTAGTTACTTATTAGTCATGACCATAAGTACAACACAATGGTGTAATTGTTGCTAGCATTTTTATTGAAATATTATTAAACAGGTAAAAGAGTTTTGTGAATCAAGTTTGACAGGATTTTCCTATTGAACGAAGCTTACATGGTGAATATGAACCCCATGGAGACTACCTGATGTGAAGCAACCACTGAAGATACTATTCTATAGGAATGGAGTGTGGTCTACCCCCAAGGTGGTTAGAAGAAGGTTTTGATTGGAAGTAACAACAAAAAATGAATGCTTGAGAAAGGACCAATGTTGTAAGCCTCTATCCAGGGTATGTTAAAAAAGGGAGATGATGCAGATTATTAACATTGGAAAAGAAAGAGAAGTTTCTGTGTATCCTATGATCATTAAAAGAATGATAAGCTATAATGAGCTATTTTGTGCCCACAAATTTAATGACACTTATGAAATGCATCATTTTTTTGTGAGGCAAAATCTGGCAGAACTCACACAGAAATAAGTAAATAATTAGAATAGGTCTCTACATGTTAAGGAGATTGAGATGATAATTGACAACATTTTAAAACAGAAGGCACCACCCATTTGAGTTCACTGGTAAATTCCCCCAAGCATTTGAAGAATAGATTGATCAATTCTTTACAATCTCTTCCAGAAGATAGAATCAAGTCATTATTTGAAGTTAGTATTACCTTAATATAAAAAGTAGATAGAGACATTATACATTTATAACTCTCATTAACAAGGATGCAAAGTGTTTCAACATAATATTAGCAAGTTAAATTTCAACAATTATTCAAAATAATTACCATAACAAAGTGGGAATTATCCAAGATAGGAAAAACTGATTCAACATTTTCAAATCAGTTAATGTGATCCAGCATATCAACAGGCTAAAAAATATATTAAAATCATATCAATAGATGCAGAAAAAGCATTTGAAAAAATTCAACATTATTTCATGGAGAAAAAAAAAAAACTCTCAGCAAACTAAGAACAGAGGAAATTTTCCCTCAATTTGATAAGATCTACAAAATTATCTAGAGCTAACATTATATTTAATGATGAGAAAGTAGGCCTTTTTCCATTAATATCAGGAAAAAGGCAAAGATATCTCCTCTCATTCTGGTTAATGCAATATGACAAGAAAAGGGAACAAAGATTATATATAGCTGGGTGCAGTGGTATTTGTCTGTGATCCCAGTGGCTGGGCAGGCCGAGGCAGGAGGATCATGAGTTCAAAGCCAGCCTCAGCAAAAGTGAGGCACTCAGCAACTCAATGAGACCCTGTCTCTACATAAAATACAAAATAGGGTTGGGGATGTGGCTCAGTGGTCAAGTGGCCCTGATTTCAATCCCCAGTATCCCCTGCCCACATCTACATATGGGAGAGAAGAAATAAAACTCCTTTCACAGACAACATGATTATCTATGTAGAAAATCCAGAAGAATTGAACAAACAAATAACACAGAAACAACTACCACAACAAAAAGCTTTCTTGAAACTAATGAGCAAGTTTATCAATGTTCCAGGATATAAGGTAAATATGCAAAAGTCAGTTGCTTTCCTATAGAGCTGCAATGAACACATTGGATTCAAAATTGAAAATGAAATTCTCTTTATATCAGAAATACTCTACACATTAAAAATGAAATACTTAGTTATAAATCTAATAAATTATGAATAACATCTCTATGAGGAAATTTACAAAATTCTGGTTAAAGATACCAAATTAAAACTAAATAGATGAAGAGTTACTCCATGTTCATGGATAGGGAGGTTCAATCTTGTCAAGATGTCAGTTTTTCCTAATTTTCCTTACAGAATCCACTCAATTTCAATCGAAGTCCCATCAATCAAAGTCCCATTACCTGTGGATAGCCAAAAAAAAAAAAAAAAAAAAAGACTCTGAAGCTTAAATGTGAATGCAAAGACCAGGAATAGCTAACATGATATTATAAAGGTGGATAAATTTAGGGATTGACACTATTCAACATAAAGGTTTCTTATTAGATGAATGTCATCAAGACGGTGTGGTATTAGTGAAATAATGGACAAATAGATCAATGAGTCAGAATACAAAGCCCACAAATCTTCACAGATAACAGTCAGCTAAATTCTGAGCAAATATTTTCCAAAACATATTATCCAAATACATGAAGAATTCTTATAACTCATAGTAAACATGATTGATAAATGAAATGGGCAAAAGATCTGAACAGACACCTCATTGAAGAAAAGAAACAGATGGCAAAAGACAAGATGCTCAATGTCAAATGTCATTAGGTATATTTAAATTAAAATAACAGCAAAATGCCACTACACATGTACTAGAATGGCTAAAATCCAAGACACTGTCGGCATTAAATGCTAATGAGGATACAAAGGAATGGGAACCATGATTCACTGCTAGTAGAAATGTAAAGTAGAAGAGGAACTTTGGAAGACAGTTTGGCAGTATCTTCCAAAATCAAATTACTTCTACCATTCAGTCTAGCAATGAAGTTTCTTGGTATTCACCCCAACAAACTGCAAAATCGTGTTCATGAAAAAACATGCATAGGCATGTTTGTAAGAAGTTTTATTCCTAATTTCTGAAACTTTGAAGCAACCAAGATGGTCTTCAGTAGGTGAATGAATAAGTAAACAAATTATGGTACAACCAGACAATGGATCATTATCCAGTGCCAGAAAGATGAGTTATCAATCAATGAAAAGATGTAGAGAAATCTTAAATGCATGTTACAAAATAAAATAAGCCAACCTAATATAGGTGGAGCTAGAGGATCTTCAGGGCATGGAAGCCATTCTGTGTGATCCTTCTGTGTGGAGACATGCCATTTCACATTTGTTTCCACCCACAGAATGCAGGACACCAGGGTTTAACTCTAAGATATATTACGGCTTGTCTGTGGTGGGGGATGTTGCAGTGGGGGAGGTTATGTCTGTGGAGGGGCATGAGGTATATAGGAATATTCTTTTCACCTTCCTCTCCACCATGAACATAAAAGTATTCTAAAACATGAAGCCTATTTAAAAGGAGAAAAAAATGGAAATGAACTATTGATATACTGAAAACCTTGATGTATCTTGAAGGAATTATGCTGAATGACAAAAGCAATTTCAAGAGGTCACATATGATAAGATTCCATTTAAATGACATTGTACAGAATTTGGGAAATGATAAAGTTATAGAGATAGACATTAGTGGTTGTCAGGGCTTAGAGATAACTGGTGGTGAGAGAGTGAGGACAGGGTAAGGGAGCGCTTTGTGATGATGGAAAGGTCTGTCCCTTCATTGCATGTTGGTTACCTGGATCAAGGTGTGCACAATGCTGTCGAACACATGCACACATTGTATCAACCTCCATTTCCTGGTTTTAATAGTGGATTCTGTATTATATTTATGCAAGAGGAGACCATTGGCAAATGGGGTGCAGTGTACATGGGACCTCTCTGTATTATTTTTGAAACTTTTTTGAATCTATAATCACTTCAAAAATCAAAAGCTTAAAAAACAAAATAATACAAGAATATTCAGAATTGACTTGGAAGGGTTTGAGGCACCGTGTGGGATATTGGTAGGGATCTTCACGGAACCCCTGGCACCTCAGTGTTCCTTGAGCAGTGTGTCAGAGAATCCCAGTAGGCTGTCCAGTGGCCCCAGGACAATAGGTCTTTTCTGAGAAGCACAGATGCATCACCCTTATGCCCAGAAGTCTCAAGTCCTCAAAATGCCCTGGCTTGTTGATAGACTGATATCTGGAATGGAGATCAGGCACAGTTCTTTACCCGACATTTTCTTTTGATCTAAAGAGGATGCTATTTTTCAGCCTTTTTTTCTTTTTTCTTCCTCCTTGGAGAAATGATGTCTTTCTCTCACTTTCAGAGACAGTCAACTTATGACATTCATTTTTCTGGACAATCTGATTATCTCCAGAGAGTAACTTGTTTTCTGGTCAGGATTCGCAGGAGGCACAAATACAACTTCCTATTTAAATCTGAAGAAGTTAAAAAAAAATTGAAATCCAGCACCCATTACTCAGAACACAAGTAAAGTCCTCTTACAAACATAATTATTAACTAAACAAAGAAAAGCCAGAGTGGTACTCAAAGCATTTGTGTTTAAAGTAGCAGATAATCCTATAATTGCTACTTCTCAGAAAAGTTCTGTGGCTATGTGGGGTTAAACCATTATTTAAATCATGGAACATTACACTTCAAAGCTGCTTCTGTCAAGGGTGTTTAGTTGCTTCAAAACATTTCAAAAATAAAAAGACAAGACTTGGGACAGAGAAGTCAGCTGAAGCTATGAAGGAAAAGAAACTTCTTTGGTATTTGCGAGGTCTCTCTCTCTCTCTCTCTCTCTCTCTCTCTCTCTCTCTCTCTCTCTCACACACACACACACACACACACACACACACACACAGAGTTTGATGAAACATAGTCCTTAGTGATGAGTTCAGATGTGGGGGAAAAAAAAGACATTTCCTAGCAGAGGTAACTTCATTACATCTGTCTGTTCATCTGCTTCCAATGTGGCTTCTTTATGTGGATCTGCCACAGGCCAGAGACAAGCACAAAATCAGTTATGTCATTTCTCTTCCTAAAGTCCCCTAAAGACTCCACATCATAAATCTTTTACATGTTCAAATGTCTTAATATGAAATGTAAGCACTTACCAAAATATCTCCTCTAACTTCCCATCTATTTTTTTTTTCAAACCTATTCTACTAAGTATGTTTGCATGTTTCTTTAGAATTCTGCCATGTTCTTTCCATACTGCTGTGTCCCAGGCAGGCTCTTCCTTCTCTCTGGATTCCATTCTTCTCCCAACACATCCATATGCTTGCATGGTTTATACCCCAAAGTTCATGTGCTGGAAGAGTGGTCCTTGAAGTAATGGTATGGGGTGGTGTGATTGGTAAGAGGTAGGGCTCAGTGAAAAATGACTGGATTATTGGGGCCACCATTCTAGGAAGGGATTAATACCTATCATCATCTCTCATTGTTTGAGAGTGAGCAAAATCCTTTGTGACTGCCTTAGTTTTCTCAAAAGCAGATTTTTATAAAATGAGGCCACCTTGTGTTCATAGCCATCTTCCTTTCTGCTTTTCTGCCATGTTGTGATATAGTTAGGAGTTGAGAGGTTTGGGACTTTGTCAGGGACACACTGTATAGACTTTTCATCCACCAGAATCATAAGTCAAATAAAATTCTTTTTTAATTTTCACTAAATATCCAGCCTTGGATATTTTGTTACAGCAATACGAAATGGACCAAGATATTATCCCTCAGCTGCCTCTCCACCTGGATAACTTCTACTGACACCTTAGGCCTAGTGAGTCAAACTGGAGTCTTCTGGGTGGGCCAGGGATCTAGTGCTTTTCTATTAAAGCCCTTATTAACAAGGAGCAAGAAATACCTGTGAACTTGGAATAGTCCCTTGAGGCTGAGGGCCCCTGGAAGAGTAAAGGCACCTTCTTCACATTTCTCAACAACTCAGGCAGCACAAATCTCAATGAATGAAATTAATCCTTCCAGTTAGGACACCTCCTTTTCCATGCTTTGCTGACTCCAACCTCAATTCTTTGGACCCCAGGAAATCTTAGAAACTGGAAAATGTAGTTTGCATTATAGTTTTTTCTAGAATTTTCCACAAAACTATTAAGATGTTGCTCATGTGATCTCTGTGATGGTTTTTAAAGCAGTAATTGGACTTAGGAACTAACTTATGTGAGGTTTATCATCATACCAGACTTCCATCTTCCTGCTGAGGATAAAGATTTGTAGGACAAAAGAACATCTTTCAAAGGTTTGAAAAGTTTCTAAAACTCCCAGAGTTGCTCACAGAATGTTTGGGTATGTACATTTTCTGGGAAGAAAACCAATAGCTTTCTTGAGATCTATTAACTGGTTTTGAGAGAAGAAAAGCAAAATAGTTGTAAAATCACTAAATGGGAATGAGGGATGTTTTGAAGATAGAGGAGAGATGCTCATAAAGAACAAACTCTTATTTTAAAAAATCACGTAGGGCCACAGACAAAGCTTCCTCATTAGACTTTGTCCAGGGCTAACACAAATACCTCTTCTCTTAGGCAGTATATTATGTCTGACTCCAAATAAATGCCCCATTTTCCCATGAGAGAAAAACCAGTACAGGGTTGATAGGTCTGTGGCCCTCAGAAGTTCAAGGTCTTAGTCAATGCGTATTTTTCTAAATTACAATAACCACTAGGTATTGCTATCACTTGTATCTGGAATGTCCTGCAAAGGTCTATTTGTAAATGCTTGGCCCCCAGGGTGGCACTGTTGGGGGAGGGTGGAAACTCATGAGGCTGGGGCTTGTGGGAAGAGTGTAGGTCGTCAGGAGGATGCCCTTGGAGAGCATAGTGGGACCACAGCTCCTTTCTCTTCTACTTGCTTCCTAGTCATGTGCCAAGTGAGCAGTCTCTCTTCTCTCTCTCTCTCTCTCTCTCTCTCTCTCTCTTTCCTTTTTGGCCATACATTCTTCACCATTGCCATCTGGAGCCCCCACTTAATCATGGGCTGAAATATCCCCAAACTGTGAGCCAAAATGATTTTTTCCTCTTGATAAGCTGATTATCTTAGGTATCTGTTACAGGGGAAGAGGCTGAATTATACAGCTATTGATATAAACAGGACATATATTGTAGTATTTGTAACAAACTCACTTTGGTCAAAATGAACATTGGAAAATGTTGTCCAGGATAAAGATATTTCATGAAAAATGAGCTGAAATTAAAATATTGAATGCCTTGCCTTCCCTCTCAGTCAGGATTGGGATAAATTCCATAGTTTCCCCGTGAACTGCACTTAGGTTATCTATGCACCCATCCAAGAGTGGCCTGTTCAGATCCTTATTCTAGGAAACATGCTCAGACCTGATAGATGTCATTGCTACGGAGGAAATGATTGCAGGATTTGAAGTTTCAGTGAAAGGGGGGAAAGTGAAAGAAAATAAATAAAAATCTCAGAAGTCCAACCTCATTCAGTGCCATCAACTAGAAAATAAACCGAAACTAAATGAACCGTCAATTTCAACTCACTTTTAAAAACAGATCAACACGTTTCCAAAATTCGGACTTTAAGAAGAAAAATCACAGCATTTATAAATTAAAGCTAAGTCATTTATTCAGCCCCAAAGCTGTATTGCCCAACTGCTCTGAGGCTGCTCCCTGTGCCTCCTGTTTGGTTACATGCAGGTTGAAGAGTCTGGCCACAGAATTTCATTTACTAGATTCACATATGTGTCAGTCATCCAAGTCAGGAGGCCATGTAGAATTATTTTTAGCAACATTCTTGGGGTGAGTACCTTCATTTGCTGTCTTGTAAAGTATTGGGAATGGCAGTGCATGTTTGCAAACATTCCAATTTTAAACATGCATTTTTAATAGTGTACATTTCATGAACATCTTACCGAGTGGTTACATCTTGTTAGTAATGGTCCTTTATCTCAAATCCCTGGAGGGTTCTTTATCCTGGGGAAAAAAAAGTATCTAGGCACCCCCGGGGTACTACTTAGGAGAAATGACTGCATGATCATCTACTCCTGTGTCAGTTCAAGTTAAAATATTTTATGGCACTGTCAAAATTTGGTCAATAGCAAATAACTTATTGTCATAGTCTATTGCAATAACAAGTATGCATTTGTCAATAACAATGCATAGGATAGCTTATCCATCCTGAGTTTCTGTGTGAGTGAAGCTAAATCAAATGTCTACAAAAAAGAAGGAGAGAAGAGGGTATTCTCTGATTAAATCTGGTTATGGAAGGCATTTGATATCTCTGTCAATGGGAAGATTCATGCTCTTAAATAACAGAGAAAGAGGTTTGAAGAATGAAGAAAAATAAGGATCTGAGTGAAGATTTTCTCCAATAGAGTACAAGAGATTTTTTTTTGAAGTCCTAAAGTTGAGATTTTCTCTGAAATGTTTTAGAGAATGAGTTAATATCTACGCATAGCTGTTTCATCCCAAGGTTATCTTTATGGTTCTAATTTTAATGAAAATTACAACATTTTAAAATTCCTGGTTCCCAGAGTAGAGGAGCACTTGCAGACTGGGAAGCTCTTGTTATCTTCATGCACGACGCTGCGGCCGCTTTGGCCTCTTCACCTTGCTATGGTCCAGCAAGAAAACTTCAGCACCTGAGCCACTACAGGGGCTGGGGGAAATGGAGAGGATATTTGCATGCTCCGTGCTTGTGGAGGTCAAGTCCATTTCGCAATATGAGCTCCCGGGACTCAACGAAGCACTCCAAGGCTCTAATTCCCTGAAGCATGATCATCAGATCATAAAGTCAGAGAGTTAGAATGACATTAGGGGCCATCTAATCCCACACCTCTACTTGAAATAAAACTCTTCATGCCAAGTCCTGCATTGGCAGGGCACGTAGCCCCCAGGAATGGGGCATTCTCCTCTCTTTGGGGCAGGTGCTTTTTGTTGCTGATGCTGCTACATTAACTGTTTAAAAGTATTGTTTCTCTTGGTGTTGGTTCTGACCCTACTTACATCTATCTAACTTTCTGTTTCAAAGCCATTTAGAAGAGCCATAATGTCTCCCAGAGACTTCCATCTCATTCTGCTTACAGTGGCTCATTATGAAGTGAGTTTCTACCCGCCTCCCATCCTGGTAGCTCTCCTCTGCACATGATCTGCTTTTCCATGGTACCTCTTTACATTTGGAGGATTTTCCTCCCAGTGACTTTTGACCATCGATTGCTAGAATGATCCTCACTTTTATTTATCCAAACACTGTAATGCTCTTAGCACAACATGAGTTTTGCCTTATCTTATTATTATTTATAAATGGCATAGATTCATGACGTGCTGATAATGCGGACTCCAGGAAGGGTGAGCCGTGTTTCTACTTGTTTTCAAAGACAAAGACATTAGGCAAAGTCTCAGCACAGGAATTCTAGAATGTGGACACAGGCACAAACCCTACGAGGAGAAGCAAACAATGTGGGTCAACTCGAACCCGGAACCATGGAAAGACATTATATTAGAAATAAACTATTGCTTCTGTCTGACTAGAGGAAACTTTACTATTGTTCACAACAATCAGTTGCTGATGTTTACTTCCTGCTACAGTTTTCACATACCTGATTGTTTTTAATTCTTACCAATATCCTAAGAGGTGATTATCAATTTCCTTATTTTGTAAATGAGAAAAGTAGAGCAGGGAGTAGGCAAATACATGGCCACGTGTACATAGTGACATTGGGACCCAAGATGCAGACAATCTGATTCCAGAGCACATGCTGGTAGCTGAAATGCACCAAGCCCCTTACCTGTGGCTTCCTTGCTCAGGGATCTGGGAGATGCCCTGAGAATGAGGAGAGAGCTCAGTGGCCCAGAGGTAGTTAAAAGAACAGAATATAAGGCGTTGGGAGTGGTGGAGCCTAAATTTACAAGTGACCTGCCAGGTAATTACTATCATACAAGTCAAGGTGACATAACTAGACGGACGGGATGACATGAGGTGTTTTCTATAATATAAGCTATTATACCACCTTCCCCCCACCCCACCACTACCTGTCAGCAACCTAGAACACTGGATCCAGTAATAAATCTGAGCACCAAATGTAAATTGGAAAATGAAATTATGTCAAAGCAAAGTCTCCTTTTACACAAAAGGAATTAGAAATAAAAAGACTTTTTAAAAAAATACTGAAGACAAAAAACTCAGTTTTTATGAATCATGATGAGAATTATTACTTTTATGATCCAAGCCAGCTGTAGATTATGTAGGCCCATGGCTCTAAGTGGTTTCCACATATTAATTTATTTAATGCTCATAATTCTATGGAGTGAAGATGACTGTTATTCCCATTTCAAATTTTGAAAGTCGGAGGCACAGTTAGGCTCGGCAGCTTTGTTAACACCGCACAGGTGGCGAGTCACGGAGCTGGTGCTTGGCTCCAGGTGTTGGTGTCTCCCCTTCTGTACCTCCTACATTGTAGCTCTCTCTTTTCTGCATGATTATATTTTTAAGTCTCCTGTGGTGTATTTGCTGGGTAACGTGTCCCTGCGGAACCCCAACCTAGGCCAGCAATGAACTTTAGAGCAGAGCCCACCCCATCATCAGATCTCACCCAGGCATTTGAGTCTCTGTGGTTAAGTGTGAGGGTTCTGTCTAAGGAGGTGCCCTTGGCTGGTTTGAGCCAGGCTGCTCGTGGCTCTTGCAGGGATAGGACAACCTGATTTGCTTGTTGTTTTAAATCCCAAATGCAATATGTCCTTTTCCCTATTTAGTAATATTTTAGAAGAAATAATAAATAATTATCTTTTATTACTTCTTATAATCATTGGATGCCCTAAGAGTCTTGCACATCTCATCTCGGAGAAATTTGTTCTACAGTAGACAGAAATGCCATGGCTACTATAAGGCATTATTTCCTATCACTACCTGACAATCAGCTTTTCTTAATTTCATTGATTTCAATTTCCATTGCAGAACAAAACAACAACAACAACAAAAAAACCCAAAGCAGCAATTAAAAAAAAAAAAAAAACTAGCAATGGGGATGTAACTCAGTGGCAGAGTGCTTGTCTAACACATTCAAGGTCACAGGTTCTATTACCAATATGACAAAAAGAAAACTTGTTTTGAAAAATACTTCACCCCTCCCCTTTTTAAAAAAGAAATATTCTGATAATGATGATGAAGAAGATGATGATGTTTTCAGCAGAAACCGGCAGGAAGATACTTTTAACTTTGGTCCATTTGGTATTTTCTTTCCTCCTTGTTTCTGCCTGGGCCTATGTTTATTGAACTCCATAGAATGCCGAGACAGCATTTGTAAAGGGGGATTTATTTAACTCTGGGTGAGTTGTACAAATACAATAATGTAGCCCAACTCTTGTTTAATTTTGAAGGCTCTCTCCTACACAACATTGCTCATAATGGACGGTTCAAGCCAAATTATCCATTATTGTTCCCAAAGTTTACAATTAAACTATCGATCAAATCTGGCAGTGATTTCTCCAGCAGCCTGAGCTGAGAAGCAGCTGAATTACATCAGAACCTGGGTGTTTGCAGCCAGAAGAAGGTGGCACAGACAGACAGATACCCGACAGACGGTCGCCTTCCACCAGCCAACCCCGGGGGGGTCCAGCCTTTGGTAATTTTCCTGGAGCCAAGAAACAGACTGCCACCATGGCTATGGGTGTGTGTGTGCGGTTTTAATAGCCAGAGGTGCCCGCAATTTGTGACCCCTATCCCTGGCTGTAAAAATTGGAGTTTAACAGGTTCGGCTCCGTGGGGAATCAACCTCAGCTTTTAGGCTCCTTCACACACTGCAGAATGCATCTTTTCTGGGGAATTCCACAATAAAATGACTGTTATTTATCATTACAAACCTCTTTATCATTTAGTCAATAAAAGGCCTCTCTCTCTCTCTCTCACTTTTTTTCCTGTGGCGTGCTCAGAGTCAGAAATCGGTATTAGTCTCTCCTGGCCTGAAGGCAGGAGATGTCAAAAGCTAAATCATGATCTACCCTGGCTTCCTGGCTAAATTGTGTATGAAGGCCTGAGGCGAAAAGGTACACATGCTCATTATTTGAAACCGAGATTTTTTTTTTCACCCCACTTTTAAGTTTTCCTTCTTTTTCTCTTTCTTCTTTTTACATACTGGGACGTGTAATACATGTGTGGTTCAGAAGACATCAGACAGGAGACAAGGCAACGAGAGCATAGCATGAATCTCCATAGATTTTCTGATAAATTTTTTTAAATTAGAGTGTCATTTTTTTAAAGGACAATGGATTTTATCCCTTGAATCTTTTGATCATGATGTGATTAAAAAATTGGGTGGTTCTTTATTGGGCAATCAGACCTCAAAGAAGACAGATTTTAAGCAGAGCATGAATAGTGATATGTCTACTGGCACAAAGAAGTAGAAGTGGAGGCTCTGATGTGCACAGGTGTACACAGGTAAGAGAGATACATTCCTTTGGATGCATAGGTAAGCTCTGCCTCCAGAGATCCTGTACCTTCTACAGTTCTTCAGTGGTGGCTGGATGGTTGGGGTGCCAGAGTCACCAAAGCTCAATAGGAGAGTTGCAATGTAGGAGTCTTAGGACAGAACATATTGGGGGCAGTTTGTGCCAAGCCAACTGTCTTGAGTATGGTCTCAACTTCACATTTGGACAAAAAGTAAAATTCGATGGTCATAGATCTTTTAATTAAATTACTGTGGGCACAGGCTCTCTGTCCAGATTTTCACCTGTGCTAAATAAAGACAATACTCTCCAAGGACTCAGGTTTGGCTGTTAATTCATTGTCTTATTTAATCAGTGCGTCTTCTGAGCTCATCCTGTGTTCCAGATAGAATGCCAGCCAAGGGTATAGCTGTGAATAAGTGGGGATGGTTGAGGCGCTGGGAAAAACTCAATGATGGAGACTATACAGAGCCACGTCTGGTTGTTTCATTTCTAATGGGCCAACCTACAAAACAAAACATTAAGTTTCATGGTATCTCTGTGCTCAAACCTTATGAGTGCCTCCTGTATATCAAATTCCTGGGGGAAATATCATTTAGACACTTAGAAACCTATATTTTTAGAGCTGAACATACTTTAGAGAAACTCTTGTACAATACTCTAAGTTGCCAGGCAAAGAAATTAAGGATTAAAAAGAGAAAATAAACAGCAGCAGCAACAAATTGACAGAATGTTGAATAAGCAATTGTGTATAGGAATTGATTTTTGGATTCTTTCCCATACACCCAACTACTTTCTATATGATATATTCAGTCTTAATTTTCTCATGTAACCTTTACCAGAGATTCATTCAAAAGTTGCTTGGCGATCACATGCAGACAGAGGAACAAGTTGCCTGGGTGGGATCAAACACGTGGATGTATTGTCATCATTTGCTCCTCTGTGTTCTTCAAGGTGAGCTAAGATATACTCGGAGTCTAAGATGTATCATTTGGGGAGTTCACTCTAGCTATAGAACTAAATATAGTTTTAGTCAGCATTTTTTTTTTTTTTTGGCTGCTGTGACTAAAACAATTGTACAGGAATAAAAGTTTATTTGAGGGCTCATAGTTTCAGAGGTTTCAGTCCATAGAAGGCCAGCTCCATTTCTCAGGGATCTAGGTGAGGCAGAATATCATGGTGGAAGAGTGTGGCAGAGGGAGGCAGCTCACATAGTGATCAGAGGGCAGAGAGACATACTCCAGTCACCAGATACTAAATATGTTCCCCATACATGCCCCCATGAACTGCTTCCTCCAACCATATCCCACCTGCCTCTGGCTACCACTCATTAATCCCATCAGAGATTAATTCACTGATTAAGTTAATGATATGACCCAATCATTTTTTTCTCCAAACCGTCTTGCATTGTCCCATATGTGAGATTTTGGGGGATACTACATCTAAACTATAACAGTTGATCTTCTGTCTCCATGAGGCATTAGCTCCAAGAGCCCTGCAGATGTCAAACATGCTCAAATCCCTTAGATGAAACAGTGTAGTATTTCACAACCTGTGCACACTCTCCAGTATACTTTATATCAACTCCAGATTACTTACAATACCTGATACAATGCAAATGCTATGTAAAGAGCTGCTATATTGTGTCGTTTAGGATATACCGATACAAAAACAATGTCTGTACTGTTTAGTACAGATGTGATTTTTTCCAAATAATTTTGATATGAGGTTTGCTGAATCAATGGATACAGGACACATGGATACAGAGAGCTGGCTATATATATTTAGATCTGACTACATGTTACCTTTGGTTTCTTTGCTCTTGCATTGACCCCTTGCTTATTCATTATCCCTAACATAAGAGACTAAAAGTACTTGCCTTATTTCTGGCCTCTTGTCTTTGTTTGACTGGACAGCTATCTGCTTTTCCACGTAATGTCAGAATGCCGCAATTGTATAAAATTCGGATCTACAGGCAGAAGACCCAACAAACCCAAAGGACTTGGTCACAACAGGCCTCTGTTTATCTTCAATGTAAATACAAATGAGTCTTTGGGAGGGGGCCAGATCATGCTGAACTAGCCTGTGAGTTTATAAACCAACACTTTCTATGGGAAATTATCAGAAGAAACTCTCTCCCACCTCTCATCCAGGCTACAAAACTGCCCAGAGGAAATCAGCCAGAGCTTGCCATCTTCCAGTTGTTAATTTACTCGCATTCAGAATGGCCCAGCGTATTTTCAAAACATTTACCAAAAAAAAAAAAAAAATTGCTTCTAGACCGAAATTTATTTCTCATCTTGGAAATAATTGTTTTTTGGATAGATTATGAACCTCTGAAAAGCAAGATAGTTTGTGGCAAGGATACAAATGGAAGGCCTACCACCACCTTTTACCCCTTACCATTACTTAATAGAGAAGGAAATGCCAAATTTGTGTATTCTTCTATCCTGAACATAAAGTTTAAAGTAAAATTTGCCTATAAATTGTCCAGAATTTTAATAAAGAATATTTTTAAATTGCATATTCCTATTGCTCTCATCTTTTTTCCCTTTTCTTTTCTTTGTTGCTGCCTAAGAAATGACCTTATGTTAAGCCTGCCACCTTTAACTTGCAAACTGCAGCAGTGTCTGAGCTCTAAATAGTTTAAGAATTATTCACATTATTTCTCAGATTTATAATTACGTTTCCTTTATCATGTAATCTTAAGTCCACAATTCTTGGTGATATCTGTAACACAGGCTGCTCCATAAGTAACCCTTTAAAAAATTAAAAAGGTGAGAGTGTTAATGGGTTTAATTCAGGTGTGTCGCACTGTTGATTTCTTGCTTAAGTCAAACACTAGCTTCCTGGGCCTTGTGTGACGAGGTGCTCACACACATGTGGTCCTATTTCCTACTGAGTTGGGAAAATACCCATCTCAAGGTGCCAGAATGGACAGTGGCCTCTGAGCACTGTCCTGTTGGGTCTTATATTAGAGGACAGAAAACACAGCCCAGTGGCCTTGTGTGGTGGGGACACTGTCTATCCGCCATGGTGGATGCCGGGGCACTTCTCATTATGGCCTTGGTGCCAAGCTCCGTCTCACCACCATATATCTTGATCCCCTTTTTGAGAATGTATCTCTAAAGTGCTTTTTTGGAGTAAATCAAGTTTGTGATGCAAGCATAGACTCTTCAGGCTGGTGATACACTTGAACCCAGAACAGGAATTCTATTCTGTACATTTCATGTCCATACACTTTTCTAACTTAATATTTTACTTAGTAAAATCGTGGATGGACCCCACTTTTAGGATTGATGAGCAGAGGTTGCTTGTACTAAAGTTTCCAAAGATAGTAATAAACCTTAAATATTTACAAAATCCCTAGTAAGATTTCAGTTTTGTGTTCTGTCTAGGTAGATTGTACACTAATATGTATAAAATATCCATATGTGTTTTATTTAAAATTTACTTTATGTCAATCGACTTTACTCAGACTGGAAATTTTCTTAGAATGAAACGTTTATGCCCTGTCATGGATGGCTCATTGGTCCCAGTCATCACTAACTCTTCCAGCAAAGGGTATGTACCCATGGGGGTTTTCACCATGTGGCTTTCATAGCCATGTGACTTGCCTTCTGTGGCTCCTGAAGCTGGGCTTGGTCATGATATTCGCTTTGCTGATGACCAACGAGCAGGGGGGTATAAGACATTTGCGGTAGCAACCTGACAAGCCATCTCAAGTTTTTGTTAATTCCCTTGCTCTCTCTGCCATGAGAATAACATGTCCCAAGTAAGGGAGCTGTTTCTCCAACCCAGATTGTTATGTCACATAGAGAAGGAAAAAACCCTCAGCCTCCCATGTTTGAAATGACTGAGAAATAAACATTTGTTTCATGGCCACTACAATTTCAAGGTCATTTTTCTTATAGCAGATATGACGAATACATTATGAATATTTATTTTTAGGGAGGGTAATTATATTTTTTTAGTGAACAGAGATTACAGAGAAGAAAACCGACAAAAAGTGATTATCTTTCAACAAAAATGACATTTGTTAATGTGTTTTTACTATTTAGAAATTTAAAATAAAATAGAAAAAGGGTATGTTTTCAATTCTGCCTTAATTATGAGAGGTGACTTGTACCTTTCCCTTTTTAATTGTCTTTCTTTAAATATCTTATGTGACAGTAATGTTTTATTAGGTTTACACTCATGTTTTCATGTGTAGTTTACCTAATGTTCTTATGGATGGTTAATACTTGAAAGAGGTAAATGGTTACAGATGGATATTTTACTCTATTTATTATTTGCTTTTCATAACTGAGTATGCTGTCAATATTTATATTATCTATATTAGGGAATCAAGCTTTGCAACCCAAAAATTGAAACTCTATTTGGATATCATTCTGATTCTTTTTTCTTATGAAGTAAAATAAATTTCCATTCCACCAAGAAGGAAATGGCTTTGTTTTGGCTTTTTTGTTTTGTTCTGGCAAACAATCATTTGATTGTTTATTCCAAAAGATGGATATCTTCAGGGAAATGTCACTACAATTTCAAATATATCACATACAGATTTTGGTGATAGTTCAGTAAAGCAATGCCAACAGAATATCTTTTTTTCACTGCTTTATTTACTTTTTTATTGTTTTTATCTTTCTTGTCAAGGGATATTTAATTAGTGAGAGACCATTTTATATTATGGTTTCATGTTCTTTCTCTCAGTTCTTTTCCTTATTGATAAAAGGGCTTGATATCAACTTTGGAGGTGAGGGAGAGCAGTTGATATTAAGCCCTCTGTTAGTAAAGAAACTGAGACCCAGAAAAAGAACAGTATTTGAAACCCAGAGAAAGAGTGTGGACTCATTTCAGACAGTGGAGGTCAGGCTAGCCCTGAATCTTCATGCAAATATGACCCACTCTGGCCTCAGTCTGTCATTGGATGGCCTCAGTTGGTTCCTATTACCACTTCAGGAACTTCTTCTCTTAGGTTTATAGGATTGGAACTTGAATTTCCTTCCCTCTGTCATCACGACTGGACCTTGGATTTTCCACAACATTTCCCAAGCTGGTCTTCTGGATTCTACCTCTTTTGCTTGTTTGTAGTAGCTCTGGATTCAGCCCCATAGAACCTGAATCCAGACAAGTCACATGGTGAGCACATGATCAGGTATATTTGAGCCACTCTCTGCTTGGTTTTATTTCACAGTTTAGGCAAAGCAAAGTCAGAAACTGAATTAGGAAGTGAACTCCTAAATTCTAATATATATAAAATAGTCCCTTTAATGTATATGTATAGTTTCTTGTGTTTGACAGGTTTAAAGGGACAAATACCAATTGGCAACTTTGCAGTTTGAAACTTTGATAGTTTGCATTGGTCTTGGTTTCTTTGATACAGTGATTCAAATGATTAGCTGATCTTTCCTGCATTTATTTGGAACTTCTGACCTAAAGGTAAATCCTCTCAATCTGCTTGGACTGTGAGGCTGTTTTTATTTTGATGTCTTGCTGACGCATTATCTTCACTCTCTGACACCTTGGCTGGTATCCACTCTATGCATTGCTCTGAAAGTGCTTGAGTCAGGGTTAGTGTGGAAAACTCAGGCAGAAGTTCTAACCAACTCACCTTACCTGGCATCCAAAATAATATTATTTAAAATCTGTCACTGTTGGGGGTATAGCTTAGTGATAGAGAATGTGCTTAGTATGTGATAGGCCCTATTTAATTCCTAGCACCAAAAATAAAGTCAGAAAGAAATCTGTCTTTACTTCTCCTATGTGCCTAGGAATAGTCCACTAAATTAAGTAGTATTGTCATTATGCCCTATTTAGATACTGCTTGATTTTAGCAATGATTTTTTTGTTAATACTCTAGAAATATGCAAAAGAAGAAAAGTCAACAGATTGAGATAAGTTCACAGCATCACTTCTTTGTTCAACATGAGTTATATCTAAATCCCAGAAGAGCTGGAACCAAGGATCAGTTAGAGAAAGAGGGGACTGTAGACTTTTACAACTATTATAACAAAAACAGAGTCTTTGCAGTTATCTGACATTATGAAGATGCAAAGCATGATGTCTAATTTAAAATAGAAAATTTTCTCAAGCTTGCAGATGATATGTGGGTGTTATTGTACCTGAGTTTTATTCCAGTTGATTTTTTTTATTAGTTGCTCAAAACATTACAATGATCTTGACATATCATATATCATACATTTGATTCAAATGGGGTATGGATTCTTATTTTTCCCACGTGTACAGATTGCAGGATCACATTGGTTACACAGCTACGTTTATTATTTTGGTTAGCCAGTCTCCAATTATATCAGCCATCCAGAATGATAATTATTGTTAATACAAATTCTAAAAAAGCAAACAATAACAACAAAAAACAAAAACAAAAAAATACTCTTCATTAAAACAATTTAAATGTATGGCTAAAAATAAAAGTTTATTCTTTAACCCCAACTCCTTGCTTATTCATATTAAGTTTTATATTTCATATTTGAGTATGCTCCAAATAATCTTATCTGTTTCTCGGTCCTTTCTTGTTCCCAGAAACGAGGATTCAAACATGATTATATTGTCCAGTATATATCTTTATTTGAAGTCAAAGTCATTAATTTTTTTCTGATTAGAAAATTTGGGAAATTTAGAAAATTCTAAGAGCAAATGAAAAATTAATAATTTCATAAATATCACATTTTTGAATTAGTTGAATTTAATCTTTTAGTATATCACTTTTAATTATTACCTAGTATTACATCAATGTAATGATGTAATATGTAATAATTGATTAATAATGGTTAATAATTGATTAATAATGATTAATAATTGATTAATAATGATCTTCAGTTTCTTGTACCATTTCATTATTGGTAATCTTTTAAAGAATTTACCTTTACAATAATTCTATGGTGAATTTCAGAGTAAAATAATCTCCTGGTAGTCCTTTGCTTAATTACTTAGTATAAATTCCTATAAATATTGGGATATTTTTATAACAGAATGACTAAGATGTGGGGATTGAAGGTCAAGTAGTCTTGGCCTAAATATCAGGTCTACCCCAAAACCCTCAAAACATGATAATATGGGATATCTGCTCATCCTTAACCTCTCCAAATGTTGGTTTCATCTTCTATAAAATATACATAAATAGATTATACTTACATAAAAAGGAATTATTGAGAGTATAAAACGAGTTTCACTCTAATTTTTATATACATATCTCATATCTCCTAGATACTGGTTTTCAGGTATTGCTCTAACCAAAAGTAAAATCTT
Source organism: Marmota flaviventris (assembly GCF_047511675.1). Taxonomy (NCBI): domain Eukaryota; kingdom Metazoa; phylum Chordata; class Mammalia; order Rodentia; family Sciuridae; genus Marmota; species Marmota flaviventris. Next base: position 143,199,272 of record NC_092503.1, read on the forward strand.
AATAAATACCCATAACTCTGCGAGGTAGTATAGCTAAGCTATTAGATGTTGTTTAAGTAATCTTTATTTAAAAACAGGAACTTTAAAATCTTCTGATGGGATAAATCCCAAGTCTATCACTTCATAAATCAAAGATTCCTCCTTAAAGCCTGGGAATGTGGGTCAGTGGTAGAGTTCTTTCCTGGGATGTGTGAGGCTCTGGGTTCAATCCCAGCATAACAAACCAACCAACAAACAAACCCCCTTAAAGTTGTCCTGCCCATTTGATGAATTATACAATTTTCTTGTTTGAGTCCATATTTCTAAGTCCCTGGTCATGGGGCTGTTGGGTAGGATTGCTAAATTTAGCCTTTAAGAATAAGGACTGTGCAGGGCATGAGAGCATACTCCTCAGCAAGTGGGGAGGCTGAAGCAAGAGGATTACGAGTTCAAAGACAGCCTCAGCAATTTAGTGAGGTGAGACACTGTCGGTTGTGATGTGAGGTTGGTGATGTGGCTCAGTAGTGAAGTGCCCCTGAGTTCAACCCTTTTTTTCAAAAAAAAAAAAAAAAAACAAAAAACAAAAACCAGACCTTGGTCTGCTCACTGCTCCCTGAACTTCAAATATCAGATATGCAGCAAATACTTGTTGAAGCATATCTTATGCAGTGTTTGAGAAACATTTTTGTACTGAAAATTTTCAGTATGAACTGTAAGCTTACCTGAACATTATTTAACCTGGGAACTCTGCTGTGGAGGTTCCATAGACTTCAGCTGAAATTTCCCAATGTCTTTAGATAAGCATGTACAGCCCAGGTAAGCTATGAGGATGTCACCTTGCAGAGGGTGACATGTTGCCTCAGTTCTTCCCTCTGTTCCATTTCATAAGTCTTATGCAAGTCCCACTTCCTAGGTCTCAATTTTATATTTTTTATATAAATGTGTTCACACACACACACACACACACACACACAGTGGGCTAGATGACATCTCTTTGCTGTTCCTGATCTAGAACTCTCTCCTCTTTTTTCCTCATTATCCTATACATCTACACATTTTGTTATACATTTTCTATAGAAATGATAGTAATTTTCTCTTTAATTTCTTTACAGTGTCTTCAGGTAGAGAATTATTATTTTTAAATGAAGAATTTCAACTCCGTGTCAAGTTTGGTCCAGATCAACCTGTATTCTTGTGGACTTCTCCCCGCTTTTAGTCTTGCTGTGTGTGTTCCAGGCGGACCTCTTGAACTGCTGAAGGAAGAATCCCATTTTTCACTCTTTTCTCACATTTGATGCTGAAAAGGTATGTGAATAAATAAATTGCAACTCTATACTTTGGGCGAGGCAAGTTCTCAGTCTCAATCCTGTGTTCTCTTCAGTTATCTGAAAGACAATGAAGAAGAAGATTGGTTATTTTCACCTTAGAAGCTATATTTCCAGAGCTAAAACAACAGCAAGAGAACAACAACAAAAAATAACATAAAAAAAAAAAAAACAACCAACCAACCAACCAAGCAAACACACAATAATATCAATAAACCTTTCCATCCCATCTTTGTGTTGCTCTGGGCTTTTTTAGCCTGTGTGTGTGTGTGTGTGTGTGTGTGTTTCCCTTGAAACTTTCAACACAGTTAGGCTCTTAGGCACTGTTGTATAGATCCTCTGAGCAGCCGATAGAGATGAATATAAGCTCTGGGAAGACCAGAATCCTCTCCTGTTTATTTATGGGTCCCCATAGTACCTAGTACGTCTTAAGCACTCAATGCTGAATGGATTAATAACTTAATAAGGAGCACCGTCATCTGCAGTATCATGGAGAACAGCCTCTGGGAGAGAGGAGACTTTGAAAAGAAGAGCAGGACAGAAGAGAGAGAGAGAGGCAGAAAGGTGATAAACAGAATCTCGACAATTTTGCCTAAAGCCAACTCCACTCTCAAGTTTTAACAAGATTTTCGTTCACTGCCCAAATTCCTAGGATTCTATTTCTAATATTTTTGTTTTGTGTAAATAGTTCCCACTTGGGAGAGGGATGAAATTCACTTGAATAACAATGAAGAGGCTTTAATAGAAGATAGTTCGGCTCAGGCTTTACTCTGTAATTTATTTACCATCCCGTGGGATTGTCCTTATAAATTATTCCATATCTCTCCTCTGTCCTTTTTATAATGTAACTTTTGTCAAAAATACACAGTTTTATAAACTTCACTGATTTCCATCTCCATCAATTTATTTTTATAAATCCATAGCAGATGCACAGATTCTACCGAGGGCTATACAACAGGCATCTGCCGTCCAGCACCCGCAACAGGTAATGCCCGGTCTTACAAAGTTCACCTTTCATGGGGGTCACCAGACATGGACAGAGGGGAGGGAAAACCATTTATCTGCCTTAGAATTAAACAGTTCAGATAATAATTCTTGGAAGGAGAACTTCTTTATCTAGGAAAAATACCTTGTTGGGCTGGAGGCTGAGGAAGAGGCAACCTCCCCTTCCATAATTTCATTCATGTACTTTCCAAGGAGAGAAGTTAAATCGCTCTGGGTTGTAAAGTAAGAGGACTCAGATGGAGGCTGGGCAGTCAAATAGGAACTGCCTTCAAAAAACTAAAGAGAGGGAAGGGAAATCCACCAAATCCTGAGACCTCATGCTCTGACAGGGAGAAAAGCAGCATGGGACTATCATAGACGTTCACTAGATCATGATGATCTAGTGACCATCAGGACGTGCTCTACATCTTTGCACTTTTCTGAACACTCTAAATGTATTGTAAATCTATCACCTTTCTAATGCTATTAGAGGGCTAATATTATCCCTAATCTGCAAATAAGAAAACAGAGGAGCACAGAGTTTAAGCAATTTAATATCTCTAAATGGCAAATTATGGATTCAAACTCAGTCTGACTCTGAAACTTGCTTTTTAAACCACTATATTTAATGGCGCTGAACCATCCACAGTAATCTTGAGGAGAACATTGATGCAGTACTATGAATGCTAACTCCAAGAGTGTGTGTAATTCCAAAATTGAGGAGGACTTGAGACCAACCAGAGAATATTAGTAACTAGTTTATATATAGACGTACTTATTTTTAAATATGAATTAAGTGGAAACCTAGAACATTCTGTAAGTCCTCCCCTAGTTTTAAAATGCAATTTTTGTAAGACAAACACAAGGACATTTAATTGTTTATTATTGTCTTTATTGTCGGCATGAACTCAGAGCAGATTTTGTTTTATGATCTCTGTTGTCTTATTATTAGTGATCTGTCATTCCAGCTTTGAACTGAAGGAATTGAAGCAGAAAGTCAAGGTCCCTGGAAGACGGTCCATCATAACAGAATGTATAATATGGGAATTGGAGAACTCTGGGTTCATCTGGGCTTTCCCATCAATGTTTGACCAGTGTTCACAGAACCAATTGCCTACTTGATGCATTTTTTTTTTTTAGAAGACCTACATGCATGCAAAATTCAGGATGTCCAAATATCCACAACCAAGCTGTTTATACCCTTGCTCTTCAAGATTGTTTTTTCCCTTCCATTCCCTCTTCTACACAAAGCTCCATTTCCTGGCTAACCACTCATATGGACGATCTTAAGTCCTGTTGACATGAGCTCCCTGTACTCCTTGAAGGTGCCATCTCCTCTCCATTCCTGCTCTCACTCTATGGGTGCCTTCGCGAGGCTCTTACCTGGACATCATTTCTGCAGGCTAGCCCTCTTTGTATCTGACCTCCATTCCATGCCACTGTGCCACCCTCCTTCATCTACTAAAGGCACAGACGAGGCTGAAAGCTCTCCAGTGGCTGCCATTGCCAAGTCTAGACATCTTGACTTGATAGTCCCAACCTTTCATATTCGGGATTTGCAGTGTGCCCCACTTTCATGTTCCATGTCATATCCTAAGATGCCATTCAGCCTCCTTTCCTAAAGCTCTCTGCATTTACCTGTTTCCAGGCTTGAGCTCGCCTCATGGCTTGGATGGGATCTTCCTTCTCTTCTTCCCCTGGTTAAATTCTAAAATGTCCCTTCTTTCTGTATCTATAGAATGGTGAAAATTTTAGACTGGTGCCACATTTTAAAGAAGTCATCTGGATTCACTCTTTCCCCATGATAGGTGACAATCTTTTCAAGATCAGGGACCACATCCTCTTGGTCTTTCAGCCTCACAGAGTAATACAATGTCCTTGACCAGGTAAGTCCTCAATAAATTCTTGTGAACCATTAAACTGAGATGACCACAGATGAGCCCTTTCCCCTCTTAGGTAAAAACCATACATCCAAGTGCAGGAATTCCTATTTTAAAGGATTATTAGAATCCAGCTGTACCCAAAATGTTTACTCTTCCCATAGAGTTCAAAGACTTTGGAATCAGATTGACTTCACTAAAATATACCATCTGAAAGCCATCAGCTAACTGACCTAGGCAAGTTACAAAAATAGAATTATATTATCCTTACTTTTGAGTTGAGAATGGTGATATTTTCCTTTCAGGATTACAGTAAGCATCAGGAATAAATCTTATAAAGTAATAGCATAATGCCTAGTAGCTTTACTCTAAATTAGAAATGGTGCTAGTGAGGATGGTGGTGATGATGTGGATGCAGATGATGGTCACGATGATTTTGATGGAGGTGGTGGGGATGATGGTGGGGATGGTGGGGGGGATGACAGTATTGATGACAGTGGTGGTAGTTGTTAGTCAGGATTCCACTACTGTGACAATATGTCTGAGAATAATCAACTTAAAGGGGAAAGTTCCTTTTAGCTCATAGGTCGAGAGGTTTTGCTCCATGGTCAGTTGGCCCTGTTCCTTTGGGTCTGTGGTGGTACATCATGACAGAGAGCCCATGGTGGAGGATAACTGTGCCCCTTTTGGTGGTCAGGGAGGAGAGGGAGAGAATGAGACAGAGAAAGGGTAGGGGGTCCCAACATTGCCTGGGAGAACAGTGACCTAAGTTCTTTCCACTAGGCCCGACATCCTGAAGGTTCCAGCACCTCCTGATAATGGCATAGACTGGCAATCAAGCCTGGGCATATGGACCTTGGAGGACATTTAATATCCACATCATAACAGTATCTATGGCCCTTCCTGCCTCTGTGTCCTTGCATGCAGTTTTATCTCGGTTAAGAAAACCCTTTCCAAGAGCTATCACTCCATCTTCCCTAACCTAGCTAAGTCCTATTCTTCAATCTTTAGGTTTCAATTTGACATTTCTTCTTGGGAAGCAGCCTCTCATTTCTCCAATGAAATGAAGTCCTCCTATTATAATCTTTCCTGGCAAGCTTTTTTTTTTTTTTTTTTTTTTTTTAATTTTCCCTCCCTGGCACAAATGCATGCAATTTGTTGTTTACAAACACCATTATAAAATACCCCCCACTTGCTGGTGATCCAGTCTGTACCCCACCATCTAGTGCTGTGTCTCACATAATTCAAGCCCCTCAATAAATATCAGTTGAATGAGTAAAATCAGGGTAGGTGCCACAATCACTACCCATCAGAAATGGTGCTGAAGGGATGATTTCTTTGGCTGCATTCAAACAGCTGAAACAAGTGACTGTTTTGCCTGCAATTTAAAAGCATCCCCAACAATCAAGAAATGTCAAATAAGAGATGGCCAATTTGGTAAAATAGAGGGTCCTAGATGAAACCACGTACATGATTCGTGGTATATTGTTAAAAAGAGAAAGGAAGGAAGGAAGGAAGGAAGGAAGGAAAGAAGGAAGAAAGGGAGGAAGGAAGGAAGGAAGGAAGGAAGGAAGGAAGGAAGGAAGGAAGGAAGAAAGGGAGGGAGAGAATAAAAAAAGGAAAATGTTGGTGGAGGAATGCAGAAAATTTAAGACGTCCCCCTGATGGCTGCTCCCATGGCCTCCTTGGGAAGCAGGAAGGGGGCTCTAGATAATGAGACCCATGAGTGACAGCGGGGCATTCCTGGGCATTGATGAATGCCTCCATGTTTTACCGTCTCCAGCCACAGTCACTGTGCAGGACAAGAAAGGCCCATAAAGATGACATGTTTGCTTGGCGGCTCCCTGTTGGGGCTCCACTGTATTACCTGGATCTAATTATCTCATCTCCAGTTGACAGAGGGGTTTCCATGGAACCTCTCCATCACTCCTGCCTCAACCCAGCTTCCAGGGGGCTGTCTAATAGCTTGATATATTTTTGGATCCCCTGCTCATTGGATGAACAAGCTGAAGCAAATCATGTATTGACCTCAAAGCATTTATAAACTGTAGAACATTATATTCTCATCAGAGCCATAGGGGCAGTAAACTATAGTTTCTCTGCTGTGAAACATGGTTTTGGTTATGCACTGTGTTACCGGGGTTGTACCTATACAATAATACATCATTTGTGGCACATGTCGCCTTCTTTATTGAAAGGCAAAACAAAGAGTTGAGGACAAAAATCATTACTTCTTTAGCAATTTTTCACAAAATGCTTTTCTTTTGTACTTGACACACAGATGGGACATTGGACTACGAGGGAAATGATGTATGGCAGCGTGACAAATTTCATTTCCGTTTTAAAACCAGAATCAGAAGGATGCACAAATTTGGGAAAGTTGGGTTTCTTAGGGGAAAAAAAATTAAAAAGAATAAAATGTGCTTTAGATAGAGGAGCCCTTCTAAAGTGACTCTAGTAGGTCTCCCCAAGAAAGCATTTGTGTGCTTTAATTGACTTGTCAGTCGTTGATCAAAGTGTTTAAAGGAGAATATTCATAACAATAAACCAGCTCATGGAGAACTTTTGTGTCCTCTTGAAAATGATCAGCCGTGACTGAGGCTGGAATTAGCCCATGTGACACAGCTCGGGAGGAAGGGGGTGGATGTGGAATCAGCTGCTCTGGGCCCAGGAAAGTGTATGCATGAACTTGCTGTGAGTTAGGAGCAGTAATTCAGCTGCTTTGGATTCTTGCTCCTTCTTTCTCTTTGTCTTTGGCCCCATTATCAAATGCAAAACTTCTCAAAGCTGATGCAGCTGCCATGTAAAAGACTCAACTTTTGTTTTCTAGAATACCCCCACCCCCGCCCCCCAGGGTTCTTTTTCCCTTAGTACTATACTAGGTGAATTTTTAAAAACCATTCATAGCTATGACAGTTTATAACATCTCTCATTCAGATTACATACTTGCATTACTTGCATTTTGTCAAGATTTTTTGTTTCTTTCTCATCATTCCCCATATTGGGCTAGGCATTCTTTTTTTTTTTTTTGGAAGGAAGTAAATGAAAGGTTTAAATATCTTAAGAAATGATGGGTTAAATTTTGTTAAATTTCGTGAAATAACTCGAATACAGTTCTTGTCAGGGCCTTTGATAGGTGCAAGTACACTGGGATTCTCCAAATAGAAGTTTCTTAAATATCCCTGATGGGAAATTCCTTAATCTATGAGACTTAAGTTTCAAAGAACAAATTTAGGTTATACTTCCAAACTCAGAAGAAATAATACAAGGTAATTAGCAGCTCTGGAGGTGCTAGGATAGGCAAACTTGGCAGAAGAGACATTTCATGCCTTTAAAAATGCTACATATACATGGCTATTTATTATACTCACAGATAGTTTTGTATTTATGAAGAACAGATTGTTGATACTCAGAAATGCAGGTTGCATGTCAGAGAAGTTTATATTCACACACAAGGATTCCACAGTACTAGAAAATATTCCCTAGGTAATGTTGCATTTGAAAAACCCAACAATCAAGTTGGCACCATTTGTCTAGTTCTATATTCATAATGCTTAAGCTACTGTGACTTTCTTTTTAGTCTTCAAATTTGTCTTCAGTAACTTGGTTCATTAAAAAATCAGCAATCTTTCTAAGCACCAATGTCAATGCAGGGTGACTGGGTATGTCTCTTTCCCTCTCTAGGAAAACTCTGCAAATGATGTTGAGATTTCTGAGGAAAGTAATAGGACTTCATTTCCCTAAGTATCACATATGCAGATGCAACCTAAAATTTCTCCTATAGTGTCAAGGGCTTCTTATATCATCTGAAGCCCACCACAGGTGTAAAGGGCCATCGGTGGATCCTGGGGCCATGACTAACTTCCCCAGCAGCCTCTATCATTACATTCTGTGAGTCTAAGATGGACTCTCCTCTCCTTTACCATCCTCCACATTCTTCCTGTCCAGGTGTCTTTCTCTCTGTAGATTATGGCCACAGCAGACCCAAATCTCTGCCTATAATGGTTCCTTTACAATGACTGGTTAAAACTTCAAAGGAGACTCCATTAGTCCTTTCCAATGGAAATTATAGCCGTGGTTTTCCTGTTATATAAAGTTGTTATTTGCCATTTCATCGGAGTAGTTAATGTTCAAAGTTGGAGACTGACCCGCAGAAGTCATAAACAATGAAAATGTTTTGCAACAGTTGCTATGGGCCAACTGTTTGCCTGAACTGTCAAAAGTGCATGAAATCAACTATGCATGTTACAAAACACAAGTCACAGCTCTATTTGTGATGTAACAAACAAAATTGTAAATATTTCATCAAATTTGAAATGACAAGCTGCTATAACCACATGGAATCATCTGGGCCTTGTTCTTCCTTTTTTTTCATGCATTTTATTTTTTAAAGAAGTTTTAGATGCACAGCAGATTGAAAGGGAAGTACAGAGAGTTCCACATATACAAAACCTCCTTCACTATAAAATCCTGCATCAAAAAGGTAGATCAGGTACAATCAATGAACCTACCTTGACAGATAATTGTGACCCAGAGTTCTTGGTTTATCTTAAGTTTCACTCTTGGTGTTGTGCATTCTATGGATCTGGGCAAATATAAAAGGACAAGTGTCCATTATAGTGCCGTGTAGAGTAATTTTGCTGCCTAACTACCCCCGTGCTCAGCTTATTCATCTTCTCCTCCTCCCAGCCCAGTGTGGCAATCACTGATCTTTACACTGTGCCCATAGTTTTCCACTAAAGGACCATCTGAAAAATACAAAGTTTTGGAGACAGTATCAAGATCAGAATATATCCTTTCTGATTGGCTTATCCCACTGACTCATGTGCATTTGAGTTTCCTCCATATGTCTTCATGGATTGATAGCTTATTTCTGTTAGCAATGAGTGATATTCCATTAATGCATTCACTTGTCTTGTACCACAGGTAAGTGTAAATTTTCTGTTCACCTTCTGAGGCACCAGGTTACTTCCAAGTTTGGACAGTTATGACAGAAGCTGCTGTAAACAGATCCATGCATTTTTTGTGGACCTTTTCCCAATTTGTTTGGGCAAATGCCAAGGAGTGTGATTTCTGGATCATACAATAAGAGTATATTTAGTTTTTAATAAATTATCCAACTGTCTTTCAAGGTGGCTGTGACATTTGTCATCCCTACTAGTGAACGAGAGGTCCCATTTCTCCTGACCCTGCTGGTGTTTGGTATTGTCTTGTGTTTTAAATTTTGGCCCTTTCACAGGCACGCAGTGGAATCTCCATATTGTTTTAATTTGCCATTTCCTGCAATTAATAGTTTTAATTTTACTTTCGAATGAGGGCGTATGCTATTGAGCATCTTTTCATATGCCCACTTGCCATCTGTCCATCTTCTTTGGTGAGATGTCTGCTGAGGTCTTTCACTCATCTTTAGTGGGTTGTTCATTTTTTAATTGTTGAATGTTAAAAGAGCTCTTTGCGAATAAAGTCCTTTATCAAATATGTCATTGATCAGGATTTTCTTCCAGTCTGTGACTAGTCCTCTCATTTTCTTGACTCTGATAACAGTTCATCATGCCATGTTTATGGCATTCAAGTGTTTTAGTGATGTTTTTGCATTTCTTGATTGAGTTTAAGATACAGAGAAAGTTAATTTTATTTTGAAAAGAAAGATATATATTTCTGTAAATGAAAACCAAAATTATAGCAGTCCTCATTATTTGCAAAGTGTTTTATGGGAAAAAGAAAACTAAAAAAAGAAAAAGAAATAATCTGAAGGCTATGTATCACAAATAATATAAGGGGACTATGTTTCTTCCCTAATGAAAAATATGCATGTGTCTGTATGTGTGTGTGTGTGTGTGTGTGTGTGTGTGTGTGTGTGTGTCTGTGTGTAAACATATTTATGTAATCTACAGGGCCCTTTGAAATATATCTCCTCTCTGCACATCACCAGCAATCCCTTTTGAAGGGGCTAGAGACTTTGAAGTCTTCCTTGAAATGTGAGATGGTGTTCCCAAGAATACAACTTATCAAGTTGTTTGTGTTTGTTTGTTTGTTTGCTTGCTTTCGGACCAAGATCACACGTCATCTTTCCTTTTCTTCATTTTGACATAAAGTAACTGAGGTATAGTTGAGTCAAATAAAAAGTATTATTGTAGAACTTTGTGGATCATGTTTTTTTTTTTTTTTCGTATTTCAGTTAGCTAACTTGATAGAATGAAATTCTTTAACTTTAGGATTTGCCCTATTTAGCCATTGTGGCATTGATTTTTGCATTTTTCTTCCTTTGAACAAATATCCTGCATATGATTTGGTTTAGTCACACACAGAAAGAATGAGGATCACCATTATCAAATACTGAATGTTAGAATGTACTGACCTTTGGATGGATAATTCAAGGTCAAAGCTCATCTAGGAAAACTCTAACTTGTAGTTAGGGCATCTCTGTAGCTTAAACCAACAGCAGCAGCACACAATAGAGCATAGGCTCCTCTCTGATCTGTGTACGACAGAAATTTCTAGGTGAGTGGAAGAAGGTTCAGGTTTGGGTATGGCCAGGATATTATTGTGGAGGCACTTTGCTCTGACTGTTGCAGGGATTCAGTTTCCGGATGTCCCACACTTGCCTTGCACATCCATTTATCGTGATGTCTTGAACCACTGAGGTGAGATACCCTGGCTCCTCTTCTCATCAAAGCTTTCAAGCTTGCATCAGCATAAGTAGCAATGGGTTGTTTTCCTGGCTCAGTCAGTTGGAAATGCCTTTAGCATCTGAGTGGTCAGTTGTGCCCCAAACTGCCTCTAGTATGAAGGTGCCTATCAAGTCACTGGAGCTGAGTGTGTGAGTGTGTGTGTGTGTGTGTGTGTGTGTGTGTTTCTGTTTCAAGGTCTGAACTCCACTTTCATCTTTGTCCCATTTATTCTAGGTCCCAACATTTGTGTTGGTATGCTACCATTGATTAAAATGGAAGAAACACACCAATTAAGAGTATATTTAGAGATGACTCTTAAAAAATGCACTCAGGGCTATTTTTGTCACAGTGAAACTGGTCATATTTATTATAAAATAAATGCAAATGCGAAGAGGCCTCACCAGGAAACATATGCCATTTGCACAAAATCAAAAAATGTTTCTTTCTTTCTTTTTTTTTTTTAATATGAAGATGGGAAACTTTCTTGCCTTATTCATGGTCCGGCTAGTGAGCTGTTTATGATTCAGTTGAGATAAAATGCATGCTTATTATTCCTTTAGATATCAGTTAATAAAAAAATAAAACCCATTAAGAATATAGCATTTAGACAAGGGAGAATATTTTTTTAATGTCACACTCAAAACCACATTTCTTTTAATCAACATCTGCTCCGTGTTAAGTTGCCTATAAAATCTCCTGCCCTGTTGACAGTGGAAGATGAAAACAAACAAACAGGAAAAGTACAAAAGACATGGTATTAACATCAAAGGGGAATAACCCTGCTCTTTCCTTGGCATTTGAGAAACATCTTTATTTTGACCCTAAACAATTGGATTTTCTTCCCTCCAATCTTGATTTGGGAACTCTGGGTTAAGAAGACTTGCATGTGAATGAAGAAGGAGCAAGGAACTGTTTGAACAAATTAAATCTTTTGCGATTGTAAAAACCTCTTTTATTGTTTGGGACAATCTGAAAACAGCACCACAGATGTTTGCAGATGAAACTCATGTTCTGTGGCCACAATGGCAGGTATACCCTCTGGAAGGCAAACTGATCTCCACCATAGTTACGTGACTACAGCAAAATAATCCAAAGGTTGGAAATGAAGAAGAATGAGAAAGCTCTTGAATCTTTTGTGGATACTGGATTTTGGGAGTAGAATTTTTATTTTTTTTAAATTGAGGGTAGTGGCTAAGATTGTCTTAATATTTGTGATGAGTTCTGAGTCTAAACTTAAAAATAAAAGTGATATGTGGCATATCTCACCTTAGAGCATTAATGATTGCAGATATGTCCATTCTGCAGGGATTATGTCTATTACAAAACTTTTATCTATTAATGGCTTGTGCCAGGCAATCTGCTACATAACTTACATTAACTTAACTGCATCTACTATTAACCAGGTAGGATAATGTGTACTGGGGGTACCAAAATAAACAAATCCCAGTCTCTGATCTTTTAGAGCTTGTGGGAGAAAAACAACAACAACTAACCACCATCACTACACACACACACACACACACACACACACACAGGCACATAAAATAGATTGTCCTATGGGGTAAGAGGAGGTATGGAGAATGTCCTTCCCCCCACGCATGATGTTTCTCTGAAGGCAGTACATATATGAAAGATCCATATCTAAGATATAAGACAGAATAAGTCACTTACTAAAGACACCAAAATGAAATGGGAAGTTGGGAAGATTTTTTTTTCTTTTAAAAATAAATACTTTGAAAACGTTTGATTTTATTTATTAATAACTTTGTAGTTCAATCTCCACCAATGGGACCTCAGCCCACTATGAATATTCATAGAGCACTCACAGTAATGAAGCGTAGAACCTTTATTGGTCGATTCTAAATTTGTTGTCCTCACCATTGCAAAATGCTAAAACAGTTCTTCCTCTCTCTTTTTGAGTTTCTTCAAGGTCACTTTTGCAAATACCTCTGCAGATTACCCCCAGGAAGGCTATGGCAAGCTCAGGTGTTTTGCATTTTTTCTTGTTGTCATTGTTCAAAGAAATCCAGGAAGGCTTCCTGGAGGAAGGCTGTGGGTATCCAGACAGATTTTGAAGTTCTACTCCTAAGGCCTTTTATCCTATCATTCCTTCCTCTTTCTCCCCTTCCTCCCTCTTTTTTTCTCCCTCTCTCCCTCCCTCCCTCCCTCTTTCCTTCTCTTTTTCTCTTTCTGAAATCTTACCTATCTTTCTGTCTCTGGATTTTCTATGATAACCATGGATTTAAGAGAAAGCCCCCAAAGATACCTTTTGAGGACGAGGGGCTGTGATCAGGAAGGACAGGGAGAAGGTCACAGAACTGTCCTGCTGTGTACAGAAGAGGCAGGTGGCAGGGTGGGTGACCAGCAGGTCAAAGGGGTCTGTGCTGCTTGATTTATACACTTCTTGGATGTCACCCTTGAGCCCCTCACATAATTAAATTAATTCATGCTTGTCTGTGTTCTGCAGGGTGGAGCCAGCACGCAGCCAGTTGGAGTATTATGGGAAGGAATGGTAGCCAAGATAGGAGGAGGAAGGAGGGGAAGTTTCACAGACCCTTAACAGTCGCTGGTGTGGGACCCATAAAAGTCACCCACTCAGAGCGATGGCTGTGACTGAACTAACTTCACCAATCCTTTTGGATTTTCCAGCGACTCTTTAAAATCACTGACCTTGAAGTTTATTGACTTCGGGGTACACTGGAGTCACGCTTCAGTAGCCACATTTAGGTTGCTCAGGGAGGCTGATTCTGAGGAGCTGCCCCAGTCACACAAAAGGATGCTTCTTTGTGCGAGGTGTTTATTTTCTTTTATTTCAAAGGGTTCTTTTGCATGTGCGGGTCCAAGTTTGAAAACATGAGATTATTTTACTCTTGGGTCTTTTTTATTTTTTTGGCCATAAAAGGAGAGCAATATACTTCTGTGAAGACTGTTTACTTACATATATATGTGTGTTTGTGTGTGTGTATAATATGCCATACAAATTATATATACATATATATAATAGGCCACATTTAACATATGCTATGCTAAATATTATTGATATCAAAACTCTCTGTGTTAATCCTTTCTCTCTATATATATCTGGGCAATATCTATCTATCTATCTATATATCTGGGATATATATATATATATATATATATATATATATATATATTATATCTATATCTATAGATATAGATATAATAATATCTATCTATCTATCTATATATATCTCCCAAATATATATATATATCATATATATATATATATATATATATATATATATATATATATATAAATTTGTTCAGGTTATGTAACTCCTAATTTATTAGTCAAGATTCAGGACTAGTTAAAATCAGCATGAATAACAAAAATCTCCTGGCAATATACTACAAACCACATAAACACTTATTTCCCACTCACAAAGTCAATTTAACATTTAAAAAAATGTATTTCTCTTCACCTATTTCTCCCTCATGTCTGTCTGGATCCTTACCTTCGCTTCTTTCTCTTTATATCTATTCTCATTTCTTTTTTCCTTTGTTCTCATTAAGTAAACAACAACTACGTGGCAATCACAGAAATCATGAAACGCGATCCTAGCAATGCAGTCCACATTAAGAAGATATAAATAATAGTCTTTTTTTTATAGGAGAATATAAGAAGTTAAAATGCCAAACTGGCTACTTATATGAAAAGTATATAGTGAGACAGACTGTGAATTGTGTTCCAAGAATCTTTTTCTTCTGTTGTGTGTGTGTGTGTTTGTGTGTCTTGCATGTATGTGAGAGAGAGATGTTGATAAGCCTGTGCAAGATTATAGCATTCAATGGGTAAGAATACTCAAGAGGTTTTCCCACTTAATGGTACTAGAATAAGCCCCTCTCCAAGGTAATCCATTTTCCTTCATGCTATTTAAAAATAAAACAGAGTGCATTTTTAAATTATGTACATAAAGGCAATATTCAGCAGGCTGCTTAGCATTCAGAGGGGATTTCTGTGATCCACCCTGACATTGCCATTCCTGCCTGGGCTCTGCGGTACGAGAAAACACTGTTATTTACCCTGGGACACAGGTGACTGAACTTATAAAAATCACTACAAGACAAGATGTATTGAGGCCTGGCATGGAATGACAAATTCTGGTGAGGTTCACCAAGAAGAGACATATTGATTCTTAAATGATTAATAAGGAGAATATAATTGTATTTCATTAAGATGGATGGGATTTCATTTAGTCTGTCTTCTCCCTTTCCAGTTCAGATGCGAGAGGAAATCGAGTCATCACAATGGCACCTCGTGTTAGCCTGCCATGGCAACAAGCCCATTGATGGAGTAGGAGAACTTTCAGATGCACTCGCTGGTCTTTAACGGGTTGCTGAGAGCACAGATAAGACAGCCCAGGGAGCGGTGGAGTTTCTGGATATCCAGGAAAAAAAAAATAGAAATTCACAGTACGATCTCACATTGGTTTTTAATGGAACTTAGCCCTGATACAATTCTAACATTGGGATACAAAGGATGCCTGTTTCATTCATTCAATTACAAACAAATATTGAGGGAGGAGGGGCTCATATCTGGGGAACCACAGAGCATTTTGCACTAGGCATTTGCACTTGCAAAATAATAATAGCTAAGAGTTGCTGAGTATTTATGATTTTTTTTTTGGTATGATTTCTTATTTTTCAAAAGAAACATCAGGGCTAGATACCATTAATGTCAGCTGAGTTTCACTGTTACATTGATTTTAAAAGGTCAGTTTCAGCTTTGAACTCATTAGACCATGTAATTCTCCTCTTATTCCTGGCAAATGTTTCAAGATAAACTCACAGGGTATCTGTGAGTTTCCCTTTATCATGTTCCAAGATTCCCAGTGGATTCCGGAAACTGATGGTACTAGTAAACTCCATAGACACTATGTTTTTTCTTGTTCATTCATACCCATGGTAAACTTTAACCTACAAGGTAAGAGATTAACAATAACTAATAATAAAATGAAAGTGTACCCGTCAACTTTCTGAGACTGTGACAAAACACCTGTGAAAATCACCGTTAGAGGGGGACAGGTTTATTGGGTTCACAGTTTCAGAGGTGTTAGTTCTATGTTTGCTTGGCCCTGTTGGTTTGGGCCTGGGGCAAAACAGTCCAGTATTGTGGGAGTATGTGTTGCAGGAGTTTCCTTCATCTCATGCTGGTTGAAAAGCAAAATGAAAGGGACTAGTATTCCAATGCCCCCTTCAAAGGCCTGCCCCCAAAGACCTAACTTCCTTTCACTAAGCCACACCTCTTAAAGATTCCAAAACCTCCCAATAGCACTAAACCAAGAACCAAGACTTCAACAAATGGGCCTTTGGGGGACATTCAGTGTTCAAACTATAGCAAACAGTTATAATAATACAATAAAATAAAAAAGTCACCTAAAACGTATGCATTTTTTATTTCTGGAATTTTCCATTTAATATTTTTGGACCATGGTTGACTCAGAAAGCAAAACTGTGGGTCAGGAAGGACTAATGTACTCTGTTTTCTCTGAAGGCCTTTCTGTATATGGAAAGAGCAATCTGAGGGCAACACTGCAGTAGTTAAGTATTAGGACTTTCGGGCCAGAGCCTCTGGCCACCTCCACTTTCTGCATAACCTAACAAGTAACTAAGACCTGTGCCTCCATTTCCTGTCTGTACAGTGGGGTGAGGTGAAGCTGGAATAAGTGCACAGATGCAGAGTGCTGAGAACTCTGTCTCAGAGCGTGGCACCTGGTAAGCACATGAGAAATAAGAACACACATCTGGGTTTAAATTCAGTTCTGCTGTGGTGGCAGACACCCAAGAGGACAAACTCTCCCTGCCAGAACCTTTCAAGCCTAGCCTCCCCTGCTCCAAGCAAGTTCTTAGGCCAAGTCCAACGTTAGCACACTGGAAACAGATTGTATCCATTGTAGGTGGATGGTGAGAATATTTGTTGATTGACTCGCCTGTTGCTTAACTCTTATAAGACTTGTTTTTATCATCTGTGAAAGTCAAAATTAGTACCCAATTTGCATCCTGTAGTGATGGTTAGAGGAGATGGAGGATGTGAACGGCTCAGCTCAGTGACTTGGACTCCACAGATGACAGCAGTGTTGTTATTGTGAAGGCAAAGCCATGACACCCAAAACAGTAAAACAGAAAAACCTGCCTCATCAAAAAGTCTATTTGATAAGGCAGTCATGGCATATAGCATTGCTGGTTTCCAATTTTCAAAAAAATCAGCATAAAATAAAATATACTCAGTGACACAACCAAGCTATAATATATTATATTAGATAGTAATTAGGTACTTATAATAATTAGATATAACATCCAATGGGTCCATTTATAGCAGAAACATGGCTTTTCAGATCCCCTCCAAGGATAGGGTAATAATAAACAGAAATTATTTTTTAAGCAGAAATAGTACTATGATTATTTATAAGTATCATACAATAATTTTAAATGAAACAAAAAGAATAAGGTGGTCTTTTACTCAGAGGGAAACTGAAGTGGGGAAGAGAAATGATTCTAGTTAATGTTGACACTCTGTGTCCATGTCCCTCTCTGCTCCCAAGGCTACTTCTGACATGTGCTTTGAATGTCACCTTATTCAGGGGTAGGGTGAGGTGGACCTCTGGATTCTGACATTTGCTTCACTTGCAAATCACTTTGGAGAACCATTCCCTTTTGCTGAGCCGCCTGGATGGTGAAGGAGGACCACTTGGAGGAGTTGGTTCTTCTAAGATGCACACAGGGATGAATGGAGGAAGGTGCTTATTGGCGCATCCCAGGGGCTCTTAGCAGCCATGGGGTGAGACAGCCTGCGGGTGTCTTAAGGAGCTCTGAGCAGCTCTCTGCACCAGCCCCTGTGGGCGTGGCCTCCAGAGAAAGCGAGAAACACCAAGTGTTTATCAGAGAATAAAGGGCGCATCTGTGTCCAAATGTCTGGCAAACAGAAAACAAAAGGGGTTCCAGGATTAGCTCCTAGAGCCAACTTTTGGAGGAAGCATTCACCTGTCAAGCCAGATGAAGCCAATCAGGGAGGGGAGTTTTTACCAGCATGAAAACCAAACCCATTTGGACAGCAGAATGGGACTTGTCCCAAACTTCAGGGCACATTTATATTAGGCAACAGAGTGCACTTTCTAATCAAAATAAAATAAAGCCTAAATGGCACCGGAGTCTCCTTAGATTTAAAATGGTTCCTGTAAAGTAACATTTTGATGATTTAAATGGAAATGAATCAGAACATATAGATTAAATTTCCTTGAAAAACACATTGGCTTTTGTATATTTTTTATTAAATTTTCATTTCCAATATCCTGAAGTAGGCTCCAGAAAAAATTAAAAAGGAAGGAAGGATCACAAAAACATGTATTCGGCTCTGAGCATGATGTTGTTTTATAATATTTTCAGTAAACAAAATAAATTGAAAAATATTTAAGCTGGTATGAGTGTATGGGGTATGCAATATATACAGGGGATTTTGTCTTTGAAAACAAGATGGGTTTGTACTAAAGCAGCCAAAAAATAGCTAAAATAAAAAAATCATATTCATTATTTAAAAAACCATATAAATGGCCCTTCTCATATAAGGAACATACTTTCAAGAGATTCCCTTATATGGGACATTTTTTGTATACTATCTGTATGATAGATTGAAATATGATTTCATTTCAAAACCAGGTTTTAAGGAGGGTGAAACAGATACAGAAATGCTTATTGGAGGGATTTTCTAATAAAATAATAATCACAGAGTAGAGTGAGTGGATTAGTGGGAAGACAGAGGAGAGGGAAGAAGAAAGAAAATTGAGCAAATTTTGTTACATGCAAGTGCAAATATGGATAATGAACCTAATTATTACGTACAATGCATTAATAAAAAGGTAAGATAAAAAATAATCATTCAAAGGGCCTTAAGAAGAGAGGTTGATGAAAAGATATCAGAATGCAATCGGAATCATCAATATCAAGAAAATATTAAGTAGCTTAAGGCATGCCTTGTACTCTCTCAAATTATCTTCCCGACGACTGTGTTGTGATATCTACTATTATCTCAGTTTTACAGAGGTGGAAACCTATGTTTATGTAGATAAAATAATTGGCTCATTTTTATTTACATAGCAAGGAGTACACTAATTCCACCTCAGGCCTCACCCACCCCTCTGCCCTGCCTCCATGTCTGGATGCAGTTCTTAGTGAAGGTCCCACTGGTTTACTCAGGCAGGGGATATAAGAAGGTAATTATTGAGCCTCGCATGTATGGAAATAAATTTTGTTTGTCCTACAATTTGTGACTAGTTTTCCCGAGTATAGAATTCCAGGGCAGAATCTTGTCTCCTACAGAATTCTCAAAGTGCATGTTCCATTGTTTTTACCTTCTGTAATGTCATCAAGAGAATTCCATGTCCGCTCTAAAATCTCATTCTTTTTGTGTGACTTTTTATTTTTCCCTTCCTGGAAGATTTTGTTATTTCCTTTTACCCCAGTGCTACCACAATTTCATGGTAATTTACAAAATGATTGATCCTTTGTATTGGACTCTGAGAAGTCATGCCATTAACTTTAAAAAAAATATTTTTTTGGCTTATGGTTTTTCCCCTCCATTTTTTTTCCCTTTCTATATGTTTGGGAGCTCAATTTGGGTTGGGTGGGGTTGGTAGTAGATCTCCTGAGCTCCAATACTCTTATTAATCTCTTAATCTGCTGTTTTCCATGTTTTTTTTTTTTTTTTTTTTTTTTTTTTTTTTAAGATTCTACTTCATGGAAATTCTTTATCTTACACTTTTCACTGATTTTTTTTCTCTTCATTAATTTCATCATATAAGCATTAAAATTTCTGAGAACTATTTTGTATTTCCTCATTATTTCTTTTTTTAACAGTGTTTGATTCTTGGTTCCTGGTTGCTATACCTTTTGAAATCTTTCTAAAGTTATGAATTATAGATATTTAGTAGGAGATTTCCTCTATTTGCACTGTTTCCTGCAAAATATTGTTTCACTTGTGTTCCCTGTTTTATTAGTTTCTGTCTTTTCTGTTAATAGTTTTCCTCTAATAATTGTTAAGTGTTATTTCTATTAGTATCATTATTATTCTAATATCCTTTAAAACGAGGATCAAATTGGAAATTATGATCACATGGATGGAGCATGTCAGCTCTTAGAATAACTCTCTTTAAGCCTCATCATCCCAGCCTGGATGATAAAGTTCTGACTGTTTATTTTTTGAAGAGTGGGGCCTACCCTTCCAGGATGCACCTCTTGGATCAGCAGAACTGCCATGTAGGTTAATACTTTACGTAGTTATGACAAAAACTTTTAGCTTTTCAGATCAGCAACCACATCCTACTCATGGTTATGTTCTATCACCATGTATGTATGCAGTTTCTAAGTGAACAGTTGAAATTTATCTCCTGACTTGTATTTCAATACTTTTCCATGGTAAATGAGTGATTTTTTTTTTTTTTTACAAAGAATGTACTCCTTTTTTTGTTATAGTAATCCCATCGAGAAAGGTTATAGAACAACAGACTTGAAACTGTTGAATAACTGAAAGGCCCACATTTCTAAAACATTATAGGAGTCATAATAACCTTTTCCATAATAAGGCTTTTCTTGGTTACCTGGGGTTAGAAATGCTCACTGTGATCAGCTCCTAGGGTTGACTTTACTGTTGCTATAAGAAATGATAATGGTCCCTGTTATCTATGGTTTCTCTCTCCACGGTTCAGTTACCCATGACCAATTAAGGTTGGAAGATATTACGTAGAAAATTCCAGAATCAAATATTTCATGAGTTTTTGAAAAGTGTTACATAATATATATGTATATAATATATACATATATATTATGGTGATATATAATATATACATATATAATATGGTGGTGACATTTTATCATTAGTTAATTATTGTCCATTTCTTACTGTGCCCAATTTATAAGTTAAATTTTGTCATAGATATTTATGTATCAGAAAAAGTAATCTATATTAGGGTTGATGTTATCTGTGGTTTTAGGCATCACATTAGGATGTGAGCCCTGTGGATAAAGGCTACTACTGTATTGATGGTGTGAGCTTTCATTACCCTTGGGCTTTTGACAATTTTTCTAATGTATGTGTATAAGTGAACAGCCATACTATCTTTAGGTGTAAACATTAAAAATAGACAATGTTGTACTCAAAATAGCAAATGTTAAATCTTCTGAGAGATACTTTGGCTAAACCTGCAGGTAGAAAAAATAGGTAAGCTACATGGTGTGCCTTTGAAGGAAGAGTTTCAAAATAGTTCTTTTTCAAAAAATTATCTCTCAATCTAGTTTCAAGATGGAACTTGTTTACTTTTACAAATATTCACAAGATGCTCTGGTTGCCAGGAACATGATGCTTTATCATGAGGAGAGACTCCACGAACGGATTTGCTGGTAAAAAGTAGGATTTTCATCTCCCTTATTTTATATATGTGTATATATTCTGATTTGTTATACATGATCACAGAATGCAATTCATTTCATATTACATGGAGCACAATTTTTCAAGACATTGATTGGACACATAATATTTTCACAGCATTTGTGTCTCATGCATGTACTTAAGATAATGATGTCTAACTCATTCCACCATCATTCCTACCCGATTGCCCTCTTCATTTTCCTCCCTCCTCTTTGCCCTATCTAAAGTTCCTCCCATGTTCCCATCCCAATCACCATTATGTGTCTGCGTCCTTATATCAAAGAAAACATTCAGCTTTTGTTTTTTTAGGATTGGCTAACTTCACTTAGCATTATATTCTCCAGCTTCATCTATTTACCTGCAAATGCCATGATTGTATTCTCTCTTAATGCTGAGTAATATTCCATTGTGTATATATACCAAAGTTTCCCTATCCATTCATATATTGAAGGGCATCTAGGTTGGTTCCACAGTTTAGCTGTTGTGAATTGTGCTGCTATACACATTGATGTGGCTGTGTCCTTGTAGTATGCTGTTTTTAAGTCCTTTGGGTATAAACTGAGGAGTGGGATAGCTGGGTCAAATGGTGGTACGATTCCTAGTTTTCCAAGGAATCTCGATACTGCTTTCCAGATTGGCTGCACCAATTTGCAGTCCCACCATTAATGTACGAGTGCACCATTTTCCCCTCTCCCGTGTGTCTTGTAATGATGGTAATAAAGTACAACCTATGGGATTCTCACAGGGTTACTCTTTGATCTTGCAACTCTGAGATTGGCATGGGGTGGAGACAAAGCCCTCTCCAATGTAGTGTATCGAGTGCTAAAGATTTTTTTCCCCCCAAGTTCAGTGCTAGATGAACCCTGAATGACATTGTGGTTAAGGGGGTCCACCACCTCTCCTTCTTGCCTTACACTAGGACTCGGGAATTTAAATGCACCTCAGTTTATGAAGTGTTTATGGAACTGTAAGCATTGTGTTAAAGCTACAAAAACAACAAAAAGTATAGAGTAGAAACTCCTTCAGGGGAGTCTGCTGCTTTTGTCTTTATGTCCTATCACTAGTGTGGGCTGGACATAGAGTAGGCACTTGATATTAATATCTGTTAAACCAATAAATGAGTTTCTGATGTCAAAAGACTTGGAATCCAAGTAGCAAAGCCATCAAGAAGTTCTCTATGAAGTGAGTGAAGTCAGAGCTTCATGTGTTATGGGCTGGGCTGAGAAAACTGCAGAAAAGATCAGACCCATGGCAACCACTCAAGCAATCCCTGATTCCTTTGGACATCAAAGGCACTTAGAGAAAAAAATAATAATATTAAATGATATATGAACTATATAAAATCAGTATTAACAAATATTAGGTAAGATATTAACAAGTACCTAAGAACAAGTGCGAAATAAAAATCACCAAAAAAAATCCCAGACCTTTATCTGCTGAAAGAGTGTGTTCAAAGCATGTCACTCAAAAGGTGCTGTCTTTGTATGGTCAAAAATCACGACACAAAATAACTCAGTAAATCCCAATCTGACCATCAGCTCCTTGAAGGCAGAGCTGGTGTCTATATTTCTCACTGTTTTATTTCCAGCACGCAGCTTTGAACTTACTATATGAGTGAATGAAACCTTACTGTGTGCCCTGAATTGAGGTATTTTGGGAGACGCAATACTTTTATGATTAACTGTTCTTTGAGAATCCAAACTGAGTCAAGGACCCATGAAAAAGACAGGAAGTGGGACATAGATACATTAGAAATGTGCAGATTTAGGAGTCTTAAAAACATGATGTGAAATGCCTCACACAGAGTAAATAGTAAAGTCTCCCTCTCTCTCTCTCTCATAATAATAACCAATTTTACTAAAGAAGATGAATAACAGGGCAAGGGTCTTTTGTGGTGTTATTATTGCAGTGTTGCACAAGCACTTGGGTTGCTTTGTTCTACGTGTCCCAGTGCCATGCCTTTTACTTGGGTCTTAAGAGGTCTTATCTTCTTATCCTTCATACATTCATCCTCATGAGTTGGCAGAGCACGCAGATGTGGCACAATCAATGATGAAATGCCATTCAAACCATCCAGAACATTCTCTCTCTATCAGCAAAGGTGAAAGCTATTTAGCATCTCACAAAGGACCCTGAACAGTGACCTCCCCACTGTTTACAGGACAAGAAGGAGAATCTGAAGCCGTCAGTTAGGATCCTGGCCATGGGCTGGACTTCTCTTGCCTTTTTAAGCCATTGATAACTTGATGGCCAGGCTTTAATTACCTGCGATGTTATGCTGATGCTCTATGTTCTGTCCCTGCCTCAGAAGTGCACAATGAGGAGTAATTAGATGCAAACAAAGTTACTGGATGGGCAGTAGAAACGGGAGTTTCAATTATTTTTTAACAACTTGTTTACCAATTCTCTGGTGTTTAGTATTTCTCAGGATTATAAGGATCCTCATTGATTGCTTCAGGCAAGAAAACACAGAAAGTTGATGGAGAAGATCAAGGATGGCCCAGTACATGGGCAATATTCTCTTACTTCAGAGCATGATTACAACCCCTGAGTTTTACAGAGCTTTTAAACGCAGGTGCAGGGCTTTCTGCTTATTTGAGCACAGAAAGTACCTCATTTGATTAAAAAAAATATGGTTCTCATTTGAATGAGAGTTCTTTCCTTGACGTGGTCATGTGTCCCCAGCCAAAGGCAGCAGATGACTATTAAGTCATAACAGCCCAGTCAGGGATGGAGAAAAGGTGGTAGTCACGCAAGAGCTTTGTCTATCAATTTAGTCAGAAGCAGATTTTATGTTTAAAGGATGCAAATTATTTTGTGAACAATTTAAACAAGAAAAAGAAGTGCATTTTTTTTAAAAAAAGAACAATGGTTATTTAACGTCGAACACTGGCATATACACATACATCAGCATTCCTAGCAATAATACACATACTGTTTGAAACACCTATCTGGTTCCCTGTGAAGAAATTTAAAATATTTTACATATCTCCTTATATTTGTATTTGTTGCCCAAGTAAATTTGTCTAACTGGTTATTTAGAAGTATTGCTATTTTACAGATGGCCAAACGGAGATACTCCCCGTAAGCTTTCCATATTATATTATATATCAGAAGTCGTGGCACACGTAGGAAATATAATCTGAGCTGCCTGATTCCCAAATGAATGTTCATGTGAATAAATAAAACATGGAGAGCTAATGTTTTCTTTTGTCAGCATCAATAAGAGTATTTTTCTCTTTGTTGTAGTGAAATGTGTTAATAGGCACAAATGAGTTCTTAAAGAACGGATTACCCAGTTTTTAGATAATGTGGTCCCTTTCTTTTACTGTGGATTTTTTTCCACCTTAACATTTAGGGTATTTTGTGATGTCCTTGCCCAAGGATTAGGTGACCAAGCTGCTCACTGTGCCAATAAAGCTTCTTCATGCTTGTTTCTGATTTCTGCCAGGGAAGGTGCTCTGCAGTGAGTTTGGAGTTGGATATTAACCGTAATAATCTTAGTTCCAATCTTTTCCCCAATGCTGGCTTTTGTGTTTCTACTGTCAATCAAGAACCCCAGGACAGAGTTGGTTTCCTAGTCCTCTGCTCCCTGGATTAAATGCATCTCTTAATCCCAAATGGTGCTCCCCTCTCTACACACATACACTTTCTCCTTTAGTCAATAATTCGTTTTATTGGTTACAGTGTGAGTACACTATTTCAGCCTTTTCCACAGCAGAGCACAGCTGCTCATGTTGGCTATTGATTCCATATGTTAGCTCAAAATTGTATAATAGTCTCTCCTAATAGTTGCCTTTGGCTTTTCCTTTCCCCACTCAGAAAAGCACCCTCTGCCCCTGGCCTGGCATGCCAATAAACTAGAAATGGATCCTAATTATATCAACCATTCATCACCAAAAAGCCTAAATAGCTGTCACGTGTTTGAATGGCTATCCATGGTTTGGGTTTGTGCGGCTTCCTGCTGCTCAATGGAAAACACTTTAAGAAACCCGTGTTCTATTTGCTGTTGGGAAGAGAACATTAAGCCTGTGGATGGTTTAGTGACCTCTAATTCCAGGCAAATTTCTTGTTAAAATTAATGAGTGAGAATTTAAGTTTATCTTCTCTCCAACTCATCTTTTCTTCTTTCAGTCTCATTCCTCTATTTATTACTGTGTTGAAGTTGTCTGTTAAGTATAAAGTTTCTCCCAGGGGAGAAGATTTGAGGAGCATCTGGGAAACTTCATCTGTGAAAGCTTTCTGAAAGATGCCAGTTGCTGCACACAGCAGGAAAGGTCAAACCATCCAGAGATGGTGCTGGGCCACAGAAGCTCTGTGCATCTGAATGATCCAGAAGCTCATCCAGATTACAAAGAGCCTTGACTATGCTCCCTTATCACACTCCCGTAGCTTCTTGTGTCATAGAAAGAAACAAAACTCAGCAACTCCCCTCTCCATCTTGAAATCTAGGTGGCCAAAGAAGCATGAAATCCAAGTAGGGTCAGGAGCATCTTCTCATCAAACATATAAAAGAAAGGTCTGATCTCCCACAGGAAGCTCTCACAATTTCTATTGATGACTAAAGCAGTCACGCCATCCAAGGCAGAATCCTGCACCCAAATCAAGCAGCTGAATGGTGGAGACTAAGCCAAACAGTTTTGCAATCAATACAGAAATCTGGCAAGAGTTTAGCAAGTGAAGCCTCAATGCCTCAAACCTCTAAAATACTTTTAGCTTCCTTCTCCCTCTCCTTCTAGCTTCTAGGTCCAAGTCCTATGGATTCTACCTTTGATTTGCTCACTGCTACCCTCTCATGTATGTATACAATGACCCGTTTTATCTCATTTCTGGAATATGGGACATTTTCCTTCATATTCTGTTTCTAGTCCCCTTTGATTAATCAGAAGCAAGCGGTAGTCTGATGATTATTCCCAAGGTAGCCCATGATTTTACAATAAAAAAGGTTCAAAAATTTCCACTGATCCTGGTGAAATGTGGGGTGGGGGGAGTAAGAAAGAGAGGCATTTTGAATAAATTGTTCCAAAGGAACTACGTCAAGTGCAAAATGTATTTAAGTCTGACAATTTATCAGATTCATGCTTAATAGGATTGTGTTTAAATTCCAGAGTCTTTGAGTGGATGGATACTCTTAGAAAGACTGCAGTGTTCATTCAGTAGCAGTACAAACGTTTCCCAGTCTACTTCTCTTTCTTCCTTCGCAAATTGCACAGAAATCAACCTTGAAAGCAAAATCCTCATTGGGCAGTCAAAGCTCTCCAAGGAAATCTCTGGTCCAACCAATTGTTTAATTGGCATTTCTCAACTGTCCTATGGAAACCTCCCCTTCTTTGATCTGTTCTTTTCTCTTGCTCAAAGGGTTTATATTTGCTATCTATTTAAGAGTTAAAAGCTATTCCAATAACCAAATGGGATGTTTTCTGACCTCTGACATTTATTTTTGTGGGAATATTGACCACACCTATAGTGTTCAATACTGTCAAGTGGACCAGAATGCATGAATTCATGGGGTATCCCAAATGCTGCTGTATGTCCATGCTTCTAAATTCTCAAACATGAATGGGACACTATGATTAAAATGCACATGGTTCCACATTTTTATTCCAATGAGCAAACTCTTACATTGCTGTGTCTTATGATATCACAGCTTATATCTGAATTTCTGGGACTATTTTTATTTTTATTTTTTTTGTCTCCCTCATTGAGCACAAATTGACCAGCTCAGTCCTTGGCATATGATAGGTGCTTAATAACACATTGTGAAATACATTAAATAAGGAATAACTCTGGTGATAGTTGTAGGGTTGCATTTTAAAGGTTATGAATGTTTCAAAATTGGGGTATGTCCAAGATCCACCTGCTCTTAGAGTTGTGAAATCAGTTCTATCCACAAGGATATTTCACAGTTCATTGTAAAGGAAAGCGATTGTTGATGGGACCAACATACTCATGTTAGGAAGCTAGCTGCATCTATGACAAGTGTGGCTTATTATTATGTATTATTATATTATTATTATATACTAATACAATATATATTATATTATTTTCAGTATTCTAGAAGTAGAAAATAACCAAAGGATTCCTGTACAATATTTTTAAGAAACCAAAACGTTGGGTTTATATTTTCCTAAATAATATATTTAGTTTGAAAATACTAACCTTGACTTTCTTCCTAATCCATTATTCTCACTTCCAAAATATAATTCGATTTGATTTTGTACAGGTTTTTCCATAAGTAAGATAATTAAGGATCCTGCATTTTCAATTCCAGAGAAATTTGAATTAAGCCTTTTATGAGACCATGTGGGTACGGTTGGAATCTACCAAAGAAGGAAATTGAACATGAAGCATTAACACCCAGCTCTTGCTCCACCGTACCCTCCGACGGCCCCGCATGTGGAGAAGTCTTTGTGATCAAGTGCCAACTCTGCGCACCGCTTCACACAGCCAGCTTACGTGAGGGCTCCTATTAACTTGAAAGAGAGTTCCAGGTGCAGTCAAGTTCTGCTGGAGAAATGGAAATTTGGAAGCTTTATTATTAGCTTAGGCCATTTTCAATTCACGTGAATGAGAGATGGAAAAAAAGTCATTAGAATTGATTTTTTTCTTCCTTTTTATAACTTCATTTTGAGGAGTGGGTGGAAAAACTGAACATAAACATAGGTGCTTAGATAGAGGTGTCGGGACTGTTTCTTTTTGTGTGACTAAACAAGAAAGCTTCCCATTACTTCATCCACAGAGACTTCAACGAAAGTTTTTAAGTAAATATTAAAATGGGTGAAAAACTTCAGCTATTCGAATCCCAGGTGATAGGAGTCCTTTGGCGTTAAGGAACTGAAACCATTCTAGCAAATAAAATGGAGAATTTATTGGCATTGTAGAGGAGTAGCTCACAGAACCTGAGGCTAGAAGGTGGGACCAGAAATGGGGAAGTCGGAGGACCATACAGTTGTTGACGCTCTGCCTTCTCATTGTGCATTTAAGGACTTTTCCCTCCTCCACTTGGAACTTCATGTGCAACATAAACATGGTGGCCATGATACCAGTTTCACAAGTTCAAGGAAATAGAGGAGTGTCTGCTATTTCTTTGCCTCCAGTCTGACCTTGTAAAACAGGCAGGAAGGAGGGCCTGGTGTATCCAGAATACATCTCTCCCACTCCCACAGGGTTGTCTTTTTCCTTTCTCTTTTATAGATTCCAGTTTCCCTGTGTGCTATTATATTAAGCTTTCTCATCTGTTATTCTCATGTCTTTTCCCAACTCTCCTTGCTCTTGCCTCTCTGCTTCTCTTTGGAAATAATGTTGGAATAGGCAGCAGACCCATGAGTCTTTAATTTGAGCCTATATCAGACCCATGTGTGGGACCAGCTAAAACAGATTGGTGGGCTGCAACCCCTGAGCTTATTAGGTAGGTATGAGGTAGGACCTGAGAATTTCCATTTTTCAGAATTACTAGACACTACACACTGCATTGTTTCCCTCTCTCCTTGCCCCCATTTATATGCTGAAGCCCTAATCCTTCATTTGTCTCTATTTGGAGATGGGGCCTTTGAAGAGGTAATGAAGGTGAAATGAGGTCACAAGGGTAGGCCTCACATCAATCAGACTAATGTCCTCACAAGAAGAGGAGATTAGGACGCAGAGAAGGAAGACTCTTATGGTTTGCATGTGAGGTGTCCACCAAAGCTCATGTGTGAGGCAATGCAAGAAGGTTCAGAGGAGCAATGATTGGGCTGTGAGAGTCTTAACCCAATCACTAAATTAATTCTCTGATATTGATTAACTGAGTGGTAACTGAAGAGATGGGTGTGGCTGGAGGAAGTAGCTCGCGAGGGGGCATGGTTTTAGGGTATATATTTTGTATCTGGAAAGTGGAGTCTCTCTCTCTGCTTCCCGAACATCATGTGAGCTGCTTCTCTCTGCCACACTCTTCCACCATGAGGTTCTGCCTCACCTCGAGCCCTGAGGAATGGAGACTGCTGTCTGTGGGATTGAGACCTCTGAAACTGTGAGCCCTGAAATAAACTTTTCTTCCTCTACAGTTGTGCTGGTCAGATCTTTTAGTCACAGCAGCAGAATAGCTGACTCAAACAAAGACCATGTGAGAACATAGGAAGAAGATGGCCTCCTAGCCAAGGAGAGAGACCTCAGGAGAAGCACACTCTGCTAACATCTTAATCATGGACTTCCAATCTGTTTCCCTTGAGCTCCCAATCTGCAGTCCTCTCTTATGGTAGCTTTAGCTGACTAGGCAGCTAGGCATACACCAGGCAACACCAATATTGCTGGTCTGGGGACTGTGATTTGAGAACCATAATTCACTGCAATTAAATCTGACCAACAAAGTTTGCCCCAAATTCTGCTCCCTTCCTCAGGTTCATGGTCAACATCTATGGGCTGGAAAACTACTGTATTGGAGGCTGTAAATGTACCATCCAGAATAAGTCATGCATCCTGTCCTCAAACAATCCAGATAGAGAAAGATAAAAGCCATTTGTAGATGACGGTAAAGTGGAGTTGAGCTAATCCTTCTGTTATCTTGGGCCTTGTGATTGTATTAAATTGGTCCCCCCCCCCCCTTTTTTTTCCATCTGTAAGAAAAAAATAACTTTGATATTACTTTAGTAAGCTGTCCCGGGGATTCAAGTGAGAATATATGTATAAATTTTAAAGTGGTGTAAAATATTAAATATTCAAGCTTGTTTCAAAATGCTTGGAGCATCTGGGTCTTTGTGTGTGGGACCCATGGATTTTCACCCTCACGGATGGTCCATCTTTCTGCTACCTTGGTTGATCTACTTTAGGAGAATTTCTGACAACCCATAAACATTTTCTAGGGTTTCTTCAGCTCTAGACTCTTACCATAGCCGACCCTTTACCCATTTCTGTAGTCCTCTGAAGCCTGAATCTTCTTTGAGCCACAAAATTTCTCTACCATATGCTTTTGTCAACTCTTTGTTGGACTCTTACTCTGCTTTCTTCTTTGAGCCCTGTCCTTCCAGCAGCCAGCACAATCTGTCTAGAACATGAGGGAGGTCACAAAGTCCCTGCTCAGTCCCCTTCAACAGCTTCCCATTGCTGCAAGACCTACAGGAGCCTGCATAACTTGGTTTTACCTGATCCTTCCAAATTTATTCCTTCCCCGTGCTCCTGAGTCCCTTCTGTTGCTGGAACATAACAGCCCTTTCCTAATAGCTCTTCTCCTGCCTGGGAAATTCTTTTCCAGCTGTTGCCACAGCCGACTTGTTCTCTACCTGTGGGAATCAGTTCAACCACCACCTCCTCGGATGCCTCCTCTGTCCATCAGTGTTCCTTTTCTTTGTAGCCTCATGTAATCTGGCTTCATTTGTTTTCTCTATTTACTTATGTACTTTGCAGATGCCTTGCCAGACTGTGATCACCTGTGAAAGTGGCTATTGATGGAGTGTGCCCTGCCACTGGCAAGTGACAGTCATTCTGTATACGTGTGCAGGGCAGATGAAGGATGAGCATTCCCCCCACCAGGTGACAGTGACATCCACTTAGCTGTCTTGATAGACTCCTGGTTTCTATACTGTATTTTTCTTGTCCTTTACAGGCAAATCAGCCTGGTGTGATCAAATCCTCCTATCCACCTACCCCCATTTTTAAAACCGTCACTTTTATTATATCAGTTTTTATACAAAAAGCCTCCTGAGCTCTTTTCTCTTTTAACTAACATATTTAAGCTAACCTTGCATAGATTTTTAGTGAGTGAGAGTGAAGGTAAAGTCCTGAAATTGAGGTTAACTACCCTTTAATCTCAGGCCAGCTTTCTATCTTTAGTTATCCTGGATTATTTTTCCCACAAAGGATAATTACTCAAGAAATATAATGGAGCTTGATCGGGGGTGACATACGTGAAGTCACAGCTTACTGCTGCCAAGCACAGAGTAATGGCATAATGGATATCGGCTAAGTAGCTATCTGAAGGCCATATTTGCTTAATTTAAGTCTTCTCATTGTCCAGGGGTCTAACTAAATTGTCCCACTAACATTGAGTTCCCATTGATCACCCTCCATCTCAAATGAAGGCCATCAATGGGTTTGGTCAATGGGAAGAGCAGGAAGAACTTTGAATGTGAGAAGGTACTTTGAGTTATGTTGTCTTGTGTCCCCTCAATGAATCTTCAGAGTAACCCTGTCTTGTGGGCACCATTTTCTGATTCCCAGATGTGAAAATTGAGGCTTAGAAGATAAATTAATAGTTTCATCAAGTGTCTTTGACCATGTTTCACAGATGAATGTAAGGAACTCCATCACCTGATTATGAAGTTATTGTGATTTAAAACAAACAAAAACCTAGTCTGCTAGAAGACCAAAAATGTTATGACCCAAACTGAGAATGGTCTGGAGACAGGTTAGATCATCAGATGACATCCACATATTTGCACCCCAAATGAGCTTCTTGACTACAGATAAAAATATACAAAAATTAAAACAAGAGCACCCAGTTCATAGTAAGTCAAATTTAGGATCAAAATATACCAGAGTTATGAAGAAGCATGCTGGTACAAGGTAGAGGAAAAAGAGGAGAGTATCATGAATCACTAAGTTCCTGGCTGGACTTCCTTGCTGTGTCAGCGAGCTTTCTGTGACTGTAACAAATTAGTTGAAATAAGGAATTTACAAAGAGAAAAGGTTTACTGTGGCTCACTATTGTGGAGGTTTCAGCTCATGATCAGTTGGCCTCACTGCTTTCAGACCCATGACAAAACAGCACATCGAGGTAGCAGCAGGAGGTAGGGTACAACTGCTCACCTCATGGCCAGGAAGAAAAAGTGAAAGAGTAAGAGACTTGCATCCTTCTATTCCTGTCAAGGGCACATCCCCAATGACCCAAAGACATCCCACAGGGACCCATCTCTAAGTTTCCATCACTTTCCAATAATGCCAACTTTTGGACCATGCATGGGCTTTGGGGGACACTTACCCAAACCAAAGCCCTTACTGAAAACGGATCAGTGCTAATTGACTAGATTTTCAGTTTGGGTCTGTAAAACACAGATCTGGATGGGCTCTTAGAAAACTAACTATAACTTAAAACTAACCATAACTTAAACTCCACTCCCTCCTTTTATAAAGCTGAAAATCTAATGCACAGAGTTTGCTCCAGATACCTGAAGCTATTTAGTTGAAGACCTGAGGCTGGATCTTGAGTTCTTTGCCTCTTGGTTCAGTGACCCTTCCTTCTCAAAGCTGCTTGTAAACACTGACCCCAGGATGCATCAGCAGGTCAGCACAAGTGAGGGTGGAGAAGTGACCAGACAGGAGAATAAGAATTATAGAAGAAGCCTGGGAGTGGGAGGAGGAAGAGGTGAGCAAGATGAAGTATACAGCAATGGAACCGGCAGTGGATGCTGAGCTCAAAACAACTTTAAGAAAAATAAACAAAACAAAAGTCTTCTATTCAGTGGATCTCATCCCTAGTTGCATACTAGAGTGATCTGGAGAAATGATATAAAAACAGTAATTTCTGAATCCACCAGCAGACAGACAGATTGATTGATTTAGGTGTTAGATTTTTAATGTTCTCAGGTGAATCTAATAGAAAGTTAGTGGGAGACTTGGGGTAAAAGGAACTTAAGACTAGTGGTTTTTTTAAGATCTGTCCTAGAGTGAATAGTATTAGTATCATCTGGGAATATATTAAAAATGCAAATTCCTGCCCTCATTCCAAACCTACCAAATCCAAAAATCCAAGAGTGGAACCCAGGAGCTGTGTTAACAAGACCTCCAGGTGATTTGTGGCATATGGAAATTTGAATTCCATTGCTGGAACTCATGGTGTTTAATTAAGTTGTTACTATACTAATTTATTTTATATTTAATAAAGAACTCGTTATTTTTCTTCTCCTACTCTAAAATTTCATGAAATTCTCCTTTTAAAAGTTCTCAATAAAACACAATCTGAACAGACGAAATAAAAACAATTTCCTGAAGATGCATTCAACTTTACCAGCAATATCTCTTAGAATAGAATGAATAGCTGTTGGATAATGTTAACATCAAACAACAGAAGAGAAACTAATTTTACATGAAATTGAAAGTAAATTATTTTCTTGATAGATTTCCTCCCCAAAAAACTTTAATGTTCTCTGATAAGCTGCAGATACGTGTGGCTCCTTCTTTTTCCACTTCACAAGGGGATTTAAAGGCCAGCCTAGTTGCTCCTGTATTTGAGATCTGCATGTTGCTGCTTAAGCCCTGTACTTCCTGGCCTCTTCAAGGGCTCTCTGCATACTTAGCCAGCTTGTATCTGTTTGGATGTCTCTAGAAAACCACCAGGAACCATCAGTGACTCGGGCATGAAGGAATCAGTTGTTGGAGAACAAATATTCTGATGAGAATTTTGTAAACTACAATGGCCTTCAGATCATTTAAAATGTTAATATTGAACAACTTAGGATGTTTTCCAATTTTCAGTTCAGTTTTTAAGAAATGCAAGTGATGAATGTTAGGAAAATCTCTGCAAAAATTTGTTTCTTAGAAGTGGATTGAGTACATATAAATTTTCATTTTTATTTCAACATCTATGGGCATTTATTGTCTTTACATGTGGTCAACCAATGGCTTTCTTGATATACATAGAGAAAAGCATAAGGATGGTTTTCCCAAATGGTAATGTTTATGTTTCTATCATCTATTCCTTGAGAAAAGCATTTGAAGTGAGTAGCTGGTATAAGAGAAATTATGTATATATAATATATATATATATATATATATATATATATATATATATATATATATATATATATATGTCTCTCTTTACCCACTAGTGATTTTATTTTCCTTTTTTGTATACATAAAATTTTTGCTTTTAATTTGACTCCCCTCTGCTTTGAGAGAAGCAATTCTCCTCCATTTTTAATGTGGAATATTTGAATTTCATAACTGAAAGGAGAGCCTTCAAGGATTAAATCTTATAATATCCTTAGTGGACAAAAAGTGTTGTTTTCTTCAAAATGAAAAGACAAGATTAAAGAAAAACATTTCATCAAATGCTAATGTAATGTGGTATAAATTTAGCATATTCAGATATTATCATAAAAAGTAATAAAATAGAATCATAAAATTAGCCTTGGAAATTGAGTCAAATTTTATGCTGGAAATGATTTACTGGCAATTGTGAATCAAAAACAAGTTGATTGAAGAGGATCCGGGAATTCAGGGCCTCAGAAAAGGCTTCTTAGAATTTTCTTCCTCTTTGATGTCCCCAGTAACCTTCAGTGTGTCACACAGTTGGGCAGAGTAGCCTCTTGGATGAAAGCAAGATTATGTACCTAAAAATACAGGGAATGCTATTGATATAAGGTGGTTACTCAATACGTGCTCGTTAAATCTGATTCTGATAAACAGGATTCTTGTCTTTGAAAAATGAAGTGATTATGGAAAGAAAGGGTCTGTGTGTTATTCTCATGATGAGACCATCATTTCCTTATTCATTTGTGCTTTTAAAGTCTATACTGAACAGCTTCTGTAAGGCAGGATCTATGCTAAGTGCTCAGTTCCTACCCTTAACTAAAGAGAAGCACTGCAGGGCTGTAATTGTGTCCTAATTTCTCTTGAGATGATGCTAGAGGTCTTCTTCCAGTGGGAGACCTTTAAATTGCCACTCTCTGATAAGGACAAGGGAGCCACATCCAGGATAGCACGGGACAATGAGTTTCCTTGTTGGGGAACAAAGGAGAATGATCGGCAGTTCAATTTATCTGAGAAAACAAGTCCATTTTCTTCATTGTTGTGGATTAAAAAAAATACCGCCACAATTTTCTTGCATTCTTCAATGGAAAGTGTTTATAGAAAGTATCTTTGCTGCTACATTCATCCAATAATGGAGATTATTGTCCCACCTCTTCAGTCCCGGCTGGATTTGTGATAGCTCTGATAGAACACAGCAGAAGTGTTAGAGTACAACTTTCAACTCTAGATCTCAATGCTATGGTTTGAATGTGGTTGCAACATTTCATGTGTTGGGAACCTAATACTCAACGTCATATGTTAATACCATTTGAAAGGTGGGGATTTGGGGAGTTGTTACATCATGAGAGTTCTTCACTCCTGAATGGATTAATTCATTCTCAGATTAAAAAGAGACTAGATTAGACTAGGTTACTAGGGGAGTAGCTTTATTGTAAAAGTGAGCTTTCTCTGGCAAGCTTGTTCTGTCTTGCAATATCATGCCCTCTGCACGTTAAGATGCAGCAAGAGGTCCCCCTCAGAACACAAGCATAAAGCCAGCATGTTCTAGGACTTTCCAACCTCCAGAACTGTAAGAAATAAATCTATTTTCTTTATAAGTTGTCTAGTCTCAGGTGTTTTGTTACCATAATGGAAAACAAACTAACACACTTGAGACGTAGAGAGCCCCTTAGCTTTCGACACTTTAATCTCTTAGAAGGCAACACTGACTCTACCATGTGGAAGAAACCCAGATCATTCGATTGGAGGATGAGAATCCATGTTAGGAAAAAAAAACTTTTTTTTTTAAACTACTAGGTTTCGGGGTGACTTGTTATAAAGCAATAGTGAACTGTTACAGAAATTCTTACACTTGAAGCTGTTACTCTGAAATCAGTCTATCCTTCCACAAAACCACACACCTTTTGTACCACACTTTGCAGTAACTGCTGCTTCTATAGCACCACTTTGAGTAAGAAAAATGGCTAAGTATCAAAGCTGGATAGTGTTTGTGTGTGCACATTTCAAACACATGTGTGCACACACATGCCCACATACATGTGCTTACACGTGGTATGAGTAACTATGCTGTAATTTAGATAGTGTGAGACTTGGGAGGTTTAGATAGCTCAGATGGGTTTTGAGGGTTGACAGTGATTGTGATCTCCTCTTCCTCTCATTGTTGTTTTATAGTTGGAAGTTGCACTTT
Source organism: Marmota flaviventris (assembly GCF_047511675.1). Classification (NCBI taxonomy): domain Eukaryota; kingdom Metazoa; phylum Chordata; class Mammalia; order Rodentia; family Sciuridae; genus Marmota; species Marmota flaviventris. The sequence continues at coordinate 143,235,457 of NC_092503.1, forward strand.
ATATTCATGGTAAATAAACTCTTGGTTGGAAGCGTCCATCACACAACCCATTTCATATTTCCTAAGAGGCTAGGAGCTGAAAACTTGTAAAACATGTAGCAGGACAGCAATCACTTTCCGTAAAAGGTGAAGTCCACTTACCACTCCTCATTTAGCAGAGTGAGAATTAGTCATTTGCTTAATGGATAATTTTAACTCGCTTTCCAATAAGTGGATTAAGTAATTGAAGAACTTGAAGACAAGGCAGAATATTTGTTGAAGCCCTTGGAAAATAAATCAGAGCCGGGTCTGTCAGCAACTTGAGATGGAAAATTCCTATTAGTCAACCTATCAATAAGGCTTCATTATTAAGCAACATTCTAATAGCTTGGCTTTGGTACCGACAGGATGCAGACTTTTGCAATGTTCCACCAAGGTTGCAGGCTACCCTGATAGGCTTCATGCTGTTAGTCCACTTTGTTAAATAGAAGTTGATTTTATATTTAGCTGTGCATGGAGTGTACAGATGAAACAAATCACTTCTATAAGCTCAACAAGATGAATAGTTGCTGTTGAGAGCTAGCAAGGAGCTGGATGCAAGATTAATATGCAGTCCCAAGTTCCACTTCCCACAATTTTTATTGATTGTGTGAAAAAGTACTAAAATTCATGATTTCTTAGGTGAGTTAGATTGAAACTCTTGCATAGCTATAGCAGATGTAATTTCTGTGAAATGTACCATTTGTCTACAAATAGAGCTTTTCATTTGGGACCACGTGCAATGAATTCTATGAGAGCAAAGTTTTTCTGATGCGACTCTTTGCCACAAGTGTATCTGTGTTCCCAGGCTAGAGTCTCTGCTCTTTGGCCCTTGCCAAATTGCCTGCTTGGGAGAATTTTCTAAATGCCCCCTTCTGCTGTGGTCCAAATACCAGGACTTATTTGGTGTTTGTTTTTCCATTCCCACAAACCACAAAAGATTGAATGTTGATATATCTTAGCATTAAGATCTTTCTACTAACATCTGAATGGCATTCCAGCTAATTTGACACAGCATTCCATTGTCTTTCTGTAGGCTTCAGGAAGAGAGAAAGTCTATTAAAACCTGTGCTTCATTATTTTCCTTTTATAGTTCGAAACCTAGATTTTGGTAGGAGAGGGAGGGTGGGACCAGGTTTGGTTCAAAGCATATATTCCAATTCTACTATTCAATTCAGTAACTTTGGGGAAATATATGTGTACATTTTAAATAGTACATTAAAGTGATTTTTCTTTCTACTTGAATCCATTGTTTTGATAATTCTTGAACTCAGTTATAATACCAAAAGATTAATTTGATGAGGATCATGGATAAATTTTATTCTAGACCCTGTATCCTTTGCCATGAGTTGGTCATGATGGAAAAACAAATCTAGGAGGATATCTCATCTTTTTTTAAAAAAATAATTATGGTATTTGATTTACATTCTTCGAAGCTTGGCTGCATCAATAACAGCTCAAACCTATGAATACACATTAAGCACCCTGATTCTTCGGGCAAATCAAGTTTTTCAACGGATTTGGAATACAATCCTCCTAAAATCTCTATTACTTGTAGCATGAAACATGAAGCTCCAATCATCCCTGACAGCTCAAAGTCTAGTTGAAGTGTATAATTTTCCTGAAATTTCTGCTTTGGCAATGTAACCATTTTATTGTGAAGATTTTACTTCCAAGAAAAGATTGAGATCTGGCACTAATGCTACTGTATTTCCTGTGCTCTATGCTCTATGTGATGTCTTACTTTATATAGGCTAGTATTTTCTTAACCCTCTAATTATAGTATGCATTTATTTGTTCTCGGAGACCAACATACCAATGCAAACTTCAAAGCAAGTGATCATGAATACTGATAATGAGATGATACGCTTTGCCATTGGATGATGATAAGAGACTAGAGTTGTCGCTCAATATCTGTGAAGAATTGATTCCAGGACCCTGGCAAATGCCAAAATACAAGGATGTTCAAGTCCCTTCTATAAAAGGGTGTAGTATTCACGTATAAATTCTGAACATTCTTCCATATAATTTAATTGTCTCCAGATGACTTACAATACCTGGTATAATATAAATGCTATGTTAATACTTGTTATACTACTGGCTATAATATTTAGGGAATGATGACAATAAAAAATATTCAGTACAGAGATAACAACTTTTCTCAGTAATTTTGATCCCCTGTTGGTTGAATCCATGTATGCAGAACCTGAAGATAGAGAAGACCAAATGTATTTAAAAGATCATTGGATGGTGCTAAGCATCTCGTCTCCACTATTCTGCTCTTGGAGGGTATTTAGTGCTTCCTTGAATGTGAATCCGAAACCATTCTTACCCTGCAAGGGAAATAGAAGCTAAAGGGGTTGACTACTTAGACCATGGTGGCACTGCCTCATGAGAAATCCTGGCATTACAGGGCTTGGGCACATCAGCTTCCATGTGAGACTCTGAGCCCCAAACAAGAAGAATAGCCAGTCTGTCCTGGAGTCTGGCTTGATCTCCCGAATGAACAGGGAGATCGTGGGCGGCACACACTCACTCTCTTCTGTGGACTGAACCTTTTCCTCTGAGCATTGGTAGCATACATATGGGACAGCGATGTTTCCAACACCCTCTTCCACTCAAACCTCTGTCCTCCCTCAGTTTTCTGGTCTTCATAGTAGCAAGTTAAAGCACGTGCCTTTTTAGCAATCTGATATCAGACAATATTAAAGCCAGTTTTTTGGCTTATCTGTATTGGAAGTCTAAATATATACTTTAGTTGGGTTAATGGTTCTATACTTTCTTATTAGTGAATATCATTATTTAACATGTATAATTTAGTAGTATTTCTTGAGAAAATTTTTGGTGTTTAGTGTGTGAACATAATACCCTTTCTTAAATGGGATCTAACATGAGGATGTATTTGTGTTTGACCTCATGTAACTACAAACAGTGTCTTTTAATTTCTGCATTGAATTCTACTTCAAAATTAAATTACATTTTTGGAAGGATTCCATTTGGCCATCTAGATATTTGAAGATCACTGGAAAGGGCACACGCCATTTAAAAGATTATCCTCTTTCCCATATTTTCTCCAGTGCACATTGCTGCTTGGTTCTAAAGATGGTTTAAATGGGCCACCATTTATATTGATGAAAGATGGATCATGTTAGTTTGGGAATGCATTTATAGAAATGAAAAGGCCCTTAAGGAGACACATCATAGGTGAATTTTGTTACAGATATAAAACATACATATAAAATGCTCAAGTTAAATCTGTCCCCAGAGAATTCTAATCATCCCCCAATACATTTAAGCACAAATATCACTCTGAATTTTCTTTATTGGCAGTACCACATCGATGTTTTTGTTCACAACATGTTTCTTTGTTATCCCAGTAAACGAAGATTACAGCTTTGAGTTGCGTATATATTCATATGCTTTTATTAATTTATTGCAGAATAGATAAAACACATTTTGGCCATATGTTAGTTACAGAGAACATGCCTGATTAATTCTGTACCTATCACGACACTGAAATCAGACAAATACAAAAGACTGAATGGAAAACCATTTGATGTATAAGTTCTATGTTGTGTCCCACTAAAGAAGAATTCCCTATAAATGACACTGCTTTATATTCCTCTCCCTGCCATAGTGAGAACCATCACAGAAAATAAAAAATAAACCCATCGGCACAATGATGTTACCTTATAATTATGGTGCATGTTGGACAAATCTGTTCTCCTCTGTCTGACTCTGGATTGGAAGACTATAGTCCTAACAATGTTGCTTTGAACTCCATTTATTTGCCTGGTACACACATGCAAACACACACACACAGATCAAGCTGGAGCCCTTCTGCTATGTAAAATAGCAGACATTAAACAAATAATTGCTTTATTTTAGAATCTTTAATTAAACATTAGTCACACACTCTCGTTTGACCTGTTTTTTGTGTTTTAAAAAAAAGTCACCATCCTGAAAAGCTTACTTCATACATTTCATAATTACAAAAAGTTCCCCAAAGAGTGCAATGTTTTATTGTATGATTGTTTTTTTGAAAAAGAAAAAAGAAATATAGATAGATAGATAGATAGATAGATAGATAGATAGATAGATGTGTGCATATATGCATATGCACCAATGTGTACATGAGAGGATACACTGTTGTATTTTCCCAAAATTTTGCAGCCACAATCCAAAAAGCATGAAGGAGATGAGAGAATATGGGTGATGCTGGGGAAGCGAAGCTGGAGGAGGGAAACAATAGGTACAAATTTCTACCAGTTTCCTCAGGCATCCATAGCAGCTGCTTAATGATACATGTATCATTATATCCTGGAGTAGTTGGAGGGCAGAAACAGACTTGATTACACTACAGACAATTGTTTCACAATAATTCTGGGCCATTTTTCATTAGCTGTCTCCCCTCACAGCAAAACAAGCAGTAATTTTTTTTAAGGAACATAACGAAACAAAACAAAAAAATACCCTTATACCACAGGAAGGTTGTCCTGCAGTTAAAGATTTTTAATAATTCATCATGCGAAACATTTGAGGCTAAATGCTAAATTTCTCAACTATGACAACAAAAGATGAGTGGGGGGAAAGCAGAGCTTAACTTGATTTGACGGAAACAACAGGGTAAATGGAAGAAATCGCATACTCACTTTCCATGATTGCACTATATGTTTTTTTTTATTTTTTTATTTTTTATTACCTTGCTTTGTCTGACAGGTTTTGTCTCTAGTCGGGGGAATAAAGAAGGGTTTGCTCTGAGCAAATTGATTAGAAAGCTGACTTCTTTTTAAAAGATGCATGGAAAACTATCCCTGTGTTATCATTTATGAATATTCACATATCCACTGACTGATAACATACCAAAGCCCCACTGTAAGTCTTCTTCCTAAAGGAAGAGGGAGAAACTCAGTCAATAAGCTTGCCTTTCAAAAGAGCAGCCATAGGCAGGTTAGGATTGTGTCTTTCCTTGAGCTGGATAAGAAAAAAATATATAGGTAACAGTTACAAGGATCTATGTGTCACTTTTCTAAATGCTTTATTAACTTATTTAATCATCGCAACCACCCTATGAGGAAAGTACCACTATTATTCCCAAATATCAGACTCCAGGTCAGGAGCTCTCAATCCACCCTGTACATGGCTCTTTTGGACAGTAGTACACAGAAGCCCCGGGATCCCTTCTCAGTATCATACTTTAAGTGCAAACAATAATAAAATAAGATAAAATAAAATACAAAGGAAAAAGTTATTCTGAAATAATTAAGACAATTGTTACTACACAGTTACATGTATATTTTGTTAACACTTTCAATAAGAATATCTGAGGCAGAAATCTAATGACAAGTGTCATTTACTGTAGTGATGAGTAGGAGCAATATTTGACCATAACTTCAATGACTCTAATGGGATAGACTCCCTGCAGTTCTTGCCAGTGATAAAGCCGCAGTATGGCTAATACTACCATGATTGGTTGCTTACCTTCATCATTGATGGGAATCCAAACTTTTAAAGACTAATGAAAATAAAGACGTCATTTTTTTCTCTCCAATGCAAGTTCATGGATCCCAAATACCACTGATAGTCTTATTTTCTCCCTCACCCATGCACTGCAAGTTCAAGTCTGGATACTGAAATGAAGAGCATATAAGTTTAATATCACATTCACTAGAAATATGACAAAAAATGTCCAGTAAACACTTTTAGAGAATTTAGAGCTTGGTTTCCAAACACTGTAGCATTCAGGATAAGCACTTTCTTCTCCACAACTTTCAGGTTGTAATGTAAAACAGGTGATCTTGTTTCTATGCATTCTTGCATGTGCACAGAATATTCGTGATTCAGCATTTAAAAACAACACTAGTGGTTTCAACGTTTAAGGTTAATGTTGGCTGGAACTGTTTTCCATCTGGAGCTTGGCTGCCCTTTTCTTAAGGGGTTGCTCTTGCACTTTTCTTTCCAACTATTTATTAATTGCTCAGTGCCCTTAGATTCCTTCCTATTCCTGGTGTTTCAGTCACATGAATCCACTCTCGTTACATTGGCTTATTCTCTTTCTCCAAGGCTCCCTGACAATCTTGTCTTTTCTTTGTGTTCCATTTTCTCCTCGTTATTCCTACTGTGTGTGACATGTTAGTGCTTGATGACGTTGTCTTGTACTTGCATAATCAATTCAAAGTTTTTCGAAGGTACCCATCACATTATATATTTCTATAGCATCATTAGTGTCAACCGTGTCAACTTAATTAACAGGGAAAGAGTCTCATAGCATGGTAATGGGAATTCATGTGTCATGGCAAACTATGAGCATATTCAAAGAGGTTGAAGCAGTGGAAGTTTTAAAGGCCAAATGAGGAGGATTATATAAGGTATTGTGAAATAATAATCCTTGGCTAAGGATCAGTTACAAGAGTGAAGTCAGCCCAAGATTAAGCAGCCAGTTGCTGGGCAGATGTCCTTGCAGAAGTATTTTTTTTTGTGTGTGTGTAAGGTTATGGTGGCCTCTGCACAAGATTGTGGTTCTGGCAGTATTTTGGTAAATACTTCTTGTTTATTAGGAATATGTGCATGACACACCCTCTTCCAACATCTCCTGGCTTTCTTTCTTTATTGTTATTATTATTATTATTTTATTATTTTGGCTAACACTCGATAAAAGTGATTCCATTGTGATTCTAACAAATTTCACAAAGAACTATAAAAATTTCTGGCTGAAATCTCTCTTACTATCTGGTATTCTCAATGAACAAGATTTCACTTGATTTTTTATTCAGCTGATGAGAGATATATCATAAAAAATAATTCTTTAAATTTGAGGCAACGTGGATGTGTATAAAGACAGCTTTCATACGCCCTGCAAATTTAAAAATTCTTGTCATTATTCAAGAACCATCCTATGGATGTTGCTTTTCTTCATGGTATTGTTTTTCTTTTAAACCTTTTGTTAATTTATGTTTTTTTAATTTTATTATTGCATTATTGTTTTGGATAACTGTGTTACTTTTCCAATTATAAGGTAAAGACTGGCAGAATAGATTATAAAATAAACTCAATCATATGTTGTTCACAAGAGACTTACTATACAGGCAAAGACAGTCACAGGCTGAAGGTAAAAGGATGGAAAATGATATATCATGCAAATGGAGACTGAAAGCAAGCAGGAGAAGCTACTCCTCTCACATCTGACATAGTAGAATTCAAGCCGGTGTTAATCAGAAGACACAAAGAAGGTCCCTTCACACAAAGAAGGCTATTTCTTAAAAATCCAACTAGGTTATTTTTATGCCCTCCAAGAAAGTTTCTAATTTTCATGAATCTTATACTTTTTGGTAAGAGTTAATGTTGTTTGTATCTGTTTTTGTTATCATGAATAAACTTTTTGTCAGATTTTTGTGAAACTTTTCAAGATTTTTAAATTTAAAATTAAAAAATGGACCTCTTTCACTCTTTTACAATCAACTCCCAAGTTGGCCCAGTTGATGAAACTAGGTGAGGCTTATTGTGAGGTTCTAAAAGAAAGAAAAAAGCAACCACTGAAAAATACTCTGTGATTTATGTGAGCTAGGATTCTCCAAAGCAATCTTGAAGGTTCCTGCAATATCTCAGATTTATGAAAGACTGTGGTTCAGAATTGACATTCTGGGTAAGAAAATTCTGAATGGCTGTCTCTGGGTGCACCAATGGGAATGTGCGTGCTCTGGCCTCGTTGGTTACACCCAGTCCCTACCCTTAAGAGGTATCACCTAAAACATTTATCATTTTTGGTGAGAATAATCAAAATCCCCTCTCCTTGCTATTTTGAAATATTCAATATGATGCTGTTAACCTCAGCCACCCTACTATGCAACAGAGCACTGGGTCCTTTCTTTGCCTCACACCATCTTTTTCCTTTTTCTCTATCCTGAAGCCAGCAGTGAACTGCCTGCTACAACAGATATGAAATATTTATCTTGCCAATGAAGCCAGTTTCACATTGTCCCTGCTGTTGAATTCATTGCTTTTTCCCCCACAGATGAATGGCCCATGATGGGGGCAACAACCATCAGCCGATCAACCACCTCCATCTCTGCTGTGTATCTTGATATTGTCTGAGCAGCCTTCCAGGTTTTGCTAATGGAACGTGGGAACGGCAGCCTTCTTGTCGATGGAGGAAGGAGGAACTTTGTAGACTTGAGTCCTGACTCAATTTCAACATTCCCAGATAAAGTTCTAAGTGGTAAGTCTTTGTTCCAAGGAATTAAACAACCATTATCCCTTCTTAAAGGCTTTAATGTAAAGAGGCAATTCTTAAAGTAATGAGAAACCAGTCAGGAGATTTCAGATGTCAGAGATGACCCGATAACAGAAATAGCTTTCCTAACATTATTTGTTAATTTAGGACATTGCTGCCCACAGGATTCAGAGGCTGACTCCAATTTCTTTCAAAACAAAATTTTCACTCATTGAAACAATCCAAAGTAGATCAAATGATTATTCAGAGCGTTTAGCTAGATATGCAAGAGGTAATAGAATAAGCACATTAGTATTAACTTGCCCTTAATCTATCTCAAAATATTTGTGAGTACTTATTATCCCTTATACTTCAACTCTTATAAAACCCAACAGATGAACAAAAGAATAAGAAATCCCAGGTAGCCAATCTGCCTTCTTTTTATGGTAAACACAGTCTATGTTAGATAGGCCCTGCTGGCCTTTCTTCCTCTGTGAGCGTTCTCCCTCTTTGCCATTATAGAAGCAGAATCTCAGCCCTGAGAATGCAGATCAGCTGGCTGAAGGACCAAAGGAACTTGGTCATTTTTCATTCTACCCCTGTAGAATAAATGCTAAGGACCCCATGTTAGTCAGCTTTCCATTGCTGTAACAAATACCCAAGATGATCAGCTTATAAGGAGAAAATTTCTCTTGACTCTTAGTCTCAGAGGTTCCCGTTCATGATCAGCTGCCGCTGTTGCTTTAGACCTGTGGTGAGACAGCACATCATGGTGGGAGCAAGTGGTGGAGCCAACTGCTCACCTCATAGTCAGGACACAAAGAGGAGAGAGAGGAAACAAGGTATGGGGGTCTCGTTATGCTCTTGAAACATATGCACCCAATTACTGGAAGATCTCCACTGGGCTTCACCTCTAAAAGTTCCATCTCCTCCTAGTAGTGTGTGAGCTGGAGACCAAGCTTTAACACTTTAGGGGACAATTGTCCAAACTATTGCAGGCTGTAATACAGAAAATAGGACTTCTGAGGACACTGGCATATACAGAATGATCAGAGGTAGAAAGAGGCAATGAAAATGCCAATGTCTGAAAGCACCTATTAGTATTGCTCACAGGAAAATTGTATTCTTCAGAAATGAGGTATAGAACATTAAGGAGAACTCTGAAGAAAACATTATGTTTAATAACTTACAACCATGCTTCCAGTCTAGGTGCTATTATCTGATTTCCAGGTGCCATAACATCAGCCAAAGTCCATGTGCGAAGTCCATGGTTCTGGAACTCTAAAACCCAGCAGTGGAAAGTCTGGATGTCTACCTTGGAGAGTTAAGGTTCTTAAGGGGCTTTCTACAGGAGTGGGAGTGTGGACACTACAGAAAGTATCTGGAATAATTCTGAATTACTTAGAAGAAATAAAAAAGAACCTTGTTTCAGAATGTTCATGTGACTGAAGGGAACCATCCTTCAGTACCATCCTTACTTGACCCAAACCCTGACCAGGTAACAAGAAAAAAAAAAAGGTTTTAATTGGCAGTTAACACATTCTTTTCAAATTTTAAGCACATTCAATCTCTAAAGTCAGAGGAGTGGGGAGAGATACTCATGAGGAAAAAGTTTATAAAGAGAAAGAAAGATTTAGCAACCAGAAATCTCTTAAAATCACATGATCTAGGTTGAGCTGACATTATTCCCAAGCCATTTCTAAGACATCAGCTCATTCTTCTTTCTCTTAGTGGGTGTATTAGCCCATCTTCAAGAGGTCTATTTCAGTGTCTTCTAGCAAATATCCTTTTTGATTCAAAGATGGTCAGATACCTCTGAGTATTTGGGATAGCTGCTTTCATGGTCTTCTCTGTAATTATAGCTCTAATACAGAGTGCAAGCCATAATGATTATACTTTTATGGCCCATTGACTTTACACACACACACACACACACACACACACACACACACATGCATGTGCATACACACCTTCTATCTTGTTCAGATTTAGCAAATGTGAAGGTAGGACAACCAGTTAGATTTGAATTTCAGATAAACGACATCTGAAATTTTAGTGAGGTATACCCCAAGTATTTCATGAATAAAGTGCAAGGATTTTACTTATATTCATAACTGTACCTCACTGAGCTGGAGCTGCATGGGGGATTTTGCCTCTGCATGGGCTGAGAAAAAAGGTGGGCTAGGAGACAGAAGAGGATTTTCATGTTAGTGGGTGCATTGATCAATATTAGAGAGAGTGGCTTTATGTCCTGGTCTTGCAGCAGTATGGCCTTGGATAGGTGATTTAATCTGTCTGAACCTCGGTTTCCTCGTCTCTCAGATGAGGATAATTACAGTAAACACTTAACATTTTCTGAGCATTTACTAAGTAGTAGGCACTATTCTTAAGCCTTTCTTTACATGTAGCAAATGTCATTTAGTTTAATTTATAAACTAAATTTAGTTTATAACCAGGGATCTAGGGAAGCAGGTAACTGGCCCAAGGACAGTCCACTCAGTGGTGGAGCAGGACAAATTTCAACCCAGAAAGTGCAGCTAACTCTAGAGCCATGAAAGAAGGTGGGCATGGCACCAAGTCCAGTGACAGGTGCCAGTCCAGGGTTCACTCCATGCTATTACCAACTGTACCAGACCCTGGCCCCTGGAAAAGTGAGAAAATTAATCAAAAGAAAAACTAAATTCTTCCTTTCAACTCCACAAGGGAATCCCCAAGACGGTCATTCTCTACCTCGTACCCCTCTCCAACCAGGAGAGAGCCACGCCAAAGAACTGACGCCTTTACTGTATTCCTCTAATCTGAGAAGACCCCATGTGATTGGAAGAAACTTCAACTTGTATCTCCTACTTGGCCAGGAAATTAAAGGACTTATGCAGTCAGCAGGGTTTCCAAGGCCCAGCCTTCACTGCTTCTAGTTTACTTCTTTATTGTTGTTTGTTTGTTTATCATTTATTCAGAACTATTTATTGAGCTTCTTCGATATTACATGTATTGCTATTGGGCTAGGTTTTCTGAATACTAACATGGACCCAGCAGAGCTCAAACCATGATCCCACAGGGGATGGGGGACAGAACTATCAACATATGATTTCAATCCTGGATGATTTGTATAGCAATAGCTGGAGTGGCTCAGAGTTCAGAGCAATCCAGCCTGCTAGAGATGGGTCCAGCGTGGGTGGGGAGATCAGAGAAGACCCCAAGGGGAGATGATGCCATAGATAGAACCTGAAGGGGGAAATACCAGTAGATGACATTTATTGAGCTCCTACTATGTGCCAGGGATGAACCTAAGAGTCTTGCATGTGTTAACTTGTTTGATAAAAATAACACTACTATGATCCTCATAATAACACAAACACAGAAACTCAAGTTGGCAACTTGCCTAAAGTTCCACGGGAGTTATGTAATGGAGCTAAGATATGAACCCAGTCGTATGGCTTCCCTGTCTATACTTATCAGCACTGTTTTTGTAGTTAACTAAAGGCTTTTCTGGACAAAAATGGTGAAGGGTATTACATGCAGGAAATAACTAACAAGATATGGATGAACATGAATGGTGAGACGGGGAGAGAGATTCAGGGCAGTGGGGTATGAAGGTGTCAAGTGAAGTGTCTTCTGCTAGCAGGGTACACTTGGATGTCAATGTGTGGACAGCAAGAAATCCTGGAAAGGGCTTGAGGAATGAACTGAATGATCACTTCTACATTTTAGAAAGGTATCTCTTCAAAATAGGGAGGATGCATTGGTGGAAGATAACCCAGGAACTGGAGAGACCAATTAGAATATTCTTGTAATGATTCATCCCAGAGAGGAAGGATGGATTCCCAACCTCCTGGATAGTATTCCTATAGTAGATTGCATATGGAGGGTTCTCTCAGGAGGTGGGCTTTATTTGTAAAGAATCTTAAAATGGGTAGAAATATTTGTTTATTGATACTTTATCTAAGAATTCTCCCTCCAGGTGTGAATGCAATAATTACATGCACGATTATGTAAGGCAACAGGATCCAATTATTGAAAATGGATGTTCTGAGACTTTGTCCCAGTAAACAATAAACCCTATAATCTTTCCTAAATGTAACTATTAATCTTCTTTGCTTTTCAATAAATATTTAATAATGGTCTATTGCTGTGGAATGCTCTATTTGAAAAATCTTATTTTTTTCTAAACAAAACATCTGCAGAATTAGGTGTTAACACACCCAATTGTTACTGAAATGCATTTATGCATTTGATCAACTAAAGAGGAAGCAATGAGTTTTCTAATCTTCGGGTTGATAGAGACAGAAGATTGACTGCTCTATTTTATCTAATTCAGGCTTTTTATGTTTCATAGTTTTTTAGATCCAATTTCTTTTATCTACAAATTAGTTGATGTAATCCAATCCTCCATTTCATTACTAGAATGTAGCATTTTCCATGTATTTAATTTTTAGACAGTTATTCTTACATAAGAAAAATAATTTTAAAAGTCATAGAAAACTATTGTCGCCTTGTCTTTAGCTAGCTTTTGTTTCACTCGTTAATTTTATATTATTTATATATCACTATTTTGATCCAAACAAATTTTTATTGCCTCAGATAAGCAATGGACCAAAGATATAAGCCACTCACAGCTCTCATCAGGCATAGAATCTGGTAGGAAAGATGGACATTGAACAAATTCTACACATAAAACTACCTGAATCAGGCTCTGCAGGCAAACCATGTTACAGTGTTTTTTTTTTTCCTAAGCAAAATGGGTGCAAAGTGAAATAAAGGATCACTAAAGTTAAGATATTTCTCTTGATTTTACTCAGTTAACAAAACAGTGCAAATGGTCTGGAATTGGTGGTGCTGAATTTGGAAGAATTAAAGTTAACAGACTCTTCATTTTTCTATGTATGATTTCATTTTTTTTAAATAAATACTGTTATTTTATTTGAAAACACATATTATTATTATAACTTTCTCAAATCCCATCTAGATGAGGAAAAAAAAGTGTAGAACAAACCTTGAATTTCTATCACATGTGAAATGGCAAGTAATGTATTCACAGAAACAATCAATTTTTTTTTTAGAGAAACTATCATGATTCAAAGTTAATCTGTTCCAAGGAAAGGAACTGGAATTGGTTACTGACATGCAATCATTCATTTCTTATTTTACCAACAGTAATTAAATTGCCCGGAACTGTTGTCATTTAACAGCCTATTAATTGACTAATGTGCATTACTTGCATCAGAGTATAGGTAAAATCCTGGGATTAAGCAAGAAGAAAAAGAGATTTGCAAACTCTGCCTGTCTTCCTAAAAAGGGTAAATCTACCTCATGTTGCAAGGTAATTTATAAATGCTTCAGAAGAGGGCAGCATGAAATGACACAAGTAGCCTCTTTGAGACCCACGGTCCCTTCCCACCATCAAGACACCTTCTACTGACATGATAGCTTTTCCCATGAAAAGGTCTCATAGCCATTTCTTCAGGTTGCTTTAAGGACATGTTATTTATATCCCCAGTTAGAGTTCACTCTTATTTTTTTCTAGCAGTCATGTAGAATTTTGCCACACATTCATGTTTTATCTTCTTTTCCACTAGTGGAATTTTAAGCATAAGGGTTGACAGGAATCCTGTAACATATTTTGAGAGTCTTAACTACCTTTCCATTAAAATTTTTCCTCGCATCTTTGCATCTTCAAATCTTCAGTATATTGAAAGGCCAGTAACATGGACATGGTCAAATAATGCTTAAGAAATCAACCTGAAATAGGAAATAGTTTGCTGTAAATAAAGTTAAAAGGAAGTCACAAAATGGACATTTGCTAGCATTATTAAAAGTTCTAGGTTTTTATCATCTTAAGTCACCAGCGACCCAAAGGTAAACAGCTCTTTTGCTCCTAGAATTTTCTTTAAAAGGTCTTATTTTTATTAGATTACCCCAAACAAAATGAGAATTTGTTTCTCCTTTCAGAAGCCAGCCTGCTCAGACTTTGGGCAGAGAATCACTCCTTACAGGATCACGTCTCCCTTGCTGGGAAAGCTTTCTGTCTAGGCCCCTTATGGAACCAGTAAACTATACCCTTGTCTTGAGCTGTATGTTCTGCTGAACTTGGCTAAGTAACTTCACCCCAGAGCCCAACCTTCTTCCTGTTCTGTAGCTCAGTTTGCATTCTATAAAATGAAGATCACAATGCCTTTCTAAACTACCAACACATAACTCAGGGAATTGCCAAAGATATGAATGTGACAGATTGACAAGATATCATTGTCCTTTTTATGTGAACTCCTGTTGGTCCATGCTCTCTTGCTTTTTATCCTTTGCAAATGACATTGGATGGTCTCACTAAGTTCTGTAATAGAAATGACCCATAGAGAGATACCTGCTGCAGCTCAGGTCTGTCCCAGGTCCACCTCACTGACCTGCATGGGAGCCCAGGAACCAGGGTAGGCCTGGGTCGGCTCCCACCCCACCCCTAGGAGCCCAGGCCTAGCCCACTTCTGTCTTAAGACACTGCAGCCATTTTCATAGCCTTCCTCACACAGTAGCCTCTACCTTGGGACAACAGAGAGGGCCTAGAAGCAGCTGCATCTTGGAGCAGGCACCCCAATGCCAGTGTAAGGCCCACCCTTTCAACCCCATCTCTGAAAGTCATTGCATCTATATTGGGACACCCCCACTGCTATCTTGAGTTACCTCCTGCTATGGCCACCACCACCTATAGTTGCAGTAGCATCCATCCTGGGACACTGGCAGGGCCTGGAAGCTCAACACCAAGGTGAGATACAGATAATCTGCACAGATACTACAAGATTATATGGTAGGAAGGGTAATACCTCAGATACACAGAGCAAGAAAGGAAATCATATAGACAACATGAATAAAAAGGGAGGAAAGTGCCCCAAACAAACCAGGACACTACAATAACAGAACCTATGGACAGAGCAGTTGATGAAATGACAGAGAAGGATTTAAGAATGTTCCTTATTGAAATGACCTATGAATTAAAGAATGACCTAAATGAGCAAATATAGGCAAAAATTGATCACTCCAAAAAGGGATAAGAGAGCAAATATAGGCAACCATTTATCACACCAATAAATATAGCAAAAGATTACTTCAAGAAAGAGATAGAGATTCTGAAAAAAAAATCAATCAGAAATCCTTCAAATGAAGGAAACAATAAACCAAATAAAAAAATCAATAGAAAGCATAACCAACAGACTAGATCACCTGGAAGAAAGAATGTCAGATAATGAAGACAAAGTATACAATCTGGAAAATAAAGTTGACCAAAGAGGGAAGATGGTAAGAAACCATGAGCAGAACATCCAAGAATTATGGGACAGCATCAAAAGACCAAGTCTTAGAGTTTTGGGGATACAGGAAGGTACAGAGTTTCAAACCAAGGAAATGCACAATCTCTTCAATGAAATAATATCAGAAAATTCCCCAAGCATGAAGAATGAATTGGAAAACCAAATACAAGAGGCTTACAGGATACCAATTGTACAAAATTACAACATATCTACACCAAGACACATTATAATAAAAATGCCTAGCATTTTAAGGATAGAGTAAGGATAGAATCTTAATATAATCTATCCTTACTAAGGATAGAATCTTAAAAGCCGCAAGAGAGAGGAATCAGATCACATATCAGAGGAGATATTTTGTATCTCAGCAGATTTTTCAACCCAGACCCTCAAAGCCAGAAGATCCTGGAACAACATATACCAAGCTCTGAAAGAAAATGGATGCCAATCAATGATCTTATATTCAGCAAAATTAAGCTTTAGATTTGATGATGAAAACCTTCCATGATAAACAAAAGTTAAAAGAAATTACAACTATAAAGCCTGCACTACAGAATACCCTCAACAAAATACTCCACAAAGAGGAAATGAAAAAAAAAGATGATGAAAATCAGCAGAGGAGGTATTACACTAAAGGAAAATCTAATCAGTGGAGAAACCAAGGCACATTAAATACCAAAAATAAACAAAAATGACTGGGAATACAAATCATGTCTCAATAATAACCCTGAATGTTAATGGCCTAAATTCACCAATCAAAAGACATAGACTAGAAGATGGGATTAAAAAAAATACCCAACAATATGCTGCCTCCAAAAGACTCATCTCATAGGAAAAGACTTCCACAGACTGAAGGTGAAGGGTTGGGAAAAATCATACCCCTCACATGGACTACTGAAGCAAGTGGGGGTTTCCGTCCTCATATAAAATAAAGTAGGCTTCAAGCTAAAGTTAATCAAAAGGGATTAAAAAAGGACACTACATGCTGCTCAAGGGAACCATATACCAACAAGACTTAACAATTTTAAATATATAGGCCCCAAACAATGGAGCATCTACGTTCATCACACAATCTCTTCTCAAGTTCAAGAATGAAATAGACAATAATTCTGGGTGTCTTTAACACACCTCTTTCACCACTGGATAGATCTTCCAAACAAAAGCTGAACAAAGAAACTACAGAACTCAATAATACAATCAATAACTTATACTTAACTGACATGTATAGAACATTTCATCCTTCAAGGAGTGAATACACTTTCTTCTCAGAAGCACATGGATCTTTTTCTAAAATTGACCATATATTATGCCACAAATCAAATCTTAGCAAATATAAAATAGTATAGATACTACTCTGAATTCTATCAGATCAAAACGGAATGAAATTAGAAATAAATGATAAAATAAAAAACTAAAAACTACTTCAACTCCTGGAGACTAAATAATAGGCTACTGAATGAGCAATGAGTTGCAAAAGACATCAAAGAGGAGATTAAAAAATTCTTAGAGGTGAATGTGAACACTGATACAATGTATCAAAATCTCTGGGACACTATGAACGAGTACTCAGAGAAAAGTCCATGGCATGGAGTTCATTCCTCAAAAGAAGAAAAAGTCAACAAATAAATAAACTAACATTACATCTCAAAGCCCTAAAAAATAAAAACAAATCAACACCAAAAGCGGTAGAAGAGAGGAAATAATTTAAAATCAAGCTTAAATCAATTTCATTGAAACAAAAGAAAAGAAAAAAATTGACAAAACAAAAAATTGGTTCTTTGAAAAAATAAATAAAATTGACAAACCCTTAAGCATGCTAATGAAGGAAAGGAGAGAGAACATTCAAATTACTGATATATGTGATGGAAAAGGAAATATCACAACAGACACTACAGAAATACAGAAGATAATTAGAAATTATTTTGAAAACTTGTACTCCAAAAAAAATATTGAAGGCATCAACAAATTTCTAGAGTGATATGATATGCCCAAATTGAATCAGGCTGATATACACAATTTAAACACATCAAGTTCAAGCAATGAAATAAAAGACGCCATCAGAAACTGACCAACCAAGAGAAGCCCAGGACCAGATGAATACACATCTGAGTTCTACAAGACCTTTAAAGTAGAACGAATACCAATATTCTTTAGTTTATTACAGGAAATAGAAAAAGAGGGAGCACTTCCAAACTTGTTCTATAATGCCAATATCACCCTGATTCCAAAACTAGGCAAAGGCACATCAAAGAAAGAAAACTTCAAACCAATATCTCTAACGAACATAGATGCAAAAATTCTCCATAAGATTCTGGCAATTTGAATACAAAAACATTTCAAAAAGATAGTGAACCATGATCAAGTGGGGCTTATCCCACAGATGCAAGGTTTTTTCAACTTATAGAAATCAATAAACATGATTCATCACTTCAATAGACTTAAAGATAAGAACCATGTGATCATCTCAATAGATGCAGAAAAAGCATTCAATGAAATCCAGTACCCCTTCATGTTCAAAACAGTAGAAAAACCAGGGATAACAGGAACATATCTCAACATCATAAAGGCTATCTATGCTAAGCCCCAGGCCAACATCAGTCTAAATGGAGAAAAATTGAAAGCATTCCCTCTAAACACTGGGACAAGACAGGGATGCCATCTTTCACCACTTTTATTTCACATACGTCTTGAAGCACTTGCCAAAACAATTAGATGAAAGAAATTAAAGGGATACAGACAGGAAAAGAAGAACTCAAATTATCACTGTTTGCCAATGATATGATTCTATACTGAGAAGACCCCCCAAAAAAAATCCACCAGAAAACTTCTAGAACTAGTAAATGAATTCAGCAAAGTAGCAGGATATAAAATCAACACCCATAAATCAAAGGCATTTCTGTATATCATTGACAAGTCCTCTGAATGGGAAATAAGCGAAACTACCCCATTTACAATAGCCTCAAACAAAACAAAACAAAACAAAACAAAACAAAACAAAACAAGAAAACGTGGGAATCAACTTAACAAAGGAAGTGAAAGACCTCTATATTAAAAACTACAGAACACTAAAAAGAAATTAAAGAAGACCTCAGAAGATGGAAAGATCTCCCTTGTTCTTGGTTAGGAAGAATTAATATTGTCAAAATGATCATACTATCAAAATCACTATGGAGATTTAGTGCAATTCCAATCAAAATCCCAATGACATTCCTCATAGAAATAGAAAAAGCAATCATGAAATTCATCTGGAAAAATAAGAGACCCAGAATAGCTAAAGCAGTCCTTAGCTAGAAGAGTGAAGCAGGTGGCATCGCTATGCCAGACCTTAAAGTATACTACAGAGCAATAGTAACAAAAACAGCACGGTATTGGCACTAAAATAGACCTGTAGACCAATGGTACAGAATAGAGGACACAGAGATTAACTCACATAATTACATTTATCTTATATTACTTAAAAAACAGCATACTACAGGGACACAGCCACACCAAAAACGTACATTGGAGAAAAGAGAACCTCTTCAACAAAGGTGCTTGGAAAACTGGAAATCCATATGCAACAAAATGAAATTAATCCCTATCTCTCACCATGCACAAAACTCAACTCAAAGTGGATCAAGGACCTAGGAATTAAACCAGAGACACTGTACCTATTAGAAGAAAAAGTAGGCCCTAATCTCCATCATGTTGGATTACGCCCCAACTTCCTTAATAAGATTCCAACAGCTCAAAAATTAAAATCAAGAGTCAATAAATGGGATGGATTCAAGCTAAAAGGCTTCTTCTCAGCAAAAGAAACAATCTGTGAGGTGAATAGAGTGCCTACATTTTGGGAACAAATTTTTACCACATGCACATCAGATAGAGCACTAATCTCTGGGATATATAAAAAACTCAAAAATCTTAACACCAAAAAAACAAATAAACCAATCAATAAATGGTCCAAGGAACTGAACAGATACTTCTCAGAAGAAGATATAAAATCAGTCAACAAATGTATGAAAAAATGTTCAATATCTCTAGCAATTACAGAAATGCAAATCAAAACTACTCCAAGATATCATCTCACTCCAGTCAGAATGGCAGCTAT
This sequence comes from Marmota flaviventris, assembly GCF_047511675.1. NCBI lineage: Eukaryota > Metazoa > Chordata > Mammalia > Rodentia > Sciuridae > Marmota > Marmota flaviventris. The sequence continues at coordinate 143,255,066 of NC_092503.1, forward strand.
TAAGAATACAAACAACAACAAGTGTTGGTGAGGATATGGGAATAAGGGCACACTCATACATTGCTAGTGGGACTACAAATTGGTGCAGCCAATGTTAAAAGCAGTTTGGAAAACTGGGAATGGAACCACCATTTAACGCAGCTATCTCACTCCTTGGTTTATACCCAAAGGACTTAAAATCAGCATACTACAGGGACACAGCCACATCAATGTTTATAGAAGCACAATTAATAATAGCTAAATTGTGGAACCAACCTAGATGCCCTTCAGTAGATGAATGGATAAAGAAATTGTGGTATATATATACACAATGGAATATTATTCAACATTTAAAGAGAATAAAATGATGGCATTTGCAGGTAAATGAATGGAATTGGAGAATATAATGCTAAGTGAAGTTGGCCAATCACCCCAAAACAAATGCCAAATGTTTTCTCTGATTTAAGGACGCTAATTCATAATATGGTTGTGGGCAGGGATGGGGGCATGGGAGGATTAGATAAATCTAGGTAGGGCAAAGGGGAGAGAGGGAAAAGGAGGGGGGAATGGAGTTAGAAAAGACGGTGGAATGAGATGGACATCATTATCCTAAGTACATGTATGAAGACATGAAGGATGTGAATCTACTCTTTGTACAACCAGAGATATGAAAAGTTGTGCGTGTGTAATATGAATTGTAATGCACTCTGCTGTCATATATAACAAATTAGAATAAAAAGTCTACTTAAAAAGATAAAACACTTTAAACCATTAAAAATAATAAAGATTGTCCATTATCTTATAAAAATGATCCAAAGAATATTCTATGGTCTCTTGTTTCTAAATATTGTCTTTTTAGTGATAATATATAAATTAATACTTTGTATAAGATACAAAGTAAAGTTGTGTGCCCCCAAACATAAATTCATATTTGAATTATTTGCCTTTGGTTTGCTTAAGTATCAGCTTTTGGTAGAAAGGGACCTTCTTTATAAGAGGGCAACTTGCATAGAATTGGGAGTATGAATGAATTAAGGTGAAATGATGCAAGTATGTATACCTACAGAGGCTGATATGTGAAGACCAATAAGGCTGGACCTGGGTTTTCTATCGAGGTATTTGTACCATCAGAATTGATGGCCTGTAAGGAGTTCTGCTACAGGTCTAGGTCAATTCAATAAGACTGGTTTTATTGATGTAAAAGGGAATCAGATTTGTGCATTTCTCTGAAATCCAGACCAGCTCTAAGGCCAAATTTGTGTGACAAATTAAAATTTCTATTATCTATCTGCAAAAAAGTTTGACAAGAGACTAATGGTGAACTGGTTCATCCTCGATCCTGTTAACTCATATTCTAACAGAGATCCTAACTAGATGCCTTAATATGTGTAGATTTCCTATGACATTGTAACTTGAGTGCCTTTTTCAGTGATATCTTTCCAATAAACAGTATTTTTCAGATACAGATCTTAACCCAACATGGATCCACCTATCTTTATTCTCTTCTTTAGTTAATGTAAGAGAACTTTATTCAGTACCCTTGACTGTGTGCATCTCATACCATGTGAAAGTTCATTCCATATATTGTCTCTGATCAATGTCAAGAATATAAGGGATTATTTCTCATTATTTTCTCAAAAATACTATGAAAGCCTCAAGTCAATATGTTTCTTCTCTCAGAGGCATTTGATTCTAAGCATTGCTTAAATTATGGAGTGAGAAGCCTCATTTCCTAGTAAAGAGATGGCTGTCATCTGGAGAAAATTGGGAGCTTGGGAAGGGCTAAGGGACCCTTTCTAATGTGCTGGGTATTAGGCAGCATAGATTCTTTCCTTTGCCAAAGGCCAAACAGTTTCCAACAGAGGAGAGGGTTGCCTGGCACTGTGGAATCCTGTTAAAGGAAATAAATAAACATATCCGACTAATATCTGGGTAATATTCTCAAATCTGAATCCAAAGGATGACACAGTGCATTTTAATAACAAATTGCCAATCTGAGAATTTTTCCAGAGAATCCGTTGTGTATCATAAGTTGATGGTTCCACTAATGCCTCTGTAGAAATCTGTAGACAGAACAGCCAGACTGGCTGGCTTACAAATTGCAGCATTATTTTTCCTAAATCCCCCACATTCATGATTTCATTTCAGTAAAACAGTAATTTAAACAATGACTAAATGTGTAAGAAGAAATATATTGAAGGCTATGGAACAATTTATTAATAATGGCAGGACATTTTCTGCAGTACTTTTAATGTATCACTTAGGACTGTATTGATTCAGCATCAAAGTTCTTGGAAACAAGCCTCTTACCAATATCTAAGATCCTGATGTTGTAATTGAACTAGAAAATGTAAGATTTCCACTGTTCCTGCTGAGAGTTCTTCCCAATAAATGTATGTTTTCCACTGGGGCTAAAACCACTGCTACTTGTGTTTTTAATTTTTCCTCCTGTTTCTTTTTTATATTATTCAGTTTTCTTTTTTTTCTCTCCTTTACCAGGAAAAAAAAACACAGATATATTAGACACCATTTATTCCTCTAAGACAACTTGCACTTTAGGGGGCCATTTGAATGATAAACTTTGTTATAACTTATAGCCAGAAAATCACCAGTGTGCAATATGAAAGAACTGGAAAATGCATTAATGTTTAACCCTACAAGGTGGGTAAGTGAAAGTCTTAGTAGGGATGGGCCTTCATTATTTCTACCACTGTTTTACATGTTTTCTTAAAAAGGTGAAGAAATGCCTCCGTCTGCTGTCTCAGTGAGGAACCAAGACACATACCTGGGAACTGAATGTGTAATGATTGATAGTAGCAGCATTATAGCACTGTTTGCTAGGAGAACAAAAACCACACAAGTGGGTTGTGGTTTTGAGTCTAGTGCTAAGCAGAGTGGGCCTTGGAGAAGATGCTTTGTATCTTTGAGCACCTGAAAAAGAAAGGACCAGTTAGCCCATTTCTAAGATTCTTCTAGGGCTCTGTGTGGAATACCCTCATTGTATATTTTCAGAAGCTTAAGGAAAGTACTGAAGAGCTACTTCAGGAAAGCAGACGATAATTCCTGTAGAGTTTGGGAATGGTCTGTCCTCACCAAAACTCATGTTGAAATTTGATTCCCAGCATAATGATGTTGAGAGGTGAGAGGGCTTGTAAGGGATAACTAGGTCATGAAGTTCCATGCTAGATGAGTTCTCAGGGGAGTGAGATGTAATCCAGTAGTGAGGGACTGGATTAATCCAGACTTAAGAGGATGGATTAGTGGTAATGGATTGGATTAATCCAGATGTGATGGACTGGATTAATGGTGATGGATTGGATTAGTCCAGTACTGAGGGATGGGATTAGTTACCATCAGAGCAGGTGGTTATGAAGCAAGGCTGCCTCTGACATCTGCGTCTCTTCTGCACATGTCCACTTCCCTCTGTTGCATACACTCCTGTCAGGTGATGCCATCTGTGATGAGGCTCACATCAGAAGCTGAGTAGGTGCTGGCACTGTGCTCTTAGACTTTCAGCACTAATCAAAGGTCTCCTTCCTTTTAAATTGCCCAAAATCAGATATTTTGCTATAGCAACACAAAATTGGGTAAGACAATGTCCAACACTCGGAGAATTAAATATTTCCCAGTACGATGGAGTCATTCTATTCAAAGGAGTCCTTAGGATAGGTAGCATTGAGTTTCACTGGAGTAGAAAGGATTGTGGCCTACTCCTCTGACAGGATGGTTGTAAACCTAGCATCTACACATAAGGATGTTGAGATGTGCATGCCCAGGTGTAGTGGATGCTACTCAGATGCTTCCTCCAGAACCAGGATCAATTCACTTACCAAGAAACTGAGAGTGTTGGCTTCTAATGTCTTACAGCCAAATTGTTCTCCTGGGATCACTTTAAGCTGTAGGTACCAGCCTTAACCAAACTTACACTCCCCCTGGGGATAGTCTACTTCTCATCGCACATCAGCAGAAGGAGGGTACAAAGGCTCATACCCTAGTCTCAACTTGAGAGGGTTCTGAAGGATCATCTCAGTGTACAGTCCACCATGAGATTGCAGGGTCCTCTGAGGTCTCTGTTTAAATACATCATGGTTCAAGTTCTCTTTTTCATCAATTTTGCTTCTTCACTCTTTTTGTATGATGTTTATGAGGAACACTCATCAACAAACCTCCTCTCCTCTGATTTTCATCTTGGAGTTTGTCTCTGAATAACCCACTCTGGGATCCAGAAGGCAGGGCCTTGGAAAGATTTTTCTGAGTTGGGATACAGTGGGGTGATAGGGCAGAGCAGGCTATGGCAAAGGAAAATTGGAAAATGATGGGATTCTATCAGAGCTGGGTTAGTGCAGATGATACATTTGAATAAGGTGCTTCACCTCTCAAAGATAGAAATAACACACGAGAACAGTTTCTCTGGGGGGTGTGTTGTGGTAGAAGGCAGTCGGTATTTTAATTGGGGAGATGTGAGACAGCAGGCTTTGGTGACCACCAAGATATTCCACGGATGGTGCAATGATGACGTCATTGGAGGAGCCCACGGATTTTTTCTGGAGAATAAAGCTTGGAATGTTCATTGTATGTTTAAAAAGAATAAAATCTAAGCTAACAGAGATGAAGACCAGAAAATTCCAGAAATGCAGCGATAAGCAGCATCTCCAGAAGTCCTTCAGTTTTGATAGTGATCTGCTGAGGGGCAGAGAGAGAAAGAGAGAGGCCAGCAAGATAGAGTGGCAGGCAGAGACTTGCTTTTCGAGGAACAGTGGATCCTCGGGTTGTGTTTCCAAATTTAGAGTCTCAAAGGGGTGTGACTAGATAGTTCCTTCACCATTTTTCTTTCTGAGCAAGTGCCTGGGGGAGATTGTTGAGAAAACAGTCAAGCAGTGGTGTGGTTTGGGTGGGAAGTGTCACCCAAAAGCTCACGGGTGAGACAGTGCAGGAAGGTTCAGAGGAGAAATGATTGGGTTGGAAGAATCTTAACCCAATCAGTTGATCCCTGGTAGGGATTAACAGAATGGTAAACAAAGTGGCACGATGTGACTGGAGGAGGTGGGAATTGGGGCATGGCTTTGGGGCTATGTTTGTATCTGGAAACAGACTCTCTCTCTGCTTCCTGATCAAGATGTGAGCTGCTTCCCTCTGCCACCCACCCCACCACGATGTTGAGTCTTGCCTCCAGCCCTGAGGAATGGAGCCAGCCTTCTATGGACTAAGACCTCTGAAACCAAGAGCCTCCAAATCAAGTTTTCCTCCTTTAAAATTGTGCTGGTCAAATTCTTTAGTCACAGCAGCGAAAAAAGCTGATTAAAATAAGTAGCAAGAGACTTGTGAAGAGAAGAGAGGTAGTGTTGGTACCCTCAACGGATTATTATGCAACAACATTGTCTAAACATTTCTGAAAAAATACTGTCATTAGTCAACACATCCTTCCCACGTTTTGCACCTGGGCAGCTGTTCTTTTATTATACAGTATTTCATACTTATAGTCCCCATATTTTACCTTGTATTTGGATCTTGACTCCAGACGACTGTGAATGTGTTCTTTTCTGAGTCAGACCTCCACTGGGTTCTGCTCCCCATACTCCCACCCGTTCCTCTAAGAAACTTCTTCCTGTCCACTGTTGTGTGAAACATACACCACAGACCTGCTCTTTCTTAATCTGTTTAGTCTGCTGTAGCAAAATTCCACTGAACGAGTAGTGTATAAACAACAGAAATGTATTGCTCACAGTTATGGAGCCCAGAAGTCCGGAATCAGGGTGTCAGACTGTTCAGATTCTAGAAAAGACCAATTTCTAGGTTGCCCACTGCTGACTTCTCTTCATATCCTGACATCTCAGAAAGAGGGTGAGGAAACTCTCTTTCTCTTTTTCATAAGGGCACTGATATCATTCATGAGAGCGCCATCCTCATGATGTAATCAACTCCCAAGGGCCCCACTTCCTAACACTATCGTATGAAGAGTTAGAATTTCTACATGAATTTTAGGTAAGACACAACTATCTAATCATATTCGCTAATAATTTAATTGGCTATATTTTTTAAAACATTTTTGGAAAAATCATGTGAGTTTTCACCTTTCTTTCTCCTGACCATAATCATGCCTTATTTTTCTTCTCATGAATATCAGTGTAGACACAAGAATGCTGAACCCCTTATACTATACCCATGTATCAGGGAGGGTTATTGGATGTAGACCATTGATGCTAATTCTTATTAATCAGAAAATAAGTTTGTGGAGGTATATCACATAATCCACAGAACTAATGGTAGAATAGAGAATTGGGTTGAGAAAAAGGTTAGAAATGCAGAAACCAGACACCTTGGAAGAAAGTAGAGACACACATTTTTATATGCTTTTGATCAGCAGTTTTACTCTGATTATGGTGTCCCTACAGGCACTATCCTCTTCCTGGCTAGAAGCTGATGTGGCCATGACAGCTGCACATGGACTCACCCAAAGGGAAATTCCCCAAAGCAGGACAAGGCTTGTTATCAGGGTCAACCAATGTCCACTTGTCGCAGTCCGGCTGCAGCAAAATAACCAGGGGGTGACGAATAACTTGTGTACGTTGATACAGCAGGAGTAGGAGCCGTTTATTGTAGGACAGGAGTGGTATTTATACATTTTACATAGCGTATCTTAATTAGCATAAACTAGATACATCAGTCAACCAATAAGGAATCTCCACACTTAATGGCTCGCTGGCGTTACTTCTCAAACCACTCCCTCTGGCATTTTGTCAGGCACCATCCAGACTTGTTTATGAACTCTAACATTTCTCTGGCAAAATGCCAGGTGCCATCTTGACTTGTTTACAGACTCTAACATCCACTAGTTAATCTGTTTGGTTGTCCAACCACCAAATAGATATTTCTTCTTACAATCATCCTAAAACAATACCTCTCCCTAGATAATGAGACTTCAAGGACAACTAAAAATACTCCCTCCACCTTTTGAAAGGGAAACATTCCAAATTTTTATCAATATCCTCTGAAGGCTCCAGGTTGTAGCCTTCCAGGGCATGACCCCACATTCTTTATTCTGCCAAGATCCTAATTACATCTCCCACAACTTAAACTTAGCCACTGCCAATATGTCCTATAGATAGCTGTGGATAGAAATCCAAAAGATTTCTACTAAAATAAATATAAGCACATTTAGACTAGAAAGAGAAATTATGGAGACATTCAAAATTATGGATAAACGCCAAAGAGCCAGTTCATGAGGCTGATATTTAGTTCTATCTTTCTCCACCCCCAATCTATGTTCTCTTTGCCTCTGCCTCATTTGATCATATTTCTGTTTTTTTTTTTTAAATATTTATCTTTTAGTTGTAGTTGGACACAATACCTTTATTTTATTTATTTTTATGTGGTGCTGAGGATCTAACCCAGAGCCTGGCACGTGCTAGGCGAGTACTCTACCACTGAACCACAACCCTAGACTTTCACTTGATCATGTTTCTTATCCAATGTAGACACTCCAGCCTTGGTGGTCCTGTCTATGTGTGACGGTAAATGTTCATTACCATTTGTCACTGAGAAGGTTAATGTGATGATTCACCCTGATGTCTCTTTTGCTGCCCATTTATATGTTCCTCTCCGTTATAGGCAGAAATCCTAATTCTCCTTGACAGTATTAGTGACAGAAGACAGCTTGTTCACCCATAGGTGTGAGTGGTATAAGAAGTCTATGTGTCAGACTCAGATTCAATAAAAGGATTGTTCTAGAACAGTGATAGTTCTTCCTTCATTGGTAAAGCCTCTAAACATGGAAGAGCTCAGAATAAAGGGAGCTGAGTGAAAAAATATTTGTAAATGGCTCTTTGAGTCTGACTATTCATGCGTCTATCCCTTAGATCCTAGAATTTTTTTTTTTAATTTGAAATAATACTATCATGTGTTGTTGATGGTGTCATAGTACATACTGTCATCCTCATTATCTGTTGGGGGATATTACCTTCTTCTCAGTAGATACAAAATTCGTGGAGGCTCAAGTCCCTTATAGCAGATGCTGTAGTATTTGCATACAACCTACCCATCTCCTCCCATGTATTTTAAATTATCTCCAGATTACTTAGAATCTTTAATACATGGTACGTGCTATGTTAGTAGTTGTCATATTGTGTTATTTGAGTGATAATGACAAGAAAAGGTCTCCATGTTCAGTTGAGATGCAGTTTTATAACAGTTTTCCCTATGATTGATTGAATCCATGCACTTTAGGTTTAGGAACCCACAGATGCAGAGGGATGACTGCGCTGTATTTTCTAAGGCCACATCCCAATTAAAGAAGGGGTCCTCTCCCTTTTGAGACTCTGAGTCCTATGTAAATCACATCACTATTCTACAATTCAGCTACATCTTTCTGCTGATATGTTTCAAGATCCCGAATTCCATGCACATCATCCCATGGTCTTAATGCTTTCACTGTAAAATAAGTTCCTACCTGGAATATTCCGTTGCAGGGTATTATGATTATTTACCAGGTTCATGGTGATGTTGTTTGCAGGGCCACAATGGGAAGGAGAGACCAATATAAATGCACAATGCCTTTGTTTTTTGGAGGAAAAATTTAGAGGGAATAGAGTCAAATAAATTCTCCGCCACTGAGTGTATGGCTGTTGTCCTTGAAGTGTGCTATCACAGTGGGAGCTCTGGCTTCCGTGCTGCTCCTCGAAAATTGCTCGATGGTTTAACCATTTTCATTAAGTTAAATTTTTTGTTACTTAGTCTATGCTTCACTTCTAACAATGCCATGGTGTCCCCTGTATTCATAAATTCAAACACTGAAGTTGTTGTAGAAGGTGATTGACAGATGCCTGTCAGGGAGTTTCTTGACCCCATGTTTGAATTCCCTTTATTTGAGTGGACCTCATTTTAGTTAGCTTTACATTGTAATGATCAAGAACAATATAAAGGAGGAAAAATTTATATTGGCTCATGGTTTCAGAGGTTCAGTCCATGGTGGGCCAACTACATAGCTCTGAGACCAAGATGAGGCAGAACATGAAGGCAGAAGGGCCTGGTGGGAGAAAGCAGCTCAGGACATGGCAACTAGGAAACAGACACCTTTGCTCACCAGGGACAAAATATATACCAAAAAGGCATTCCTCAGTAACCTACCTCCTCTATATACCTTACCTACCTATGGTTACCACCTGATTAATCCATATCAGTGGATTAAACTCCTGATTAGTTTACGGCTCTCCTGATCTAGTCAGTTTATCTCTGATCTTTCTTGCATTGTCTCACACATGAGCTTTTGGGGGACACCATCTATCTAAACCATAACAGACCTTTTGTGAATACTCACAGGGGATACAAATGTTTATAAGGTTTGAGAACATTCTAAGAGGTTCTCACACATAATTTTATCATTGGGCCTTTGCTGCAAAAACTCCAGTCTTGTTCTAGAATGCCTCATGAAACCATCCTTTCCTTCCAATCAATCAATGCAGAACATCACTCCAGGTGATGTTCCTCCAGCAAAAGTGCATAAGATGTAGCCACTCGAGTCCCACCATGTACCTCCCTTCTCCATCACTCAAGATCTTGGACAACTTCTCCATGTGGCAGAAGTGCTGCAGCAGATATTTTGTCTGACATCAATATCACTGCTTACCTGTTCAGCGCAAATTGCTTTGACTATACTAAGAAATTCCTCAGGAGTCCTTAGGTAGTTTAAGGGAGAACAGAAGTGTGATGGAGAAGTAGAGAGTGTGAATCACATGACTGTGAAACTTGCTAGTGCCTTCCTGATCTATTCACTTCCAATTCCACCTAAATCACCTGGAGGTAACCGTGGACTTGATGGGAAGAGGAGAGTTGTGAACAGGTGGAATGTATAGCATCCTGGTCTTACAACAGACTCAGAGTTCCTGGTCACTCGGTAACCTGCTATTGATTGCTCAGTCTCTAGTAGGTCTTGATTTTAGGCCAACAGCTATTTATTAAAAGGAGAATACAGTTGGACCCCCATATTTTCAGGTTCTATATCCATGGATTCAACCATGGATTGAAAATATTTGAAAAAAAAAATTGCATCTCTCCTGGACATGTGCAAACTATTTTCTTGTCATTATTCCTGATCTAAACAGCACAATGTAATAATCATTTTATATAATGATTTTATTGTGTTAGGTGTTATAAGTAATCTCAGGATGATTTAAAGTATACAGAGCTTATATTATACTCAAGTACTAAGTCATTTTACATAAAGGACTGGAGCATCTGTGGATTTGGAAATCTACAGAAGGACTTGTGAAACCAATCCCCTGTAGAGACCCAGGGGCGACTCTAGTTACATGCTGAAATAAAAATAACCTTGCTCTAAAATCCTGGGGTCCTTGGTGCCTACCATCTGCTCTTATTCTTGGGATCCTGTCATCAATTAACTATTCCCTTAGACCTTTGTGAATGAGAACTTTTGGCTTCCTACATGATGCAGCAGCCTTTTCTGATGATTATTCTTATCTTTCATCTGGTGGTTCAGAGCTGCCCATTCTCCTCTGATGCTCTGAACCCCCGCCCCCCCCCCCCCACACACACACTCTATTGATATTAGGGAGTGCCTACCTGGCATGTAGCATTAAGGACATAGGAAAATCAATATTAAAGTGCTGTTCAAAAATGCTGTGTCATTTCCCAGATTCATTTCTCATTGTTGGAGAGTGGAGATATAAAAGATGTGCATGTATCCAATCTAGCATTTCTACTCACAAAAGCATTAAACTCTTCTCTCTATATAATAAGCCAACATATTTTTGGCAATTTGCCTTTCTTTAGAGTAGGCTATCATGATATTGCTTAGTGTGGGCCACTCTTACATACTCAGAACTCTCTCTCTGATAGATGCCATGCTGTAGTCAGAATTAGATCTGTTCTCTCTTGTCCTAGCTTCCTCAAATACATTCCAACACAATTCGTCAGATTTCTGATAATCTAGAAGAGCCAAGTTCAGAAATTCCTTGGTGTCTATAACGTTTCTCCAACTTGGTCTGGATTTTAATTAGTTCCTTGGAACGTGAAAGGCTTTGAGTTCCTTCCGGATATGAACTTACGGAAGGGGCTGGGACATTGGAATCTGCTTCCCTCTTGGATGAGAAATTACAACATAAGACAAAGAGACCCTTCTGCAGGCAAACATTTTTCATAAGTCTGTGGTCTCAAATGCTTTTTAAATTGTAGTTGTATTCATCCCTAATCAATGCCTTTATTTTCACCAAGAAATGGTGAGATCTGGAGTTCATTGTGATTGCAGTTCAGGAACTAGCAGGGTTGAACTTTGAGTTTAGCTTCAGCAACCTCAGTCATGTAATTATATATATATATATAAGATTACTGTGGCAAGCTCAGTGCCTTAGAAAGAAGTATGGGGACTTCCTTTTTTAAGCTATCTATCTCATGTGGTAGTTGGATTCTCATACTCTTCTTGCTACTCTTTCACAATCTGTGATTTTTCAATGTCTTGTCTTTACAGAATTAGATCCCAAGTTACTTATATTATTTTTTTTACCCATTGTGTGTCATGGGTTTTCATGTTGTTCTTCTGAAGTGTTGGTAAGACTTTGACTGGATTTTACCTGAGACAGACAAACAATGGCTTTCTCACAACATGTTTCTAAGGTTGTTTTTCCCCCCACTCTTGGTCCTTGAGTGTAACCAACAGAATATGACCATAACAAATTACTCTGGATACAAACTTGTTGGAAAAACATTTAGTGGTTCATAGAAGGATCCTAAACTTAGTGGAAATCAATGAAAACTTAGCCAAAAAAAAGTTAGAAATTTGTTTTTCACTAAAGAAAAAATGAATTAGGACATCAGGGCTGTGGTTATTTTTCTGCCACTAGTTGTGGGTGTTCCAGCCACCATCCCTCAAAAGTACAGTGCCACCACTTTTGCTATGACATGCTGCTACTATTCATGGATTCCAATTCTGACTCTATCTTAACGTCAGTCGTCTCAAATTCTTGCTATGGCATCCAGTGGTTCTTAGCTCTCAGAAGTGGGGAGATGGAGTATCTGCAGTGCTTTCTCATTTACAAAGGAAAGTATGGCTCTTGTAAACAAAGACTCTCACAATGGAGATTCATCCAAAATGACAAATACCATTTCATGTACAAATGTATCAATGAAGTGGATCGTGTACACATGTACCCAGCAAAGAGGGATAGATAAGTTGCATTCCTTCTAAATTGACCCCAAATCTACTGTATTTTAGTAGTTAACCATCACGTTACTGCTCTAGAGATGATTTATTATAACTGAGTAGTAAAGTTACTACCACCTAAGACTGGTAATTAGATCTAATAAGTTCCTGAGTCTTCTCTGAATTTTGTGACCGAGTTCCTATATTACCTGGGCTAGCCTTTACCTTTCTGGGACATCATAGAGAGAACTAGAGTCTAACAGCACATGGAATGCTAATATTCTTAATTTCTGTTTTGAGTAATTTTCCTCTTCTTGGGTGGACTTACAAGTGCTTTGTGGCAGAGCCATACACACTGATCCCACTGGGTTGAATAGAAGATCATTTTGTAGGGGCAATTGAGACATACATTCTCACTTTGGGAACCCATAAATTGAAGGTCTCTACGTTAAACAGATTACTTTAACTTGATCTCCCGTCATTCCTCCCAGATGCAGGACTGGAGATGGACTCATGATGAAAGATGAGGGATGATTTATTTATTTGCAAGCCCCATCAAGATAGGAGAGTAAGGAGGAAGCTTTGATAGCAAATTCCTATGATGGGAAAGGATAGGTGCTAAAAAAAACCTCAATTTTACCAAGGGCTAAATAAGTTGGGTTTTTCCCCCTTATTCTGAATTGTTTGTTCTGAAATAGAAGGCCTTTTCTTTTTCCTTTTACTTCACTTCCATTCTGAGTTCTTGTCTAGGGACCCTATTTAGGATTAAAATAAATGGACCATTTCAGCATAAATGTAGCAGTGCAGGAAAGAGTGTGGAAAGTGCTTACTGCATAAAACACGTCCCTTTCTGATTCATTACGTCCCTTTTCTGCTGTGTATAAGTGGACACCTTTCACTAGCTCTCTACAGGGTAGCTGAGCACATGCATTTTGAAGGCAGAAGGGGCCGTATTCCAAAATATGTGGGATTAAACCCTACGTCACATAAACTTATCAAACTAATTAACAAGACGCCTGAAGGAACTTGGCTCTGCTAACTTTGAAACCTGGTGTTCTGGGAGCAAATAACTTTTTATAGAGGATGATCAGTCTTCCTATCCCAAAGATACTCTGAAAATAGAAAGTAGTTTATACAAGAAAACCCAATGGTTGACAGTAATTAGGCTCCTAAAAAAAAGTTATGTTAAAGAAAAAAAGACACAGAAACTGAAGCAGGAGGTAGAGATGGACTACGTGATAGGATGTTTTTTGAAATCGATTTTCTGTTATCAGCATGTTCACACCTGTAGAGTGTTCAGAAGTCTTTGGGTATAATTAAATGGAAAGATCACGAACAATTAACAGCAAGAAATTTAAAGGCACAGAAATAGTGTTAACAGCTGATTTTTAAATTTAAGACAGAGAGTATACAAGTGTAAAAGTGGGGTTCTGAAAGTCTACCCCCAGATGTGTATGGGGCCCTGTAGGTTTCAAATATATAAACATGGTAGGGCAGATATATCCTGAGCATACAGACATTAATTCCTATTCAGTTAGAGTTCCTGGAAAACTTGAGTATGATAGAAAACCAAATTTGCATTTATCCAGGGCAGGAAGTGGGAGGGAACCTGGAATGGATATTTTTAAACTCTCCACTGGTCAATGGGCTACATTTAGAAAGGAACCACTAAAGATTTTCAGCACTGTGACAGTTCACGTGAGCAGCATATTTTAAGAAACTGACATTGATATCTATTTGAAAGCAGGACAAAGAGACCCTGAATTTCTTTCCTTTCTTTTTTAATTTTAATTGTCACATAATAATTGTATGTATTTATGGGGTACAAAGGGATTTTTAAATGCAGAAATACAATATGCACTGATCAAATCAGGATAATTAGTACATCCACCTCTTCAAGCATCTATCAGTTCTTTGTGTTGAAACACTGAAAATTCTCTTCACTAAGTAATTTTTAAATGAATAAGAAAATATGGTAGTACATATTCATTTTATTGTGCTCTAGAATATCAGAACTCATTCCTCCTTTATTACTGTTTTTTGATATGTGTTATACAACCTTCCTCTATTCTATGCACCCTTCCTAGCCTCTAATGGCCACTGTTCTACTCTGCACTTTCAGGAAATGAATTTTAATTTCCATATATGGGTGAGAGCATGCAGTATTTGCTGTTCTCTGCCTGCTAATTTCATATTAGGTAATATCCTTCAGATTTCTCCATATTGCTATAAATGGCAGGATTTCCTTCTCTTTTATAGCTGAATGCTATTTTATTGTGTATAGGTGCCATATTTTCTTTATCTATTCATCTCTGGATAAATAGTTAGGTCAATTCCATTTCTTTGCATTTGTGAACGGTACTTAAGTAAAGATGGTAGTGCAGATATCTCCTGAGCATACAGATATTAATTCCTGTTATGGTTTGGATACAGGGTCCCCCAAAAGCTCACATGTGAGACAATGCAATTAGGTTTAGAGAAGGAATGGTTGGTTGTAAGAGTCTTAACCCAGTCAGTGATTAATCTCCTGATAGGGATTCACTGAGTGCTAACTGAAGGCAGGTAGGATATGGCTAGAAGAAGTAGGTTATGGGGGGGGGTGTTCCTTTGTAGTATATTATTTGTATCTGGCGAGTGGAGTCTCTCTCTCTGCTTTCTGATCATCATGTGAGCTGCTTCCCTCTATCACACTCTTCTGTCATAATATTCTGCTTCATCTTGAGCCCAGAGGAATGGAGCCTGCTGTCTATGAACATCTGAACCATGAGTCCTCAAATAAAATTTCCCTCCTTTACAATTGTCCTGGTCAGGTCTTTTAGTCATATCAATTAAAAACCTAACTGAACAATTCCTTTGGATATCTATCCAATAGTGGGATTGCTGGATCATATGGTCATTCTACATTTCCTTTTATGAGGAATCTCCACACTATTTTCTATAACCATTATACTAATTCGTATTTCCATTAACTGCATCTAAGAGTTCTCTTTTCTCACATCCTCAAAGATAGCAATAATTTTTTTTTTTTTTAATGAGAGTTTTCTCTGATGCTAGTCCCAAAGCTGGGTCCCAATTTACATGACTTCTAATCTTTTTAATGGCTCTATTGTTCAGCAAACTGGCTAGAGTAGATTCTGTCCATCTCTTCAAATCACAAGCCTCCACATGGAAAACAACACATCCATGTGGGTAAGATGATGCTACCAGCATCATCCTCAGAGATGTGTAAATTTCATATATGGATTCAACTTCCTCAACTTTAATAACTAGAAATTGTAATTCCTTGATGGATACTATGCCTCTTTCCAAATGAACATCTTCAAATATCATTAGCACTTGAAGAATGGAGCCACAGAAAATTCAAAATCTATTGAATTAGCTATTTGCAATGTTGATATTTTATTTGTTTACAACTTTTCCCACAAAGTCTGCACACCTTGTAATTGTATTGTTTCACAAGTTTTTTTTTTAATTTTCCTTCCATTAAGAATTTCTTAATGATAGCAGAATTTCTAATTCTGTTTTACTTTAAAAGTCAATGTATATTTGAAGTTAAAAGAGAGGGGAGTAATCAACAAGTTCATCATTCTGAACCCAGGCATTGTAGGCTTCTATCATCCTGAAATGTCAGAGTATCCTAACATATTGGACGAATTACACACATCCCTACTTGACATTTTTATTATAATCTCACATTATGCTTTTCTTTTATTGTACTTCTTGAAATTGATATTTGTCATGTATATTTATATATAATTATTTTCACATGACTTTGTATGTTTGTACTTCTCTATACTAAATAAGAAACCACCTTCAGTAAGGAACCATGTTAGTCTTATGTACAGGTTAATCCAACACCCATATGCTTTACCCATACATTGAAGTCTTATCCTTAGGGTCTAAAACGTGACCCTGGGGGAAATGGGGCTTCTGTAGATGAAGTCAAGTTAAGGTGAGTTCATACTTGATTAGGGTGGACCTCAATCCCATATGACTGATATCTGTAAAAAGAAGAAAATGCCACATGAAGACAGAGATCCACAGCAAGAACATCATGACAAAGAGGCAGGTAGTGGAGGGGTACAGCTGTGAGTGAATAAGGATTTCTGCTTACTATCAGGAGCTAGGAAAAGGTGAGGAAGGATTCCATCCACAGTCATGGAGGTTCAAAGGCCCTGTTTGTACCTTGATTTTAGATTTCTAGACTCAAGAACTCTAAAAACATACATTCTTATTGTTTTAAGCCACCACATTTGTGGCACTTTGTTGCAACAAACCTAGGAAACCAATATAACCTGCAAGTCATGGTTTATAATAAATGCTCAATTAATAGCCTGTTAAATGAATGCATGAGTGAGTTAATGATTGAAGGGGAAAAATGAGTGTAATTATACATTGTCCCACAGTGGAGATATATATATATATATATATATATATATATATATATATATATATATATATATATATAATTTATGGATATGTACCTAAATAAGTGTTCATGGATGAGATGATAACTTATTAACTTTATTTTAAATCATAGGGCAATGTCCCTGTCAATGAACATCAATTCCAAGGGTAGTTTCTCTATATTTAAGTAAGAAAGTGGATTTCATAGTTTTAACTAAGCAAAGTGTAAGTATAACATGAAAGCATTATCTGAATATAGCATAATGGTATCAATCAAATAAAAATATAAATAAATATGTACTGTTTTTCTTTCAGAATATGAAAGAAGTCAGAGACACCTAGTTAGTATCAAGGCAGTGAATGCTTTGTCATTATTATTTCATATTTGTCTGTGATGACTTATAAATGTTTCATTACATGAATCATTAAGGAATTCTTTAGAATCCTTATTTCCATCTTATAGGTAGTGTAACTACAGCATTTTAATTTCTAAATTAGGAACTGAAAATGTTGAAACTAGGTCACATTTACTTTCTGACTTTAGCTCCAGTACCACATTTAGTTGCTTGCCAAAGAAGGATAATTTCAAATGATTGTATTTCCTTTAAACCACAATTTTAATTTTGGGTAAGCTTAATAAATTTTAGTGTACATAAGCTCTGCTGGGAGGAAAGAAAAGGGAAGAGATAAGGCAGAAATAGATTTGAACCGATAAATATAGATATGATGTGCATCTTGGATTTTCTGTTTTATATTTTACATTCTCATAGATAATATACATGAAGGTGAGGATGCAAAGATAGGACTATGTGCATTTCTTAAATAAACACTTATCTGGAAAGCACAGACTCTGCTGAAGTTTATAGTTCCTAAAATACACTGTGTTGGGGTTGTTTAGCTTGGTGAACTCCACCGGGCAATGATAACCTGTATATAGATATTTTTATCTTCTTATCTATTTTCTTTGAGGCACAACTGAATTATTATTGATAGGTAAAAAGCTTCATGTTTGGAAGTATTGCATGTCTTTTCTTCATTATTGTAATAATCATAAAAAGTCTATTTCTTATAAACCCTAGAAATTTCCTAATAGGGTCATTAGAAGCCCTACAACTTGTTTCTTGGCATGGTAGCCTTTGGAAATAAGTTCTCAAAAAAAAAAAAAAAATAGGCAATAGGTACCATGGATAGGATCTGGTTGTCATTTCCTGAGGCACAGAGATGTTACTGGTTTGGTGTTGGAAGACATTTTATGGGTGTTAAGAAAAGCTCATTCTTATTAATGTGCAAATATGTACAGGTCCATGTTTACTTGGAAATTTACTTGCTACAAATTTGATATGTGACTATTATGTAATCACAGCTATTTTACTACTGATAAGACAAAAAAATGTCCATTAAACCCATTGGAATCCTCAAAACACCGTCAGAGGTGGTGGGCGGATGATGGCAGATAATTGGAATCCTTCCTAAGGATTGCTCCCCAGGTAAAGAGTCAAAAAGAGGTCAAATTCTACGTTTTTCACACTTCCTTCTCCTCCACAAACTTTTCTGTGACATTGCCAGTTCACGGCTATCTGTGTCTTCCCACAATGACTTAACTTTTATGAAAAAAAAAAATCAGCAATCTCTGCACCACTGTAACCGATTGCTAGTCTCCTGTCATCGTAGGCAGCCTAACTTCACTTTATCAGCAGCTGATCTGTGAATGCAAATGTTCACTTTCGTTCCTTCACTCAATTATTGAGTTATGATGTGATGATAAAATACAATAATATGAACTCAGCAACTTTGAAAAATACACATATGTTAGAAATGTGAAGCAGTCGGTTAGTTTTTTTAAAAAATGAACATTTTGATAGATCTGATATTATAGCTGTTTATGTTTCTCTATAAATGGATCAACCAACTCTCTCTCCAATATTGACATATATGTAGGTAGACAGTTGCACTGAGTATCTGCAGGTTCCGCATCCGTGGAGTTGACCTGCCTCAAATTGAAAATATTTGAAAACATATTTCCAAATATTTGTAAATGTGCTGAACATGTAGAGATTTTTTTCTTATTTTTATTCCTAAATAATACAGTATAACAACCATTTATATTGCATTTGCATTGTAAGTAATGTAGAAATCATCTAAAGCATACAGAAAGATTCTATGCAAATACTATATTATTTTAAATGAGGGACTTAAGATCAACACATTTTAGAACATAAGAGGGGAGAGGTCCTGAAAGGAAGACTCAGAATATATCAAGAGATAGCTGTATGTATCTCTCTCTCTCTCTCTCTCTCACACACACACACACACACACACACACATACACACAGATTATTTTGTTGTGTTTGTTGCATCTGCCCGTATTTTACCATTCCAACCAGATTATAAGCTCTCCCAGGCAGTGACTTATATTTCTTAGATGCCCCACTACTTATGTGTCTCCATTCTGGCCACAGAGTACATGCACCATAAATCCTCATGTAATGGCAGACAGTGGTGACCACTTAAGATGATATTCATTGCTATGCCATCAAGGGCTTTTCTAGAAAGTCACCTTTGTCTTGTGGTTGCTTCAGGCGACTTGTTGTAGGTGTGGTTGGTGACGCTGGCGTGTGCAAAGTGACAGATCATCCATCGTAGCCACTGAACCCTCCAAATCTGAGGACCTCGTGGACTCCAATTGGTTTAAAATTTACCAGCTGGTTTATCCTCGTTTATGTTCAATGTGTTGCAAAACTAATAATATTTTTCGTAAGTATGCTTGGAGGCAATGCAGATTTAGGGAAAACATCCCCTACCGGGTTCCATCTGCTGCCCTCTATGTAGAAAGCAAATGCTACGGTTTCATTATTGAAGGATATGAATGGCTGACCTGTTTGCGTGCCTGTGTAAAAATACAGGCATAGAGTATCCTCAGTCACCCTGGAGCCCAGTCACTCGGCCATGCTGCTGAGCTGAGAGAACAGGGAGTTAAAAGCTTGGTTTTCCCTCAGTCACCTTTGGCAAGCACACAATGCAAGTCAACCATCTTTTAATTTATTTTGCTTTGTTAGATGGTGGTGTTAATTAATTTTGCTTTGTCGCCTTGCTTTCCTCTTGATAACATCATTCTTTTTAATAGCAACTGGAACCTTGCAAATGTCAAGCAGCCCGCCCCAGTCACAACAGGCTGCAGCCTAAAAACACATTAGAGTTGGAGGCACCACAAATAACTACTTTAGGAAAAAAAATGTAATAGCTGTAATTATGTTTGTGCCTGCAAGTGAGCTGCCCTCCTCCTTTTTTTCTCTCTCTCTTTTCCAGTGTCCTTAATGGCTTTTTGTTGTACCAAAAAAAAAAAAAAAATCAGCACCTTTTGTCAAATACTGTGATGGCCTCTGCCTTTTAAGCAGTCAGCTCTTTCTACCTGAGTTGACCCACCTGCCACATGGTTGAACTCTCTGATGCCCTTTGTGATCTGACTTTCCAAACCGGGTATGTTCCATTGACCTGCTTCTTGAAATAGTTTGTGTGGTTCTCCATAATTTGGAAATTATTATTTTTTTCTTAATTAGGTTAAAGATTGCTTATGTCCCTAAGCCACACCTCACTGCCTGAGATGAGCATCAGGGCCAATATGACCTCTTCTCCCCACCTAAGAGAATCTAAAGGGGTCTTGTTGAAGCCAGATTTAAAATTAGGTAGTCAGTGTAGTTAGGTAAATCAGGTCTAATATCGAGTGAAATCTAAAATGGAGGCCATGCTGAAAATGAATTCCGAGAAAAGCAGGACAACTCATGGAATGTTAATGAAGTCCGGAGAAAAGCTCTAGGCCCAAAGGCCATCCCAAAGAAGTGTTAATGAAGTCCTTCCTGCCCAGATTACTTCTTTGGCCCACCTGTGTCCCACCCCTCGGGCCTTCCCACCTACATTCCATCACTGAAGGAACTATAAAAAGGGGAGACTACCGCACTTCCACGGATTCCACCTCTTGGGTCCCCTTCTTCCTCCGGGAGAAGACTTTTCTGCTGTCCTTTAATAAACTTCTAATTTCCACTCTGACCTTGCCTGGGCGTGCTTCTCTGGTGTTATTCTTCAACATTGGGGAAGCAAGGACTCGTCACCAGTCAACAGCGGTAACATTGTGTGCCCTGGCAGGTTCTGAGTTCTCAGCTTGTCATCTGGAAGAGAAAGAGAATTCCTGGCCTCTTACCTTCACCTCTAGAGATATTGAGCCATCCCCCAGTTTCATGCACCCCATTCTGGCTTTGTAGCCTCCTTTGTATCAGGAGTTTCTAAAAGGTGACAAGAAAATTAATTTAGTAAAGGGAGCGAAGAGTCTCTGGGATGTCAGTGTGGTACCCTCAGAGTGGTGGTTATGATGGATGTCATGTTGAGTGTTGGTAAATTAAAATTGTAGCTGGTTCAGGAAGAACTTGAAAGAAGTCTTGTTTTCCATTTTAAGGCATGAAATTAAATTGCAGAAGGAAAAAATTGTGTGTGTGTGCGTGTGTGTGTGTGTGTGTGTGTGTGTGTTGTGTTCAGTACTGTGATCTTCTATAAATATCTTGGCCTGAAGTGACCATCTCTGGCTTTCACAGCATCATTAATTGCTAAACTATGAGGCTACTTGAAAAGACCTCAAGTCTACATAATTATTTAAATAGGAGGAACCTGAGTCATCATGCAGGGTGACATAGCCGTGTTGGGAGATGTAGCATGGCACACTGTGGAGAGGTTCCCTTTGAGTCCCACAGCCTTGGGCAACATTGGACAAAGTTCTTGAGATTCTCTGATGCTCATCTTTTTTGAAAACAGAGATACTTGGTGTAATCCTTGTGGAGGTCAGGAAAAAAAGAAAAGTCCTAAAGTAAATTAACACAGCTATCAAAATTCTATGCAGTTAGATGTCCATTCATTCATTTATAAAGTGTATGTATGTGTATATGTTAGTCAGCTTTCTGTCACTAAAACAAAATACCTGACATAAGCCACTTATAAAACTAAAGATTTGTTCAGTTCACAGTCTTAGCGTTTCCAGTCCAAGATTAGGCACACCCATTGCTTTAGGCCTCTAGTGGATATGCTAGATGACAATGTTGGTGAGCATGCAGCGGAGCAAACAGTTCATGTCATGGCCAGGAAACAAGAGAAAGAGAAGAAACCAAGGTCCCCTAAAACAGGCATACACCAAATGATCTCCCACTAGACCCCACCTTCTAAAGATTCTACCACTTTCCACTACTCTGGAAACTAAACCTTTAACACATGGACCTTTTGAAAGACATTTATTAAAGAGATCTATCTATCTATCTATGCCAAATTAGTAACGGGAGTATAGAGATGGTGACCAAGACAATTTACCAACTACGCTTATGGATCTTCTAGTCTACTTGGAATGACTCCGTAAGTTCATTTATTTGGTAACCAGGTTCCTCCGACATGGTAGAAATAGTCAGGAAGAGAGGCTATGCCCCAAGGTAGAGGTGACAAAAGATAAGGCTTACCCATAAAAATGCCAAGGACAGTTTGGACCAGGACCCCGTCCAGAGCTTACCAGATGGGGAGGAGGTTTATGTCCAGGGGCCTGAGGGGCAGCCATAAAGGCTGAGCAGTCTTTGAGAGTTTGTTTTGGCTTTCATAGGAAGGGATTTTTGCACAGCTGTTTAGGTAATGAGAAGTAGGAAGCCATTCAAAGATTTTGAGTGGTACAATATGATCAAGCTGACACTTCAGGAAGAATATTCTGGGAGTCAGATGAGATACACAAGGCGGGGGAAGATATTAGATAGAGTAAAATGCAGAGATGCAGAGTGTTCACTATGAATTAGTGTAGAGGCATCAGGGAGTCACTCTAAAAGAAGCTATTTTTGGATAGTATGCATTATCAACCAGCAAGCAACCAAGTGGCCATGTGGCATAATAGACAAGATTATAGACTCTGAAATCAGGCGGAAGTGGTATCAAATCCCTGCTCTGCCCTTTACTTACTTTTGAAGTGTAGGAGGTAATTTGCTTTGTTGTTTCTCTTTGCCATATGGACCAACAGGGAAATAGGGACATGTCCTGAGATGACTATAATACTGTGCATCTGCTCCCCAGCACAGTGCCACCATGCACAAAGCAGCTACTCAATCCCACTGTTGCTGTTTTATGATAGACACTCAGTTGCATCTTTTCATTTTATTATGGGACTATTATTATTTTTCTTGATGTTAATGATGGAAATTGAAATACAGAAAGGTTAAGCAATTTATTTCATCTCCTCCAAACTTTAAACACGGATGTCCAGAAGTCAATTCAGATTTTCTGTTTTCCAGGACCCAAAACGGCTTCTCTTTCTGTTAAGAGACCATCAAAATAGGATTGAAAACTATAACTCAAAAGATAAAAAGAAAAATAATGGATCAAGTTTTAAACAAGTAAAATCCTGGTCTCATAGGTACCACATTAACAGAAGTGGCAGTAGCATATAATTTACGGGTGGTAGCATTTCATATAAGGTCTAATCACTCCACGTCCTTGGCAGGGCAGACGCTAGAAAGTACTGTTTCTCACATCAGCAATGAACTAGAGACTCCGGTGACTGCCTTAGGACAAAACCTCAGCAGCATAATTTACTTTTTGAAATCTTCACCTTGGCCCTGGTCTACATTTATAGCCCTTCAAATCACTTCCTTGAAATATGATTTGTGCTGAACTATTCCTCCCACCACTGAAATTTTCCTAAAATTGTTTTTTATGCTTACCCACATTGATCTCTGCTTTCCTGAATACAAGGCAGTCAGATGTGGGGTGATCAAAGCTCTGGAACTTGACTTCCAAGATCCATGTCCTGGCTCTGCACTGCCTAACTATGGGAATTACCACTGGGTGCCTCAGCTCCTCATGTGTCAAATGGGGATATAAGTAATTTTTTTCAGTACTTAATGTTCCCAGATCTTCATGTTACCAACTCAGTCTCAGGTTCTTTGAGATAGAAATCATAAAGAAGCAAAAGCATACCAGCTGAGTGAGGCTTTTGGGAGGGGTAGCTTATGTCTAGGGTAAGGGAGACATTACCTGGGTAAGTGTTCCTGGCCTTACTCTTCAAAGACAGGAGGAGTAGAGCTTATATAGACAAAAAGGTGGGCTGATGTAGGTACACAGCCAGCTCCTGTACAGGATCCCAAGATTTGTGCATATGTCAGTTCTTTGCTCTGGGTAGCAGGGTTTGCATGTGACACTGTGATCTTCTGTGCCTTGCATTTAATTGCCACGGGCTCACAAAAGGTGGTGGAGGTGCTCACTACTGCAGCCCCTGGAAGGTCATAGATGGGTCAAATTCAGGCATACTGCATTTGCTCAGGTTGCAGGGAAAGTCAGGGCAGGAGTCCCAAACCTGGTCATTGGTGGAAACATTTTTTTGAAAGCAGCTTGCTTTGTATAGGAAACCTTGATGGGAGAGCCAGGGCCCTGCTTGTATGTCTCAGTGATGTAACATAAAGACATGATTTGTGAACAACCCTTGGAAGCCTTATAGACACATTGTAGGAGATCAGTAGGCGGAAATTCCCTCATTTGGAAGTCTAACTTTGACCATGACAGCTTACAGAATTGTCTACACCTTTAAATCTATTCAACTCTCACACTTTAATCATTTGGCATTTGTAGCACATCTTTTGTTGGTATGATCCGTGTTTCCTTAATTAGACTGCAATTTACTCAAGAGTAGAATACTTCCAAATAATTTTCTCCAGCTCTTAGGGTGTCTAATATAATCCTTTCCAAACAGTAGACTCTCAATGAATTTGTTGATTTGGACATTAAAAAGTGTTTTGATAGACAGTCACAGCAATATTACAGATAATTTTGTTAGGTATAAGCAAAAATAATAAATAACTAAGTTGGAGACTCTGAGAGAGGTTATTCATAAGTCAGTTAAGAGGGACTGGTTATTTGTCCCCTATGTACAGGAATCTAGCATTTGAATGGCATCTTCAGATCATGGGAAGAACATACTAGGAGGTCAGAGACCTATCCCTCCTTTGTTTAACAATTGCAGAATCCTATAGAGACTCCTGAGGTCAGCTAGACCGTGTCTTCTTCTACTCGCCATTTTAATATTTTAAATATATCTATTCTTAATAATCAATTGGAATTAAGGAAGAGCACAGACATTTCAAATTAAATATCTTAATTAAATACACATCTGACAACCTTAATTTAACATGTTACCTAAAGCTCCACGCTCTCCAGACATCTTCATTTACAATGAGTATAATCGCACCTTATTCTTTTACTTCAGGTGGGGAATGGAGCAAGGAGCTCCCGAGTTCCTTAACGGGGGAGCAAAATTTTTATTACATACCAATATTGTAAATGCAAACAACTTCCCCTTGAAAGCATAAACTGTTTATCCAAAGCATCTCATTAAGGCTTAATAAAGCCAACACATCCCAAACAGAACCGAAGAAAAGCATATATCATGAATTTTACATTCAGTGATAATAATTATTTAAGTTAATGTGGATTTAAGTAAACTTAAAACTTCAGTAAAATTAAAAAAATCATATTTCTTTCAGAGAAAGGAAAAAAAAGTCTTTTACTATTGGACAGAAGTATGCACAATAGGAGGTTGTATCATAAGAAAATATGATACATTCTGTATTTTCTCTTTTTTTGTAAAGTTGGCTTTATATACTCACAACATTAAAAAAAGATCAATAAAAATAAAACCTTCACATACTGTTAAGACAAAATGTAGGGAAATTTCTTCCTATTGTTTAAAATTCTCTCCTTCCCTTCCTTCCTTACTTTCTCTCTTCCTCCATCTGTCTGTCCCATTCTTCCTTTCTTATCCTCTTTCTCTCTTTCTTTTAGAAATAATTCAGTAAATCATCTTGACATAATCTCCACTGCTCGGGCCTTAGGACATCTTAGCTTACTATTTTTATTACAAGTAGTTGAATAAAATAGAACTGAGAACCAAAGGAATTAAAGATCAAGCCCAAATGTAATGAAAGAGGTTGGAAAATTTAGAAGAACTTCCTGAATTCACACCACCCACATGGACATTCTATGGTGTCTTGCATTTTACACCAGGAAACAAATAACATGTGAAGGAAAAGGTCCTCGAGCATTATCATTGGAAAATGTGCTAAAATCAGAAGATAACAAAAAGTTTAAAAACTATTTAGATTTTCTCATTCTAAAATAATGAATGTCATTTCTGACATCACCTGAGAAAGGTGATGACATATTTTATGCTTGGTTTCAAAATGATAAAAGGATGCGTACAATTAGAAATTGAAGACAGAGGGCGGAAGCTATAGAAAGCATAATACTTACATCAGAACAGAGAAACTATTTCCACCTATTTTAAATCTTCTTTCTCCCTCTTCTGATGCCATGCCATGCAATTCATTTAGTTAGACTGTTTTACCTGATTTATATGCAGCTGTTGTTTATGGGTGATGGGGAATTTCTT
Organism: Marmota flaviventris; assembly: GCF_047511675.1. NCBI lineage: Eukaryota > Metazoa > Chordata > Mammalia > Rodentia > Sciuridae > Marmota > Marmota flaviventris. The sequence goes on from NC_092503.1 coordinate 143,281,054, forward strand.
CTCAGTGTTCCAATGAGCCTTTAAAAAGGATTATATTCTACTGGAAAGCTAAGAATGATGTTTAAACATGGCTTTCCCAGCATTTATCTCTGAGTGATTGAATTCGAGTATCTCCTAGGAGTGAAATATTTGATTATGAAACTTTTAGATTGCACTTCAAATGCCACTGCATAAACATTTCTCCCAGCCTATGTGCATAGCTAAATTGCCCAAAAAGGTGCATGGTGACCTTGAGGAGAATATTTATTACCAATAGCCCAAATATCTCACAGTGCAAAAACCTAGGAGTGTTATCAATGAACAGAGGGACATTATGGATCTCTCATGGACGAAAGTGAATTCATTCTGATGCCCATGTTTGAAGTCCCTTATTTGGTTTTAGCTCCTGAAACATTTGCCACCCTGGTACCCTTCTCTTCTATTTCCCGGAGGAAGAGTACAGCCCCACAGAAAACTAATATTTCTTGAAAATGACCGATGAATTCTATGTCTTAATAGGCTGAAAATAATCAATGGGGCATGGCAAGGGCTGGGATGGAGCCGCCTAACAATGCCAATACTAAAACAATCCTACAGCCGCAGTCAGAATGAGGGATGCAGCCAGACTGGCCAAGTCCTCCTTGGTAATCAATTAAGCCACATTAGCACACATTTCTCAAAAAATCATTACCTATCATTTACCAACTCCCATCGTGAATCAGGTCGTTATTTGTCTGGTACACATCATCACACAGAAGAACTGTGCTTTGTCACGGACGATGAACATTCCCTACACAAAAGAAGATACAGCTAGTTGTCTCCAGAAATTCTAAAACATTTTCCATTTGAGAGAGTAAGCCAGACTAATTTGTGGAATGATGAGGTCATCAGGCTGGGGCCTGTGTTCACTTTTTATTTCTCTTCTTTAATCTCATTCTCTTCATTTTCTTTATTACTAAGAGGGAGGCAAACTCACAAAAACCTGTTATCTATTATCCTTGTTCCAAATTTTGCTGGTTCTCAGTCCCCAGGGTTCAAAGTCAATATGTTTGGTAATGACTTTTTACAAAGAAAAAGGAAAAGGAACAGAGATTGGATTTCAAGTGTTATGATAAATGCATATCTGAACTTTCAGTTAGGTTTGGCTTAAAGAACTCAGCATCAATTGTGTAGGAAGGCTTATCTTCCGAGAAACCGAAATCTGACAGAATATTAAATAAAACACACTCTCTCTTTCTTCATGCATGCCACCCCCAACCCCCCCCCCCCAACACATACTCAAAATTCATCTCTAACTGGTAAAAATCCGAGGTCCTACTTACCCATATTGTAAACAGACAGCAGTTGATGGGAGAGTTTACATCAGTTTGAAAAGCTTCTGTTTTTGTTTTTCTCCTTCAATTGATTTACTAATTGGCTTCAAATTAGTTTTAGTGCTTGCATTTTTCTGGCTTATCAGGGTGCAAATAGATGAAGATGAGTCTTCTGTATTAAAAATATGCAAAATGTGTTTAAAAAAAAAACCCACTGGCAAAAGGAATTCTGAATGCAATGTGTTTCTGAAACACACAATTCAATGAAAATACTCATTTGTTTTGTGTGAGCCTTGTGCAGTATGGGGGAGGGGACAAATCGGCAGTATTTCTTGCAAAGGAAAAATAACATATTAGAAGTATCAGTCTCACCAGTTCCTATTTGTAAAGAAGGCAGCTTTGTGTTTAATGTGGAAAATCCAGGGAATATTGTTGCATTTTGAAATTACAATGTAGATCCCCATTTTCCGATGCCCCCGATTTTCCCAAGTATCTACTTCTCTCTCTTCTGGAAGCTTGTGTGATAAAATATATATATGGTATATGTGCTATGTGTTTGCATGTGTTCATGTATACATACAGCCACATGCCACATAAAGATTCCTGCCAATGACATATCACATATACAATGGTGGGATACATAATTTATATCACCTAGTGACATGGTGGGCATCTCAGTTCGTGTAAGTACACTGTATGGTTTACACAATGCCAAAATTGCCCAATAACACACCATTAAGGGACACACAGCACCGTGTGTGTATTTGTGTGTGTGTGTGTGTGACTAGGCATGTTCTTTTTCTTTTCCAATTGGAAACTAAATTGTCAGTCTTAGCATCTTTATGTGCCTGATCAGACCTGAAAATGTCATGACCACAGTGGAAATTTCATATCCCCAGCCCTCTTTTGTATTTTATTTAGAGACAGGGCCTCACTGAGTTGCTTAGCGCCTCACCGTTGCTGAGGCTGGCTTTGAACTCGCGATCCTCCTGTTTCAGCCTCCTGAGTAGCTGGGATTAAATTCGTGCGACACCTCACCTGGCCTCATATTGGCTGTATTACTTTTTTGTTGTATTTTTGCCACAAATCTAAAAGGCACAGTGCTTTCCAGGAGTTCACAGAGAGAAGGAGACCTGACCTCACTCTTCAGGAGTGATATCCTTAGCAATCTGGTGGCCTGCTGCATCCATTGCTTTGGGGAATTCTTGCTGCATACTAGGGCAGTTGAGATCACTGGGGCTGTGACGTGGGAGCAAGAGGAAAGAGGATGTGAGCTGGCTGGTTTCCTATCCCAGGGCTGACCATTTTGTTCCAACAGGTAAGCCTTTTCTGCTCCAGCAGAGGTTCTCTCCTTAAAGCCCCACACCTGCATGGTGCTTCTGTAGCACTTTCTCAGTGGCACAAGCTGTGAGAATACAGGTCACCTCTTCACCAACTTTGTCTCCTAGCCCGGACTGCTTTGGCTTTAATGAGAATATTCAAAGGTTATCTAGGTACAGATGGATGCAAGCACTGACAAAGTAGTTCAAATCAGAGGGAAAAAAAAAAATCATCTGAAACTGTTAGACGAACTTGATAGGAGAAAGCAACACACTGTTGGAGCCAGGCATTCGCCAGATGTCTCTGCTCCGATCTGAAGGCAAACTAGAGCAGAGCAATGACACCAACGGCCCTGGAGCTCCTGCTGCGGATTTGTTATTAATTAAAAATTCAGCAAGGGAAATCTCAGGTTCTTTAAAGGAATGCTTCATCTGTTTCCCCATATGAGGATGAACTCTTATAAATTCTATTTTATGAAACTCATATCGATGGTCTGGGAGAACGAATTAATTGTTGGGGGAACAAATCGAGTGAGTGAACACAGAAAAAAAGTCTTACCCAAAGAACAATTAAATGAGATAGGTCATCTCATCAGGGCTGCATATACTCGGGGCGATTCTCCAGTTCCTTTCTTTCTGGAGGAGGGAACTCAGGGAAAGCATTGCTTTCCCAAGGATTATTATTTAAGTCTACAAACGCATGGAAGCATTGAAGTTCTGGAAACCAAAATTTGAATGATTTTTAGGGAATGACAGAGTTCTTTCAGCTGACTCTTGTCATTCAAATTGCTTCCTGGCTCCAGTGTATGAAATTCCAAGAGTTCACATTTTTTCCCTTTAAATCAGTTCAGTGGTTTGAAGGGTAATTTTAATACTAGAATCTTGTGGTGGTATAATGAAGGAAATCAAAAGGCTCAAAGCAATAAGGTAAATCAGTAATAATCACAATACAGTCACTGCTAAAGTAAAATGCTGCTTCCTATTATCTGTAAGTATCAAGGGGTCATGGCCTTGTTTTCCTTTGTCCAAGTTCTACTTTGAGTTTTAATAGAATTTCTTAAAAACCTAATCATGGTGTTTTAACCTATTAAGTCCCAAGTTTTCAAACCTGTGACTCTTTCAATGAAATTGACTGAGGTGCATTGAAATTGCTTGGAGATCAGAATTTAGAGCTTATATAGCCTTTATATATTTTTTCATATGTTTGTGGAAATATATATATATATATATATATATATATATATATATATATATATAATATATATATGATATATACATACTCAAACTCTTATCATTCACCTATTACTTTTCTCAAAAGATAGAACTCTTAAAAAAAAAAAAAAATATATATATATATATATATATATATATATATATATATATTTCAAAGTGACCATAAGTAGTATATTTGTTGCTCAATTTAGGTTTTATATAGATATTCTATATCTGGCACAATGGGACGAATTTAAACTTGAGGATGTCAAATCACATTGTTTTGATATAAACACATTTTCTTTGGTGCCCACTTAATTTTTGACTTCTGGCCTGCCTGTGTCATATTGCCAATGCAACCCGAAATGGTTAATTTGAATCCTCAACTTGGTTGGATTAAGAGATGCCAAGGATTAAGAGGTTTAAGGGTGAGTCAGTGAGGGTATGTCTAGGAATGACTGGCATGTGGGATAGCCAACTGAAATGGAGAACCTTCATAAGTGTGGGGAGCACCGTCCAATAGGAGGATTGCTTGGATGGAATAAAAATTGGAAGAACAAGCAAGCCCCAGCGGATAGATGTTCAATTCTTAAACAGGTTCCTGATTGCTGCAGAGATGGTCTGAGGATATCTTACTTCCACTTCCAAAGTGCACTCTGCTATTGATTCTCCAGATGCCTTCAGTCTTGGACTAGGGTAGCACCATTGATCTCTTTTGTTCTGGGGCTTCAGCCTCTTGAACTGAGAAGCTACTGGTTCTTCCGGCTCTCCAGCAAACGGCCATTGTGGACCACCCAGCTTCTGGTGGCATAAGACAACCTAATAAATCCCATTTTCATAATTATACTTCCTGTTAATTCTGTTCCTCTAGAGAACCCTGACTAATACACAACCCCAATCCTTATGCTTACAAAATTGTATCAAAAAGTTTTGCACATTAACATATCTATGAGGCATGAGTGGAATACTAATATATTTCCACTCACAAGTAAGGATGCCCAGAGTAATCAAAGTACAACAGGAGTCATAGAGACAAAGATTCTTTCTGTACTGCTGACACTTGTACATGTGTGCAGATAAAAGAAGGTACAAGGTATGAAGTGATGGTGCATGTCCTTGTGGAGAGAGAGAGAGAGAAGAAGAGAAAGAGAATGGGAGGGGAGAGAGAGAGAGAGAGAGAGAGAGAGAGAGAGAGAGAGAGATGACAATGTAGAGATGAATCTAGCAATAGGCCATCCTAGGAAGAGAAAGGATTTACACATTCTACCCTTGGATAATAGAAGGCTGCTGAGATCACACACAGGAAAGGCATATTTAGAAAAGTTATGGATTGGGTTCTCGAATACGAACAATTGAGTTTGTAGAAAAACTCGTAGTACGAAGTGGAACCTTGTTCTCAAATGTTCTGTTTGTAATGCAGAACAAGATATCAAGTGCCAGAAGTGTTATCTTAAAGTTGTGGAACTATTGTGTAATATAGCTGTCCCTTCATTGGCCTGGAATTCAGCTAAGCCGATACTGAAAAATTCTCTTCCATTTTCATGCCTCAGCTAAAGAATTTGCTGCTTCTTTGGCAAATAGCATTAGGATTTGTGTGTGTGGATGCTTTTAGACATAACCAGTACACACAGAAGTGCTTATGTGTATATTGCCCCATTTTATACTAATTATTGCGTACTATAATCACTATTTTGTAGCCTGATTTCTGTAAATAGATATTTTTCTTTATAAGATACTGCTATTTTTTTCTAGGATAAGCTATTATAATATCAAAACAATTCTATAATAGAGAAATTTTAGAAATTCTAGAACCAAGGTAGAAAAATTCATTGAATCCTCATTCACCTCATATCAACTCTTTCATTGCCTCATACTGAATGATTACTCAGAGATTTCAGCAGAAAACACAGGACAGTGGCTGGGAATATGGGCTCCAGCCTCAGCTAGTCACTGTACTGCTTAGACTTCCCTCCAAGAATACCTGCTGTGAGGGGTGCAGTTCGCTGTCAGGCCCTGGTCACGCTGCTTTTGGGATCCACAGCACCTTCAAGCTGAGGCCATGCCCTCTCTGGGCAGTCAGGCAATGACCAAGGATGGTTCATTAATGGCGCCTGGCCATTGCCACTCAATGCTGGACCCTTCAGTGAGTGATCTTTGTTCCAAGACTCCACTGGACTATCTGAGTCCTTCTCTAATCTACATCATGTCTGAGACTCTTTCTGATCATTTTTCTAACTGCTAACCCTTTGCAGGTATCAGAACAGCACTGCTGCCTTTAGCTTCTCTACAAATGCCTGCTCCCTACCTCTTTAATTTTCACAGATTTTATCTCCGAACCATTTGCATTTCTGCTTTGTTTGAACTCTGATGCCTTAAAGACTCAAACTGATAAGCATGGCTGCTACATGTGTTGGTTTTGTGAATATGAGACCTTTACTTAAGTTCTCACTCCCTCTCATCATCTTTTTGTTAGTTTTATTTAAATTTTAATTGACACATCATTTTTAAAGTTCAGAGTACAATGTGATGTTTTGGCATATGTTTACATCATGGAATGGTCAAATCACATTATTATAGACGAAAGGCATGCTTAGAAATATCACTCAAAATATCTTACCCTTGTTGTTGGAGGACTTTATTCATTTCTCCAAAAATAAATAGTGGGGATACAATTCTGAGTTTCTTACATGTTGAAAAAAAAAGTTGTCTTGTTGCATTTGATTATTTGTTCTGTTGGCCTTAGAATTATAATTACAAATTCATTTAATTTTCCTGAAATTTGAAGACATTGCCTCCTCATGATTAATGTTATTACAAAGAAAAAGAAAAAGAAAAAAAAATAACAGCAATGTGAAACTCAGTCCTTTCTAGGTAAGCTTTATCTATTCGTTAGAATTACTGAGAATTTTTATGTACTCCTGATTCAAATACTTCACTGGAATTAAGTTCAGGTACAGGGCTACTTTTCTTTATCTTGATAAGCATTCACTGAACATTTTACTCTCAAGACTAATTGAGAGCTATCTTTAATTCTGGGAAACTTTCTTCTATTATTTATTTGTTTATTTCCACCCCCCTCCCTTATATTTCTACTTTAATTTTTTACTCTAAGAAGATTGAACTTCTTGGTGGCTAATCTGTGTGTACTTCTGTTACATTTTAAAATATTTTTTTAGTTGTAGATGGACACATGATATCATTGTTTATTTTTATGTGTGCTGAGGATCGAACCCAGTGCCTCACACATGGGAGGCAAGCGCTTTACCACTGAGCTACAGCCCCTGCCCCGTTCTGTTGCATTTTTGAAAAGCTATTTCATAATGATTTCACATTTTGCCTATTTCTTCAACTTCTATTGCCCTTTTTGGCATATGTCTTTCTAATTCACAAGAATTATGTTATTTTCTCTTTTGAGTGTTTCTTTTTAATAGAAATTTTTGGTGTTTCATTGATATTATAGTCTATTTCAATGGACAACACTGAATTAGAAGAGGTAACAGGTATACCTAGGATGAAATGCATATACTATTATTATTTTAATTGGACTTGTATTTTCCTATGAGTTTTGTTAAAACTCTTTCTAAGGTAATCTTTGAAATTCATAGCCTGATAGTACCCACTTAAAATGAAATATTCATCTCTTTTACAGGGTTTACTAGTAGTACCCATTTAACTTGGGTTTCACTGGCTGCTTAAGTTTATACCTTTCTCCCTCATGACTATAACTCCTGAGCATACAAATCTACTTACATTTTAATAACCTAAGATAACATTTCCTCAAAATCTTCACCCACTCAATGCTCATTTTTCTGTGAATGATTAATGATGATAATTTATATAGAATCTTCTCCTGAAAAAGCACATTAAATAACAACGTTGCCAACACAGTCTCCTCATATCTCATTACACTGGAGAGCAATGCTTAGAATAAATGCTCCTACTTCAACCAGTTGCAAAATCATCAAAGTTCCCTCTGTGAAGAAATGGAATAGGTTAAAGAAGGTATTTTAATACATGTAAGTACTGACCACATCGTCCTTATTCAGGGGCAGTACCAGATGCTCATTAAAAGTTTTCATTCTGGAAACAATAGACTGGTTTCAGATCATTCCTGTATGCTCCTGAGCAAGCCATTTAACCATTCAAAGCCAGTTTCCTTGCAGGATTTACAAGAGAACTAACAAATACAATGCACATGAAGTATATTGTAAGCATTCAAAAATATTAGCTATTATGATTGACAAGCAGATTGGCAATCTCTCTGAGGAAAATTTATCTATTTTCTCTCCAAAGGTATTGCATTTTTTTTCTTTCTTATTATCTCATTACATTTTGTTTTTCTCTCTACAATAATCCATCATTTACAGCAAAATGAATGTAACTGGAGGACATTTAGTAGAATAAGTCTGAAACAGAGAGAAAAATGTACGTGCTGTTTCTCATGTGGAAGCTAAAACAATTTGACCTGGAAGTTGATTGCTAGAGATTGGGAAAGGTGTGTGTTGAGAGGTGGGTGGGAAAAAAGGAAGGTGGATTTGATCAGAGTGTGCTGTATGCATGTATGAAAATACCAGGCTGAAATCCTTTAATATGTACAACTAACCTGTTCCCAGAAAAAGAAAACAAAAGGAGCTTCTTTTCTGCTTTTCTGACTATTAGAACCAGACAAATAGATACAGCCACTTTCGTTGCGCAGAATGATCAGTAGGGTACTCCATTAGCCAAACAAATTGTAGACAAACAGATCGGAGGAGAAATGGTTTGGTCCTAACAGTCTCTAAGAAATGAATGTTTTCAAATTGCAACCTTATTCCAATATTTAGGAGGTAGAATCCAACAATCCTTCTGTGTGGGAAAGGAGAATACTGGTAAATAAAACACGTCAAGATGAAGAGGTGGGCTTGAGTGGCAAAGTCGGATGGAGAGGCAGTCCATGTGGAGAGAGGCAGTGCCCTGCTATGAGTTATTCCATGTTGTATAGAACAGCAGTCCTCACACTGTGCCCAAACCATTTTTTAAGCAGGAGCTTTCCATGAGATTCTCTATTTTGAGTTTTAGCATTGAGGTGGAATGTCTCTACACCTTGTCTGTGCAAGTAAATGACAACCATAAGGCAGAAACTGACAAATAAATTAATCATGCTAATAAAAGTTACCACCTCTGAACTCATCAAATTAATCAGAAGCACATGGATTCATGGGCGTGTCAAACTCACACAGGAAAAACCAAGCTCAGGAGCTTATTGAATACACCCACGTGACTCAGTCTCCTCGCTGAGACTCATAAAAGGAGGAGCAGCCTGAGACGGGACACAGCAAAACCCTGACCCTGTCACCTGGTCACTTGTCATGAGCCTTGCCCAGAAAAAATTGCCACAGTGATGAACCTCCAAAGCTCTGTCCCAGGGATTCAGCAAAGCACAATTTTTTCTGCCCATGGCAATCAAGTGCAGCCCATTCCAAGCTGGCATCTCAAGCTGGACATTCTGAAGCTGCCCTCAGTCTGTACTGGAATAAGTTCCCATGTTTTGGCAGCTCTGCACCCTGAACAAGTTCTTAGGCTTATATTACCACCTGCAGTGACCTTTGCATTTGTGTCTGCTCTCTGTCTTTGCTTTGAGTTCAGCCTTCTCCAGAATCCCCAAGGCTGCCTTAGCCCTTTCTTAGCCATTCTGTAACATAATGTGTGATGTGTGACTTGAGTGTTATAGACATTAGTAGTTAAGATTGGAATAGAAGAGCCTGTGATAGCCTGGGTTATGTTTACCAGGTGACCCACAAGTGTTCCATGAACCGCCACCGCTGAAAGTGGTGTAACCTGTGAATTATTGTTATTCAATAAATTCTGACCTTACGGAAAGACACAATGTTAGACGCACTAGAGTAATAGAGAGAGAGGAAGGCTTAGACCCAGCTGACAGTTATGTGCAAAGAAATTCTGCAGATCTTTCTGAATGATGGATCTAGGACTTCCTGGCTGTGGGTTTGGTCCAGTTCTAGGACTGTCCTTGATCTTTAATATGGTTTGGATCCAATCCATTTCAGATGTCTTTGTTACTTCCATTCTGATGCTCATTAGCATGTCCATCAGAGAGAAGAAATAGAAAATAAAATTTAACATCCAACAGTTTTAACATGTGTTTGTGAGTTTAGCCAAAGGGAAAGATCAAACCCAAGATTAAATAGTTAAATAGCTTAAAAAGTGCATGCATTTGAAGACATGGCATCCCTTTCACCATTAGAGAAGGTTGGGAGGAAACTTTATAATTTTATTCTACTTGCAAAGCTTTAGTCTTTTTTACTCTAAACTCACTCTGAAGCCTTTCTTGTTTACTAATGTAGCTAACAGCTAAGGTTCTTTGAGATTCAGAAATAGCCACACCCCCACTCTGATTCCTGCATCTAGTGTGAATTGGCAGAGTAGTTGCAGCAGCTCTTGGAGTGTGGAGCCTCAGGATCTCGGTGGGAGGTTGGGAGGGTGTGAAGCTGAGGGATTGAGCCTTGAACTCCTCTAGATGGTGAGGGAAGGAGCCCATTAGTGTATCGCAAAGCCCCTTCCTTCCTTCTTGGCAGGAGTTGTTGCTTAGAGCCAGCAGGTGCTTAATGCTGTTAAATTTATGAGTAGTGAAAGCTGTTGGATTTCTTAACATCTGGGTAACATAAATTATCAGAATTTTTTTTTTTTGGCCTGACATAGTTGGAAAGTGATTTTGAAATCCACGGAAAGCCATTAAGTAACCTTTCCTGAAACGTGTTTATTTCTGACCATTTACCTCTGTGACTTGTAGGTTGTCCCCAGATGAGCTGACAGACCCTGGCTTGGCAGGAAGTGGCAAGGTCAGGAAAAGCTAAGCCATGGCTAGGTCCCCTTGAGGTTCCTTGGTAAGACACAGAACACCTTTAATTTATGCACTTCTACTTTTCAACATTCTGAAATTTTCTGGGTTGGAATTACCAATTAGGTAAGTGCAGAACTAAAGAATCAATTTGTAAATGACTTGTATTGGCTGTTTCTCCTTTTAAACTGAGTGTGATACAGCAGCTCCTTTCTTACCCCCTTTCCCCCTTCTTTCTGTTCTTTCATCACAATAGGTAATTGAGTTTATGACTTGTCAGCAAAATTTTAAAATAAAAAATAAAATAGGAAGAGAAGAATTGGCCTTCTCTTTGCAGTAACAGGCTGTCCACAAAACATTAGTCAGCCACGATGCCATTGTCTGTGTTTGCTTCCTACAGATCTGCTAAATGCACATTGGCTTGTCTAAAACTCTTAGTCACTGTTGATGTTAAATGGTGCTGTCCATAATAGTTACAGTGCACTAGTGTTGTGAAGGGACCCTTTGAGCTTGAAGTGCAGAGAGATTATTTTTCTATCCGTATGTTACTTTCTAACAGAAATTGAAGTAGTACTTAATATTGGCTTAAAATATTATTTTTCATGTTCCTTATATTGAGTGCCTACTAATGACTGGGTTTCATGGATTTGAAAGAAGAACAACCCACTATAAAACAGGCTAGCATGTTTTCTCATGATTGGTGCAATGAGTCATGGATTTATGAGAATTGTTGGGTGTAATCTCACTCTCCACTTTCTCCTCCTTTTTGCACTCTGATTCCGGGCGAATGACATCAACAGCCAGAGTCACACTTTTCTTTCTCAGTGTAGAAACTGTCATGGACATTGTAGATGACAGCCTAGCATGCATGGGACCCTTGCCCTACTGATTAATGCTAATGCAGTTTGGGGACCTGGCATAAAGAATAGGAGAAACTCTGATTTCCTACATGTTATCCTAACACATTTGCTGATAATTTTTAAATATACTACATATATAAATATATATTATATATATATATATATTATAATATATATAATATATATATTATATATATATAATATATATATATATACATACACACACACACATATATACTTGAACATTTAATACATATAATCTTAGGAGATTAATATATTTACATATGTATATTTTATGTTTATGTGCATAGATATACATGTGTATATGTGTGTATATCTATACATATATATCATATGTATATATCTTAATGCATTATATGTCACAGAAACAGATCCAATAAAATAGATACACCTGGGCTATGTGAAATTTGGGGCCAAGAAAGAATGCAATTAGTCCTAAAATATGTTTAAATAATATTTGACCCTACTTTGAAATTTCAGTTCTTCCAGATTTTCCATATTGACTATTTGGGGAACTACGCACTTTAAAAGAGGTGTGTTTTTAGCACAGCACTTGCTTATATATGTATGGATCATTGCTTCCAATTGTATTCATTTGCAGGAATATTTTAAGATGTTTTCATAAGAAAACAAAACCAAAAGCTTTCAGATAGGATCTGTAATATGCTTCACAACTGAAGACCGTTTTCTTGGGATTTTTTTGCTCCTTGGAAAAAAAAAAAAAGAACAATAATGCGCCAGAGACCCCAAAGGGAAATATATTGTTAATGGAAAAAATTGCCTTCATTCACTCTTTCTATTTAAGGGAGCTCTTGCTGCCAGGTTATAATGAAAACATAAAGGTCTAATACAAAACTGATCAGGGGGAAGGAGGCAGAGGAAAGGAACCCAGAAAATGCAGCATCTAATCCAGATGTTAGAATTCATGGGGTGGCTTTCATGAAAAAGAGCCAGCAAATTTTATCTTCTTCATCCTCTTGGAGGTCCCTATTCCACAATCAAATGAAAAAAACAAAAAACAATTAAAACCATACTCAGATTGCAAAATGTTTTACATCATTTAATTTGTGTTTACATATAAGAAAATCTCAAGTATGAGAACATTTTATGATAGTTGATCTAATTGACCAAAAGTTCTAAATAAAATACAGGAAAACAAACCAAAAGATAGCTTTGTTCCAACCAAGAAAATTCACCTAAAATTATTTTTTTTATTGTCTCTGCCTTATTAAAACAAACACTGTCTTAAATGGATGAAATTAAGTTAGGAATAAGTATTCAGAAATATTTTTAAAAGGCTGATACGGTTTAGACATTAGGTGTCCCTCAAAAGCTCATGTGTGACACAATGCAAAAAAGCTGAGAGGTGAAATTATTGGGGTATGAGAACTTAACCTAACCAGTGCCTTAACTTTAAGCAGGTAAGGTGTGGTTGGACAAAGTGGTTTGGTCATTGGCACCATGTCTTTGGGGCATATATTTTGCACTTGTTGAGTGGGGTTCTCTCTCTACTTCTTGGTGCCCGTGTTCTGCCCTGATTTCCTCTGCCACACTCATCCACCATGATGTCCTGCCTTACCTGGGGCCTGACCCCTGAATCTGTGAGCCCCCTTTTCCTTCTCAAATTGTTCCTGTCAGGTGTTTTGTTTATTGCAGTGAAAAAAAAAAGCTGACTAAAACAATGCCTTTTGTCTAGTTTAGTAAAATGATATTTTACTGGCTCATCCGGAATGGGGGCAGAAGAGCTTGTTTTGAGAGAAAGAAAGACATTAGGTTCAGAGAGAAGCCCAGTCAAATTTAATAATTAAATAAAGTAATGCTTAGTGACAAGTTTTTAAGGAACATACATATCAAAGGAAGATGTACATATCCTCTCCAACCATCTGTCTTGGCCTTTTCCATAATCCTTGGGGATGCATTTTGGGAAGAGCAGTAATAGAGTATCACAGAATTGGAAACTCTTCCTCCGGGCGATGCTTGGTGTCAGCTGTGACTGGATGTCTTCTGGGAGGTCACACAGAACCATGCCCTGCATGCTCTTGCACACATGGCTAGTAAGGAGCAGTCCCACTGGAGTCTGCACTGTCCCCTGCTTTAGCAAGCTGGATGCTGCTAAATAGTGCCTTTATGCCTGGCACTATCGACATTGGGATTTTGCCGCATAATCTTCGAGGTCATTATAAATTATACTATCATCTGTGGGATGGATTTAATAAGAATAACTAATTGATTTTTAAATTCTGCATAGTCATACAGTAAAATGGTCAAACGTTTGTGATTTTATACAAATATACCAAATCTATAGCTTGTTAGGGTTTTATAATATGAAAATGCATTACTTTTGGTTTTAGAAGTTTTGTCTTCTCTTGGATTCCTCTTAAAATGGACTCTAAGTCAAGGATTTGAGTGTAAGTCACTGATTGGAGAATTGCAGTGACCATCAGTAGGATTCAGGGGAATGATGCAGAAAATTGACAGTCGAGAGTGCCCTGGGGGTCCAGGGCTTATTCAGAGGGGCAGCTCCTGAAATCAGCATGAGACATCAACCTGAGAGTTCATCCCACCTGAGGCAGAAGCAGTTTTAAACCACCTGCTGCCAGCTGTCGGCTGAGAGCAGCATTGACCATGGACGCTGGTTCCAGGGAATGCTGACCCAGTCATACTCCAAGTGCATTGCACATGGAAGAATGGCAATAAGAGAGTCTGCATCAATAACAGAAGGTTCTAGAAATTATCACGTTACTGACATTTTTAAAAGTTTGCAAAATCCAAATAAACAAGCAGAGCACTGAAAATTAAGAGCTATTAATATAAAGACACTGTCACTAGCAATAATAAATTAACATCACATATGATACTTAATATATGGAGAAAGGATGGAATTTTTTTATCTTTACACATTTCTGTATTTTTAAATTTTAAATACAGTAATATATATTATTTAAATGTAAAATCATTATAAATATCCTGAAAATACTACATTGTTGTTTGTATATTATTTATTGTGCTATAAAATTAGATTCCTAGAACTATAATATTGGCTCAGTTTAAGCCATGAGAAAATTGGAAGACTTATCTAATGTTTTTGCTTTATAAACCTCAGAAAAACAGTACAACCCACAAATACAAGTTCACCAAAGAATGGAAGAGAGTTCTCCTGGGAATTCAATATTTCTTAGGTTAAATGAAAAATTCTTTCTCTTTGAATCACTTCTGTTTTGTATTTTTTATTTAATATCATATAACAATCATATCATCATAAATCTGGTTTTGATTTGTATATTAAATCTCTTATGTAATGGCAATAATGAAGAAAAACTATTTTATTTATAAACAGAAAAGATAAACACCCCAAATGTTAAGGAAAGAGGACTTTTAATTGGCATCATTATGTTTCTATTGTCTATGATGTATTAAATCTAAAAACAAAATAAAATCAGAACTATTTACAATGCCTACATTAAAGTGTGAAAATACATAATACAATATATATATATACACACACAATGAAAATAGCATGTAAACATGTAATATATTTTATATATTATATAATATTAGCATTAATTATATATAGCATGATTTGATATTAACTATATTATATAATTTTACATAAATGTTATAAATATTAAATTGTATAAAATACATATTGTATTGTATGATATGTCACATGTAATATGTTATGCATTATATTATTTGATGTGTAATATCTTTTAGTAAGTTAATTTTTGATACTTTTAGTAAATTACAAGAAGTCTGAACAATGCAATCATGTTTAACCTATATTCAGAAAATACTTTATTATCACCTATCGACATATTTATAGACAAATATGAAAACTTATGAGGACAAGATTTTGTCCATTTAACTACTTAATCTGGAATGTAAATCTCAAAAGTCAAAAATGAATAACAAGTTCCATTACTGCGACATGCACAGAGCTTACCAGCCTCAGCAAGTAGGCAAATGATATAATCTAAAATCAACTGAAGTGTTTCTTATAATTTAATTTGCTTATTCTCTGAATCACTGCCAAGATAGCAACGATAAATGAAATGTATTAATTTTATTTTACATTTATAAAATAAATCATTGAGAATGGCACTTTTTTAAAAAACTGAAACTACTAAGGGTTTGTATCAGTAATTTGGAAGGAAATAAAAATCATACTAATATAGTACTGATTATAAATCACCTAACACAAAAGTCTAAAAATTATACTAATTATTTCAACGTGTTTTAGATATGATGATACGAATGCTAGCACTCATTTGTTAAACAGTCGGTTACAATGTTAAATAATAATTTATTCCCCCAGAATTTGTTTATATATTCTTGGAAATTCCATTGTCAATCACCAGAACATCACAAATTGAGCAAGTCCATTATCCTCAGGGGAGCTAACTACTATAAAGTTAGGACACATTTAACAGTATTGATTTTAATTTTATTTTAAAAGGCAAATAATAGAATTGATGAAAACCTGAACATTAGATTCTCTCTCTATAGACATCTCTAAAATGCAATTACCGGGACTTCTGAAAATTTAAATTTCAAAATAGGCTCCACTTTTTATTAACATCTTAACTAAGGCTACCAACTGCTACGCCAATATTGGTTCTTTGATTTCCCTAGTAAAAGAACCCTTCTTCTGGGTGAAATGATCATTCAGTAAAAGGTGACATTTCTTAGCCTCTCTTACAGCCATGTTCTTACAGTGTGCTCCATGACATTTAAGAGGCTGTCTTGTGGGTGACATTAGAAAGCATCTTTAAAGGCAGAAACATACAATCTCTTTATTCTCTTTTTAGTTCCCCAAAACTTGGTTAAAAATGTGATACTCAGAGCTTAAGTAGGTCACTCGACCATCAGGAGCTTTGTGTTCAGGATGGCTGACACACAAGATAAATGGAGATTCATTTTTGCCAGTTTTGAAGCCACTCTGACACCCCTAGACTGTCTATTACAGCCTCCTTTTCCATGAAAGAAAAAGAGACTTCTGTCTTGTCTAAACTACTGGTTTTGTTTATTTTTCTGATTTTTGTTTGATATCGCCAAACCTAACCCTAAATGACATGTTGTTGTAATACCACTCTTTATCAGAAATTTTACCTAACCCTAAATGACATGTTGTTGTAATACCACTCTTTATCAGAAATTTTAAGTAAAAAAAAAATATTGATAGAAGACCAACTACAACAGAAGATTTTGCAGGGTCAAGATTTGAACACATTGCAAAAAAAAAAAAAAAAAAAAAAATCTTTCATCAAGTAAATCTCATTTTATGGCACAGGGACAGCATTCTTTAAAAATGTTGCTGGTCATAGATCACTTCCTCCATTTATCTATGTAACTATCATGTATCTTATGCTTTGTGCTTTAATTTTCTTCTACCAAATATGCTAGGACTTCTCCTCTGCCAAGTTCCTTGGCCACATATTACAGTAAGAAAGAAAATTTTCCAGTGAGATAACCATCAATGTCAGAAGCTTTTGGACTTGTAAATACTCCATCAGACACATTTTGAAAATTGTCAGCTCTTAAAATCCAATATGTGAACAGTTTTTTTTTTTTTTGTTTCAAAATAATTATACATTCAAATGCACATTTACCCTTGCTGATACCATTGAATACCATGACCATTCTTCTTCAGAATATGTTGTTTCCATTGGTCTTTGGGACTTCACCTCTTGAAAAATAAGAATTTTTCCATATAGTCTTCCATCGTTTTTTGGTAAGGAGCTTTTGGACCAAACAGAATGTTCTCTGAGAAGAACCAAATCGTCCAGGTGTCATTGTTGTTCTCTACTATTTCACTGTCAGAGTCAGATGCTAGCAAATTTTTGATGCCAAGTTGTGCCAGCGAGATCATAAATCTTTGCTTCAGTTTGAGTTGCATTCAACTGCCAAGATTATCATTAGCTTTAAACACCAGCTGGTTGTTACTAATCAACACGTCCTCCACATGACTTGGAGCTTTCTGGTTTGGACGGATGAAGTAGTTTTCTTAGAGCCAGCACTATTATGGTGGTAGACCTGATCAAGAACAAGTTTCCTCTCTGCTCTCTTTGCCCTAGCATCTGTGAAACAATATTCCAGTGATTGCTGTAGCAACCGTTTTTTGGAGGATTGCTGTAGCAACCCCTTTGATTTCCCCTTTCCCATTAGCATTCTGACCTCCTTCTTAGAGGATTTTTTTTCCCTCGCAGAGTGCAAACATGGAGGAGGGCAGTCTCTTACCTCTACTTGTTCTACCTTCTCCCTGTTTTGTAGTTCTTCCTCTGCCTGACCAGGAAAGGCTGGTATCTCTCCAGCACTGTGCTAGGCATGGCTGGCATGAGTTGCTTCTCATGGGTGATATCCTGCAACCCCAGTGAAGATGATCTAGATCACAGTGGGCCAGCAAAGGGTGGTCACTTCCTGACATTCCTTTATCATCCCCTCCATCAGGCAGGCCCCTGGCTCTTCCCCAGAGTGTTCCAGTTCTCTATATTTCCTTCTAAATCAATCTGGTTTTGTCCCCTTCTCTAGTCACTCCACTGAAGCAGAGGCCTTAAACTGTTCTCCAAGGAACCACAAAAGTCCTTGCAGGGATCACTGAAGGAAAAAGAGAGAGACTGGTCTCCTGGCTTTTAATTCTGCTTCCTCCATACTAATTTTATTTCAAATGCTGGCTTGTCTCATTGATTTGAGTTGAACAAAATATTTCTTGGCTAAAGAAACAACTCACAAGCCAGTAACATGACCCATATCATTGCCACAAAGCAAATTTGAAGAAGTAGTGTTTTACCCCTCAAATTCAGACAACGTAATTCTGGTAGAAGTAGGGTCAGAACTGAGTTCTTCTGAACTGTACCATCCTGCTCCTTCTAAATAGTGTATTTAACACAATATCCAGAAGGATTTAACCCAAAGAAAGAATACACCAAACAAATGTACAACTTCCAGAAAGACTAAACTAGAAATAAATACTGAAATGGAAACCCAGTGCATTTTTGATACTTATCTGTATAAATGGTTTTACCAAATTCTAGATTAGGTTGAACCAAATCATTCAGACATAGGCAAAGTGATATTGAAAATTGTGTGTGTGTGTGTGTGTGTGTGTGTGTGTGTGTATGTGTGTGGTGGGGCAGTGGTCATGGGTAGCTTAGTAGCAAATAACAATTTCTAAGTTAGTTGTCACATTGGAAATATGATGCCTGATTTTTTCCAGGCTTGCTTTGTAACTGTTGTTCAGAATAATTTGGATAAGCTTTTATTGGTCAGATGTCGAATGAGCCAACAAGAGAACATAGCTACACTGAATTTATAATATTTAAGGAAAAGAGGGGAGAAGAAATCAGAATAATTGGTATTAAATTGGATTTCAGAAACTGATAAAATTTTTGTTATAAATAAAATAAAAAAAAAATCACTGTGAAATGTAAAATAAGTTATAGTCCAAGGTATGGATGTTCCACAATTTGTCTAACTGTTCACTCATTAAAATACACTTGGGAAATTTTTATTGGGGACTATGACAAATAAAGCTTCATAAACACCCATGTAAATGTCTGCATGAAAATAAATTTATTATTTCTTAGGATAAATGTCCAGGAGTGCAATTGCTAGTTGTGTGGTAAGTCCATTTGTAGGAAGAAGAAGAAAGAAGAAAGAGGAAAGAAGGAGGAGGAGGAGGAGGAGGAGGAGGAGGAGGAGGAGGAGGAGGAGGAGAGAGAGAGAAATAGTCAAATCCATCTGTCCTATGGATTCTCTTTTGGGAGATTTTTAATTACAAATTTAACTTCTTTAGTTACAGAACTAATGGTGATCTTTTTCATCCCGTGAGTTTTGACAGTATGCTGTATTCAAGGAATCAGTTCATTCCTCAAAGCTATTGAAATTTTGAACACAAATTTGACTGTGATGCCCCTTTGGCCATCCTTTTAATGGCTGCAGTGTTTGCTGGGATATCCCCTGTTCTGTTTCTGATATTGATGATTTGAGGCTTCCCTCTTTTAATCTTTGTCAGTCTTACCAGAGGTTTATACACCTATTAATTTTTGGAGAACAAACATCTTGCTTTATTAATTTTTCTATTTTTTTCATATTCCAATTCAATTTATTTTTACTCTTCATTACTTTCTTTTTTACTTGGCTGTCTCTTATTTCTTTGAGGGAGGAATTTATATTATTGATTTAATTCTCTTCTAATAAAAGCATCTAATGCTATAAATTTCCCTCTCAGCACTGCTTTGGCTGCACCCCAGGGAGTTTGATACATCTTAATAATTCTGTAGTTACATGTACTGAAACATTTTCTTTGAGATTTCCTCTTTGACCCATGCATTACTTAGTAGTGCATTGTTTGATTATTTTACTTTTACTGTGTGTTAGATTTTACTTTTGTTTTTCTGTTATTGATTCTAATTTTATTCCATTATGCTTAGGGGACATACTCCATATGACTTAATAACCTTTAAACTTGTGAGATTTATTTTGTGATCCATAATCTATCTTTGTGAATATTTCATGAGCATGTATTCTAGTACACACTATTAGATCATATGTTCCCCAAATGTCAATTTGATTCTTTTGGATGATGGTGTTGTTTGGTAATTGTATATTCATGCTAATTTGTTTAGTAGGTCTATCAGCTGCTCAAAGTAAAGTGTTGGGGTCCCCAACTATATCTTTGCATTTATTTATTCATGAGCTTTTGGATCACATATTTTGGAGCTCTATGATTTGATGTATACATATTTATGATGACCATACCTTCTTGGTAGATGGTCCCTTTATGACAATGTAATATTTGAATTTGCTCTTCATGATTTTCTTTTCTCTGAAGTCTACTTTACATGACATTTATATGGCCACTTCTGATATAATAATTATTTTTAAAATTAAAATTTGCATGATATATATTTTCCCATTCTTCCATTTTGATTTACTTAGGTTCAAAGTAAACTTCTTATATATATCATATACTTGAATTTTTTAAAATTAATATCTGTGTTTTAATTGGTATATTTATACCATGTGCATGTAATCCTTAATGAGTCAGAGGTTGATTCTGCCATTTTACCATTTATTTCCTGTCTCTCTACTTCTTCTTCCATTTTCTCCTGTGCATCCCTGTAGGTATTTAACATTTGTTTAAAATTCCCTTTTTATCTACTTATATTGCTTTTGAGCATATCTCTTTGTATTATGTTCTTAGGGTTGCTATAGTTATCACAGTATATACATATGTTTGTGTGATTTATCATAGCCCACCAACATCAAACTTTTACTGTGGAAGGCAAAGTATAGAAAATTTATTTCCATTTTCATCTCCTTACCCTTCCACTTTTAAAATATAATTGCAAATGTTTCCTCTACATGGAGAAACACATAAGATAAGGTTATGAACTTTTTTGGTTCAAACATAAAATGTACTTTAAAAAATTCACAGCATGAAGGGTAGTCTATAATATTTACCCCTTCTTTTACCTGTTCTGTTTTTCTTTCTTTTCTAAAAACCCTGTCTACTTTGTATTATTTATTTCTGCTTAGAAACCCTTTTTTGGCTATTTTTTAAAGAGTTGATTTGCATGTGACAAAGCTTTTTGTTTTTCTTTCTCTGAGAAAATTCTCAGTTTCCCTTCATATCTGGAGAACAATTTCCATAGTGTGTTATGTTTCTGAGTTGATAATTTTTTTTTCTTTCAGTCCTGGAAAGATGTAGTGGCACTTTCTTCTTGCTTCCTTGCTTTCAGATGAGAAATCCAATGCTGTATGAGTTAGTGTTTCTCTGTACATACATGCCACTATTCTCAGGTCACTTTTCAAAAATTTTAGTTTAGTTGGTTAAGTTTAATTTGTTTGTGTCTTGGTGAAAAAAATTATTTTATCTGTTCACTAAACTTTTTGAATCTATAAGACAATATCTCATGGAATTTCAGATGAATTCTTATGCTCTTCACGTATGTTTTCAGCCCCATGATCTTTCTACTCTCCTCTGGTGCACAAATGTTAGCTCTTTGGCTGGTGCCCTACAATTCCTTGAGTTGTTAGTCCTGTTTATTTCTTAGACTATTTTCTTTCTGTTGGTTAAATTGAATAAATTATTAATTCATCCTTAGTTTCATTGCTTCTGTTTTCTCTCATACACACTTTACTCTCCAGCCCACCCAGAAAGTTTTTATTTTTATTCCAATTACTCTATCATTCAATTCTATAATTTCTGCTTGATTAATTTTTATCTCATTTATTTGTGGGATAAGACTTATTTTTAGGGGCTTTAAAAGATTTGTAATTGTTAAAAGGCCTACATATGATAACCACTTTAAATACAAACAAATAATTTGAATAATTGAGTCACTTTTGGGTTGGTTAATTGTTTTTTCTCTCATTCAAGTTGTATTTTCATGGTCCTTGGAGATAAATATATATGTATACACACACACACACACACACACACACACACACATCCTGGATATAAAATTAGGAGAATCTTAATTTTATGTAAATATTTTTCAGCTGGCTGTGACTCTATTTAGGTTTAGTGCATAGATCTTGGCTTACTAATTTATTTATTTATTTTTGGTACTGGGGATTGAACCCAGAGGAACACTGAGCCATATCCCCAGCCATTTTTCGTGTTTTATTTGGAGACAAGGTCTCACTGAGTTGCTTAGGGCCTCACTACATTGCCGAGACTGGATTTGAACTTGCAATCCTCTTGCCTCAGCCTCCGGATCCACTGGGATTGCAGGCATGTCCCACTGCACCCAGCCTTGGCTCTCTTTGATGTAGTGTATGATAATGACAATTCAGTTCTTTGAGGCTTTACTGTGCAATTCTGGTCAGTTTCTTCTTCTGGATCTAGTGTTGGGAGGTACTTCATTTATTCCTGAAAATGACACCCGCACTTCCCAGTGCCTTTGAGTGACAGGTTCAGGAAAGGCCGAACCATGGTCACTGCTGCTGTGCTGGATCCTGTCAGCTCTGCCCTGAATGGGGGCAGGGGTCCTCCTGAGGATGACACTTTGGCAGTTTAGGCATGACATGCCCAGGGTGTGGGACAACCTCACTGACGTCCCTGCTTTGGGTGCACTGAATGAATAAGGATGGGTCTCTGCAAGGAAATTCTGATCCTGGATGTCAGGACTTTGCAGCCCTAGGTGTTGCTCAGGGATGGGTTTCCTTGTTAGATTTCTCCTAATCTGAGCCCTTTCTAGTCTTTTGGCCAAAGAGAGCAGGCTTTGCTTGCTTGTTTCCCATCCCTTTCTGCAGTTCAAGATTACAAGCCTCTTTGCTGCCCAGTGTGCCACACCCAGCATATGCACAGAAAACTGGAAGTCACTTGATGTCTTTTCCCACAGCCTCAAACCTCTGCCCAGTCTTCTTTTCCTGTCCACCTGCTGGATTCCCATTATAATCATCGGTTGAATTGTTCCCAGGGTCTATGGTCGTATTTAGAGGAGAAACACAGGGGAAAGTGAATCTAGAAACGTCTTCCATATCATCCTTCCTTACTTCCTTTTTTCTTTCTCTTTTCTTTCTCAGCTAAAGAGTTGGACCAAGTATCTAGCTCCCTGGAACTGCGTCTCTGTGTACTACATGTAAACGGTTACTGTGCCCTCATAGATGTTTATCATCATGACACTGTTAGTGATGTAACATGTAATGAGATTATAGTATCATAATTATAATACTATTAGTGATGTTTTTAAATCTTTCTCCCAATTCATACCGTTTTACGACTCTCACAATTCATTTACTCTTAGATCTTTAATACCCATAGAGAGAACACACTCATTTCCATTGCTAAGTTTTCCTCGTAGTTTCTTAACAATCACAACTGCCTCTTACATGGCTGATCCATCCTTCTCAGAATCCCATGTCCTGCTTGATTGCTAAGGCTAAAATGTTTCCATTATCCCAAGAGACTTTATTTTAATACAAGGTAGTTCACTTTCCTCCAACATAATAACTGTGGCATTTCAAGGAGTTGCTAAACAATTGGGAAATTTCAAAAGCTAAACCCAGGGTCAATTGAAATCCTAGCTATAAAAGCACCCTATAAACATTAATTGTTATTATGGTCATACGGTGCAATTCAAATTTTCCTACTTTTAATTCAATTTTTGAGTGATCAGAGCCATAAGAACCACTGTAGACTATTATGCCAAATATTAAAACTAATCTTTCAAAATCGCCTCGCCATTGTCAGCTTTTCCTTATAGTATCAGAGGGGTTTCTATATTAAATAACAGCAAATGATTTCAGATAAAATGTTCCTACAATACTTAATCATAAAAAATAATTTTTTACTATATGATGCATTGACCATTTAGAAAAAGAAAAGTCTCAGCTAATATGTCATTATGAAACTTTTATCTGCTTACTATTGACTACAAATATTACTAATATCCCAAACCTTTTTGTTTTAATTTTAAGAAACTCAATTTTCAATAATGGTGTCTTGTCACATTCATATATCAACCGCTCTAACCTTTACATCAAGCTGGATTATATTTTATTGTATTAACTGATCTGTGCCACATCATCTGTTGGATGAATGGATTTTAATTGGTAAATAATCTGAGCTTTCTTTTATCATGGATTTGATTCTTGAAATATGCAAGTAAGTATACTACTCTGAGTTCTCAGTATTTGTTTGAATTTAAATTTATACATGAGCTTAGTTTCCCCCAACATGTGTGGGAAGACTAGTTTATTTTGGTTTTCACAGTGTTCTAGCTAAAAATAAGTTATGAATTTTAAAAACTTGATAAGATAACGTTAAGACCAAAGAAATGACTGTGTCAGCTTTGCAGAATGAAGGGAAAGAAATAGTTTAAATTGCTCAATTCCTAAACTGAAAGAGGTATTTTTCTCTACATGGAGAACACTGGACATGTACGATCACATGTTCAGTTATTTCTTTAGCTAATTGATCCGCAGATATCATCGAGTTCCACTCTGTGTCGGCTAATGCAAAAGGAAAGATTGCATTTCTGGGGAATAAAGCAAACGTAGTCCTTCCTCTCGGGGAACTTGAAAATTAACGAGAAGCAGCACACAGGGAAACAAACATGTAAACACACACCTGTATGTTTTAGTAATGCAAATAGGAGAAATAAGTGAAGCCCCGTGATGGAGTCTCTAGCTGGTGTTGGGGAGCAGAGAGAAGGAGGTGTATTTAGTGCATGTTCATTTCTATCAAGGCAGATCCTACTTTGTTGGGTGACTTAGTGATTATCATGTATTCCTCAAAGCAAATTTGGAGGCTGTGATTGTACATTAGGCCATAAAACAATTCTTTTTATATCTCAAGGCCCATACAATCACATAAGAAGCAGTAGGGAGCCCTAGAAAATGCTGTAGGTGTAAAGATGAGCTTCTCCTTTCACATACCCTCATTTGAGTAAAACTGGAGAGGAGCAGCTTGGAAATGCTTCAGCCTCCCATTACAATTTTTTGAAGGCCCCTTTTCTTTATCATGTCTCAGCCTACCCTTCTCTAACTGTTAAAGTGCCCCAGAATGGCAAAAGCAATTTTTCATGTTTCTGATTGTATACAAAGTAGAGTCATGCATTCATGTCTTCATACATGTACTTATGGTAATGAGGTCCATCTCATTCCACCATCTTCCTGCCCTATCCTCCCTCTCTTCTTCTCCCTCCCCTTTGCTATATTTAAAGTTCCTCCATTTCTCCCATGCTTCCCTCTCCTATCCCCATTATGAATCAACATCCGCATATCAGAGAAAACATTCAGCCATTTGTTTTTTGGGGGATTGCCAGTTTACTGCACTTAGCATTATATTCTCCAACTTCATCTATTTACTTGCAAATGCCATGATTTTATTCTCTTTTAATGCTGAGTAATATTCAATTGTGTATATATACCACAGTTTTTTTATCCATTCATCTATTGAAGGGCAGCTAGGTTGGTTGCACAGTTTAGCTATTGTGAATTGCAACATTGATGTGGCTGCGTCACTCTAGTATGCTGTTTTTAAGTCCTTTGGGTATAAACCGAGGAGTGGGATAGCTGGGTCAAATGGTGGTTCCTTTTCAAGTTTTCCAAGAAATCTCCATACTATTTTCCCTATTGGTTGCACCAATTTGCAGTCTCAGCAGCAGTGTATGAGTGTGGCTTTTCCCCCACATCCTTGCCAAAACTTATAGTTGCTTGTATTCTTAATAGCTGCTCTTATGACTGGAGTGAGATGAAATCTCAGAGTCGTTTTGATTTGCATTTATCTAATTGCTAGAGATATTGAACATTTTTTCATATATTTGTGGATTGATTGTATATCATCTTCTGAGAAGTGTCTGTGCAGTTACTTAGCCCATTTGTTGAATGGGTTATTTGTTTTTTGATGTTAAGTTTTTGGGAGTTTTTTATGTATCCTAGAGATTAGTGCTCTATCAGATGTGCATGTGGTAAAGATTTGCTTCCATTCTGTAGGCTCTATATTCACCTCATTGATTGTTTCTTTTGCTAAGAAGAAGCTTTTCTGTTTGAATCCATCCCATTTATTGATTCTTGATTTCATTTCTTGCACTATAGGAGTCTTATTAAAGACATCAGGGCCTAATGCAATATGATGAATATTTTGGCCTACTTTCTTTTTATTAGGCACAGGGTCTCTGGTTAATTTCTAGGTTCTTGATCCATTTTGAGTTCAGTTTTGTACATGGTGAGAGATAGGGGCTTAATTTCATTTTGCTGCATATGTATTTTCAGTTTTCTCAGCACTATTTGTTGAAGAGGCTAGCATTTCTTCAATATATGTTTTTGGCACCTTTGTCTAGTATGAAATAACTGTATTTATGTGCATCTGTTACTGGGTCCTTTATTCTATACCATTGGTCTCTTTTAGTTATACCTGACAGTAGAATCTATTTTGATATATTTTTACAAACATGGAACCTATCTTATTTTAACTAGGATGCCAGTCTTGTGGATGTTGAGATTTACTGTGGTGCATATGTATATGAATGTAGGAAAGTTACATCAGATTCATTCCACTGTCTTTCTTATTTGTACTCCCCTCCCTTCCCTTCATTCCCCTTTGTCTAGTCCACTGAACTCCTATTCTCCCATCCACACTGTTGTGGGTTAGCATCCACATATGAAAGAAAACAGTCAACCTTTGGTTTTGGAGGACTGGCTTATTTAATTCAATCTAATCCACCTTCATCTTCTAGCAATTATTCAATTATTTTTCTTTCTTTTTTCCTTTTAGGCTGGAGATGCAGCTCAATGGAAGAACATTCACCTCAATTACCCTCTAAGTGACTCTACCGGTTCCTAACTCCAGCAACTTCGGACACAAGTAAACTGTGATTCTCTGGATCAACTCTTACTTTAGTTTTCTGGAGAGTTGTTGACCCTTGACCTCAATTCTGTCATTGAATTAAGATTAATTGCTGATTTTCATTTTGTTCAGCTTTGCTCTTGTTATGGGGACAGAAGTGACAAGCTCTTTATGTGTCAGAGTGGAAAATGGGAATTTTAATGCGTTTTGGAGAAAGTGCAGCAAGAGGGACCTTTTGGTACAAACCTGAGAGAATTTTGATATGCAGGAGTCCCCAGCTCCGTGGGCCAGATTTCTCCTTCTGAGATATAGAATGTCAAATAGAAATTTTAGGAATCTTACAGGCAATATATAAATGAAAGAAAAAGAAATCAACATATCAATAGTCTATAAATCAAAACAGCACCATTCCCTTAAATCATTCCTTGATAAATGCTCCCTGTGCTTCCTTAACTCTCCTGTTTCTGGTAGCAGCTATCTTCTGAATGTACTGGATCCCACCAGGAAGGTCACAAGATTAAAAAACAGCTGGGGGGATTATTTAAATACATTTCCCTTCATCAATTGTTAAAGCTTGAATCCGGAATGTCCCCCAAATGCCTGTGAGTGGAAGGCTTGGTCTGCAGCCCATGGCATTGATGGAAGATGATGGAACCCTAGGTGGGGCCTAGAGGGAGGAAATTTGGCCTTTGGGAGCATAGCCTTAAAGGGGATCCTGGGATCCTGGCTCCTTCCAGTCTCCCTCTTTGCTTTCTGGATATCATGGGGTAACTGTCCTCCTCCCCAACACAGTGTGTCATGATAGAGTGTGCTTCCCCAGACACAAAACAAAAGGGCCAAGAGACCACGGACTGAAACCATGAACCCAAATAAGCCCTACCTGCTTTACATTTGATAATCTCAAGTATTTTGTCACAGCAACAGGAAGCTGACAAACACAGCAGTGACACACTGCATTGCCTTCTATCACTTCTCTGATTTGTAAGCCCAAGATTAAAGATAAGATTGTTTCCTTAATCCGTTTTTTAAAAAATGTTCTAATTAGTTATACATAGTAGTAGAATGCATTTTGACATAGCATACATAAATGGAGCCTATCTTCTCATTCTTCTCGTTGTACATGATGTGGGATTACACCCATCATGTAATCATATGTGTACGTAGGGTCATAAAGCCTGATTCATATTTAATTTATAACTTTCACTGTGTTCATGGATTTTTGTCAGCCTGATCTCAATTTTTGTGTAAGTTTCATGTGAGGTGTTAACTGGCATTCCATTTTTGATGGTTGATCACCATTGCTCAGACCTGGTGTTGGCACCTGCTGTGCTATCGACACGTCACTTAGGATCCTAATCAAAATCTGGCCTTGATCTGAATGCAGAACCTTTTCAATAAGTCTATAAAGTCAGTGGTCCATACCAATCTTCATAAATGATGTCTTCAAATTATGAATATTGAATTTGTTGAGATCCAATTGATGTGGAGAATGGAGGCTGGAATCCAAATTCAAAATCACAATAGGCAAAAAGAATCATCAAAATAAATAAAAGACAATGAGGGTGTAGATAGGGCCTTATCATTTTATTATTTCGGGTTTTTTTAATTGCACAGAGCACAGAGTAGGACAGATTGGTATAATATTTCAAATTAATTCTTGATCACTAAGCTTAACCTAGGAGAGTCCCTCACAACTAAAAAAGATTTAGATGATGATGATGATGAGAATGTACTTCTCCCCAAAAATGATTACTCTTCCCTCAATACCTTCTTCCTTCTTTTCTTTCTTTATTTTTTTATTTTTTGTTTTTTTAACATAGATTGAGTTTTGAGTGGCTCCACTATGTAGGCCAACCCACACACATAATAAAACTTCTGACCTAGCTGTGCTACTACACTCTTCCATTCGTGTGTGTGTGTGTGTGTGTGTGTGTGTGTATGTGTTCAGTGGAGAGCATTTCAGGGGAAATATAGGATATTTTTCCATTTACTATGTGCTGAGGCATTAGGCTCACCTCAACAGAACTGATATGAGCTATTCCCAATTGTTCTGCCACAGCAACATCAATCTATTAAAAAGGCAACTATATTAGGATCAGGCGAGTCCCAAGATAACACACGATCTTCACATTCAGCATCTGTTTTCTAATTAGGAGAGCTTAGTGGCAATTTTTATCAAATAATTTAGTTAAATTTCATTCCTGAAGTATAACTATCCTCAGAAGGCACTTGGGTGAAGTTAAATCAATAACTGCATTGTTGTAAATTACTTCATAATTATATATTGATAAGCACAATAAGGTTATATGATATCTGTTTTCCATACACTTCATACCTCAGGTGACTTAACAGAGCATGGCGTTCTTACACTTTTTTTAGACAACACTGTTGTTTTTGTTTTTTTTTTCCAAAACACATTTTATTATTTGAAAGCAATGTGATTTCAACATGGTATTTCTTCCCTTTTAATATTTTTTCACATAAATTCAAGATATCTGACTCATATCTTGTCTCAGGAAATGTTCTCAGGGAATTTGACATAAACTAATTTTAATGAGTTATAAGAACAATTTCATTCTGGTCTGTCTTCATGCCTGGCTAGAGAACACCGGGAGCCTGGAAGATGTTAAGATATTTCTAGACAGTTTGCTGCCCACCTGTACCATGACCCTGGCAGGCCATCAGCTAGGATGTGGTCTCCATTGACCTCCCTTCAATCAGTGGCCTTTCCCCCCATGCTATTTATCATGCCCCTTATGCATGCTGATGGCTGAGTGTTTCTAGAATGTTCAGAATCATTTGATTCAAAGTGTTCTGTCACATTTTCAGTAAAGGAGCCTAATTTTCAGTTGAGAAAACAAGGCCACTGTACATATACCTATCTATTAACTAATCTATCACTTTTCTTTCAACCACAGCATAAGTTCATGGTTCAGCTTTGTCCTTGAAGCCTCCTCTATACTGGCTTTGTCTCTGTGTGGGGAAAGAAACAGGAAGGAGATGTGCAGAGTAGAAAGAGGTTGTTTGGGACACAAGCAGACTTGTCCTTGAATCTATTTTTAGCACTTTCTAGAATTTTCCCCCAAGCCATGTCATTTAATCTCTTCCTAAATAAAATGGAAACAATACTCTTTCCTATCACTTGTTTGGTGTTTAAATGGAATGACATGGTCATGATATTCTTGGTCCTTAACATTTAGTGGGTCCTCACTATGTGGTAGGAATTGTAATGGATAACAATGATTATTGTAAATTGGGTAGGTAAATGAAACTACCATTCTGTTCACTATCTCATTATCTTATCAGGTGTCATCTTGAAATTGCTCATCATTTATGTTGACGAACCTATGATTGGTCAATTGTATGACCTTAACCAGTAAAATTCTCAACCATGTATGGTTATTATTTAGTTGTTTCTTCACATTTATGGGGCAGAATATTTAGGGGTGACCATGTTTGTAACTCCCCAAAGATTGGGAAGTGAAGCCTGGTTAAGAACTACCACGCTAATACGCAAATGGGGTTTAGAACTCTTAGGTCTAAAGAAATAGTCTCTCCCTTTATGGCATTAACAAGAATCTCCAAGGACAGTTATAAGATCAATTGTTGGAGACCTGCATATCAGCTGTCTTGGTGAGTCACTTCCAAGTAGTAGACACTATGCATGAATCTGATCTTTGAAATCCAGACTGATTTTCCAAATAACTCTTAAACAAGAGGCCCAAGTCCATCTCCCCAGGAAAAAAGAGAAGTGCCCTGCAATTAATTACCATCTTAAAAGAGAACTAAAGGTGAGTTCAGGATTAACCTAACAACAGAGCTTACCTCTCAGATAAACAGTGAATTTTGCCTTCTTAAATTGTATTTATGCTCTTAGTTTAATACTTCAATTGCCTTGATAATGTTACTAAAAATGAATCAAGCTCTTGAATGATTTTGCATTAATTTATACAGAGTGCTAACAAATGCATGAACATTTGCATTTGAATTGCAGAAGAAAATGAAAAACATATCTCTAGTTTATCACCAAAAATCCAACTTATGATAATAACTTTTTCACATTTTTAATTCTACAATATCATTAAGAGTGTCACATAAACATTTTTAACATGAACACAGAAAGGAAATCTGATATCAGTACCTGAGAACATTCTGTGAGGTAATGCAGAATACATCCCAAAGAACAAATAGTGCATGCTTTGAAACTAAGGATTGATTATTTGTTCATTCTTTTATTCATTCAAAACCTTCAACATTTATTGAGAGTCTTTGTGTGAGCAAGGTATTGACCTATCTTGAGTTTTATGAAAGAAGGATCCCTCTTCTTCTTCTCACAAAATTTACATTTTGTTGAAGGAAAGTGTACAATAAGTGGACCAAAAACAGAACAAACAACCAAAAAAAAAAAATTAGACTCAATTACTCTTGCCTGAAGAAGCAAGTTTTAAATCAAAACCTTCTTGTGCCCACGTGTAATAAGGAGTCACAACAACATGACTTCAAAGATGGTTATCAAAGTTGTCAACATGACATCCTCTATTTTTATGGTCCATTAATCCCATATTATTAAAAAGGAGAAAGTCTGCAATGTCAGAAACATTGGGTTGAGTGTGTTGAACAAACTCTGGGGGAAGAAGCTCTTTCCTGCCTTCCTGACCTCAGGCTCCTCTTCTCCCTCAAGATACTGTTTTCCCCTTTCACCACATACACTTGCAGCAGTTACCTGACTGGTAACCATTCTTGGCGTGGTTTTCGTAAGGAGGCACTTCTTTGTCCCTTGTCATCCAAGAGAAGGCAATTAGTCTTGGCAACTCCTGGACAGAGGAAAGAAAGATGATGGAATTTTCAACACTTGGAAATCCTGAGAGAGCATTGGGCTTTCTGTCCCCATAGACCTCTAGGAGTTTTGACAAGTGCAAACATATCCTTTTCCTTAAAATAAATGGGAAATATTGGTCACGTAAATGAGTGTCAAGTAAATTCTTAGAAGGAAACCACTTCGATATGATCTGGCTAAAATATATTAAATACTTGCTAATCCTATTAGTGAGTTTGAGGATCATTTAAAAGAAAATGTGTATAATTTCTGCCCTAATCGCCTTCCAGCTAATTTGAGCCAAATGTCCCAAACATGAACATGCCAGTTTTTAAATCTCTGTAAGTGATTTACAAATTACACAGACACCTGTGGATGTAGGAGGTAAAAATCTGCTTTCGGAAATTTCAAGAACTCTTTCTATGAAGTGAATAGATTGTTTGTAAGTGAACTATCTAATTTTTAAACATAGATGTTCCTTCTAAAGTGAAAATCATGAGACTAGTACAAGAATGCTCCCAACTCTAAGTGTCTTTATTTTGAAGACCACTTTGGTGACTTGTGACACTTGGGTATGTCATCAATTCATGGGAAGCTGGGAGTCGGCCCACATGCACCACTTGTTGCTGTCCAATAATACCACCATGGCACAAAGTGTCCTGTGCAGATCTGTTTGATTTTTTTTTTTTTTTTTTTGTAGTGGTGGCAGTTGTCTTGATAGGACCTCAACACCCTCCCTGACACAGGCCAGGCCTAATGGCTGTAGCTGAGGATAGGAACAAGGGCCTGCAAACTGGAGTACAAGAAGCTCCTGGGTGAGCAAGTGCTCTCCAGTGGACTTCCCTTCTCTGAGGTGTTGAAAGACAGGGTTCCTGGACTTCTCCCTTGCTCACCTCTCACCTCAATGTCATGCCCTTTATGTGGTCACTGCTCCTCTGGATCAATAATGACCTCCTTTAGAATATAACTGACTCAGAGTTAGTCATTTCAATCATATATGCGTAGAGAGAAGAAGAAGAGGAGGAATCAGAAGGAGAAGGAGGAGAAGGAGAAGATGGAGGAAGAAGAGAAGGAGAGGAAGAAGAAGAAGAAGAGAAAGACGGACTGCTCATGAAGCTAAAATGATGACATGAGTCAATTTTACCAAACACAAAACTATATAAAATGAGAGTTTTTTTTATATTGTTTATTTGTTTTGTTTGGGGCTGGGGCTGGAACCCAGGGCCTCATGCGTGCCCTGCAAGGTCTCCCACTGAGCTACATCCCCTCCCCTGTATGAAATCTCTTTTTTTTTTTTCCTGAAGATAGGCACTGGGATGTACAGGGACCAATTTCATAGATTTTGAAATCTAGCTATATAGGAATTGAAGTTTATTCAAATATGATAATGTTCTTCACATCTGGTTGGACCCCTGAGCCAGGAAAATTGAACTTTTTCGCCTGTGTTTCAGTTTGCCTACCTGACTTTCCATCATCAATAAAGAATTTGGTACTTATGTCAGCTTTTCAAGGCTGTGACCAAAATACCTGTCAAGAACAACTTAGGGAAAGTTGACTTTGGGCTCATGGTTTTAGAGCCGGGGTCCCTGGGGGTCTGACTTCTTCATTCTGGGGCTGAGATGAGACAGAGCATTATGTGGGGAGGATGTCATAGGAGCTCTGCTCAGTTCATGGTGGGCAGGAAGTAGAGGGCAGGGGTAGAGTCAGAGGGAAGATGCACCCTTCAGGGCACACCCCCAGTGACCCACTTCCTCCAGCCATGCCCCATCTGCCTGTAGTTACCATCCAAACCATTCAAACTAAGATGGACTGATCAAGTTACAGCGCTCACCATCTAATCATTTCACTTCTGCATTCACACAGGAACTTTGGGGACCCTTCATATTTTGCATATGAAGTTTTCAATATGGAATTTATCTTTTGATTTCTGCTACTACCACTTGCAGTACCAGTAAAATTCTATAAATGTGCAAATTGATGATACAGAATAAAAATACTGAAGAGTGTGCTAGAAGAGAAAATATGTGCTGGGCAATTATCTAGGTAGGATCACTTTTATCTCATTTTCTAAAAAAATGAAAAGTAAACTAACATAACATTTGGTAGTAGATTTGGCTTCTTAACTATCATCTTCTTTAGGAAGATTTTTGTGGCACCCCACTCCCTGCCTTACATATACATACCTCTATCACACATGTTCCTCTCCTGGCTGGGCCAAGTGCCCTTTTTTTTATACTTTTAGGGCATTTTGTATGAGTCTTTAATCATACTTCCTACAACACATTGCCCACGATTATGTATTTGTCCTTATTTCTCCCAATTGACTACAAATACCTCCAGGGAAAGGACATAGATTATTTATGTTTGGGTTCTTATTATTTATGGTCATGCTTAGCTTATAATAAGCTCTCAAGAGATCGTTTGTTGCATTGAATTGAAATGATTCCCACTTGTACTTTAACAATAGAATTCTCATTCCTTATCATACTTACTCAAGGGACAAATCTCTGGCTTCGTATTCATTTTCATTTTAGCCATAATTTTGGCAACTGTCAATCACTCAAGAGTATAAAGAGCAAACCAGGCTATGCTAAACCACACTAGCTGAACTGAGGTAACCTCATCAGCATAGAGCCCTAAAGAATGAGGCTGGATACTTGTAGGCTATAGTTATCCTGGAAACCTGGTTGTAAACTTAATGTCAATTTACCTTGCCAAAAACTTCCTTTAGTTTGAAATATATTTATAATAAGTACAAAATAATAACAATGAACATTTTCAATATTCTCAATACCTAGATAAATGCAATTGATATTTTAGTTGATGATTTGAAAAACAATCAGATAAGGTCCTCTAAAACCTGTATGCATTTGTCCAGTATTATCTTGACTTCCACTTGGCATCAATCAGGAAATTGAAATTGAAAATTCAAGCCCAAATTCTTTTATAACCTTGGATTTCTCTACCATAAGACTTTTTTTTATTGTTGTCAATTCATTACATCTTTATTATGGGTACACAGTAGACTCTTAGAAGTAGCTAGAATTTATTGAAAACTTACTATCTGCCAATCTATACTTCAATATGTTATGTTACATTATGGTTCACAGTATGAATTATTTCTCAGAAGTCTTCAAAATTATTCTCTGAGATGGGGGGATCATTATCTGATTCTTAAGGAGATTAACTAATCTAAGTTTTGCATTAAGAACATGGGCTATTTTTTAAGTTGTCACTCCATAGAACTCTTTGTTGATTAAATGTTCAAATGTATTTTGATCAAGCATATTCCTATTTTAAATATTACAATATTTTCTCTTATTTTATAAGCATTTATTTATCCCTTGGGAAAAATATAAAGAAAAGAAGTCAGAAAAGGTAAACAATTTGCAATCTTGCAGACTCAACCTATAATTTATACCTTTCAGAATGTATTCTGTTGTATGAGTATGTATGCTTAGGTGTAAAATTGGTATCGTACTGTATAAAATGAATAAGAAATTTTGATTCAATCATATTGCATTAATAATCTTCTGATAAATTATTTTAAGAAAGAGCATGATTTTATCACAGGAAAATTTTATAATTCATACAGAAATCTCACTTTTGGAATTTGGGAGATGTCCAAAGATGGGTATTTGTAACTTCTCTCATGTTATAATATAGTCATCATGAACATCATTGCACATAAGATTTTAAGATAATCTATAATTATTTTTTTGGGGGGGGATACCAGGGATTGAACTCAAGAGCATGCTACCACTGAGCCACATCCCCAGCCCTATTTTGTATTTTTTATTTAGAGATAGGGTCTCACTGAGTTGTGGAGCCTCACTTTTGCTGAGGCTGGCTTTGAACTCATAATCCTCCTGCCTTCGCCTCTGGAGCAGCTAGGATTAAAGGTGTGTGCCACTGTACCCAGTTATAATTTGTTTTTTAAGAAAAATTAGATGTTACATGCCACAGTCTGGCTGGGCACAAATCATGAGCCACTGAAGCAGGAACAAACTTTATTTCTGAACTCTACCAGCACACTCCACACACACTCCCAGGAACTCTCCCGAATGCCACACAGCTCCTCCAGGAACCATC
This sequence comes from Marmota flaviventris, assembly GCF_047511675.1. Classification (NCBI taxonomy): domain Eukaryota; kingdom Metazoa; phylum Chordata; class Mammalia; order Rodentia; family Sciuridae; genus Marmota; species Marmota flaviventris. Next base: position 143,316,799 of record NC_092503.1, read on the forward strand.
AATAGGAAAAATCCCCTCTCTGGCACTTCCCCAACCAATGGGAACTCTCTGGGAATCCCCGCGAGAACTCCAAAGTAGCAGGCCAAGGTGGACAGCAGGGGTCTAATATATACAGCTTAACATAACCATTGTCATCTCGATGGCTTGCTGGCGTCACCTCTCAACCACTCCGTTCTGGCAAAAATGCCATGCGTCATTTGAACTCGGCTATGGCTCTCAGCAGTTACAAAAATTATTACAAGTTGTTTTTTCTAGCACATTATAGTTGCACATAATGAGCTCATTTTAACATGATCATACATTCAAGAAATATAACTTCAGTCTCCAGTACTTCCTCTTTTACTTCCCTCCTCTATCCCATTGGTCCCTTTCCTCTACTCAACTGGTTTGTTTGTTTATTTATTTATTTATTGTTTAATTGGTGCTTTATAGATATACATAAAAGTGGAATTCACTGTGGTATGTTCATATATGTAAATAACATGATTTGGTCAATTTAACTTCATAGTTCCTTCTTGTTTTAGTCAGCTTTTTCACTGGTGTGAATAAAAGATCTGACCAGAACAATTGCCAGAGGAGAAAGTCTTTATCTGAGGGCTCACAGTTTCAGAGGTCTCAATCCATGGACAGCAAGCTCCATTCTTTGGGGCTGCAAGTGAAGCAGAGCATCATGGTGGAAGAGTATGGTATAGGGAAGCAGCTTACTTGATGATCAGGAGAGAGAGAGAGAGAGAGAGAGAGAGAGAGAGAGAGAGAGATCTCCACTCACCAGCTACAAATATATACCCCAAAGCCACACCCTCAATGCCCCACCTTCTCCAGCCACACCCTGCCTGCCTTCAGTCACCACTCAATATCCCACCAGTGATTATTTCACTGATTGGGTTAGGGCTCTCATAACCCAATCATTTCTTCTCTGAACCATCTTGAATCCTCTCACACATGAGCTTTTGGGGGAACATCTCATATCCAAACCATAACACTCCCTTTTCCTGTCTCTCTCCCCTCTCCGTCCCCTTTCTTTTACTCCATTGATTGACCTATTTTTGAAGGATTTCTCCCCTTATTCCCGTATTTTTCTCTAGTTCCTGTCTATGAGAGACAATATTTGACTCCTGACTCTGAGTCTGTCTTATTTCATTTGCCATGATATTCTCCAGTTTCATCTATTTACCAACAAATGCCATAATTTTATTCTTCTTTATGGCTGAATGAAACTCCATTGTGCATCTCTTTCCCCCTCCCTCTCTCTCTCTATATATATATATGCCAAATTATGATATATGCATATATATCACATTTTCTTTATCTATTCATCTGTTAATGGTCACCTGGACTTGTTCTGTAACTTACTATTGTGGATTGTATTGCTATAAACATAATGTGGCTATATCACTCTAGTGGGCTGATTTTAGTTCTTTTGGATAAACACCAGGGAGTGGGACAGCCGGGTCATATGGTGGCTCCATTCCTAGCTTTTTTAGAAATCTCCATACTGCTTTCCAAAGTGGCTACACTAATTTGCAGTCCTACCAACAATGTATGACTGGACTTTCTGCCCCCCCACCTCATCCTTGCCAGAACTCACTATTATTTGTATTCTTCATGATGATCATTCTAACTGGTGTGAAATGAAATGTCAGTATAGTTTCCCATACTCAAAAAGGTGCCAAACATATGTTGAAGAAAAGATACCCTTTATAATAAATGGTGCTAGGAAAAGTGGATATCCGCATGTAAAAGAATGAAACTTGGGGCTGGGGATGTGGCTGAAGCGGTAGTGCACTCGCCTGGCATGCGCGGGGCACTGGGTTCCATCCTCAGCACCACATAAAATAAAATAAAGATGTTGTGTCCACCGAAAACTAAAAAATAAATATTAAAAAATTCTCTCTCAAAAAAAAAAAAAGAATGAAACTTGATCTCTTTCTCTCATCCTGCACCACAAAAGCCAGCTCAAAATGGATCAAAGACCTAAAAATTTGACCAGACACTCTGCAACTGCTAGAAGAAATCATAAGATCAACACTCCAACATATTGGCACAGGCACTGACCTCCTTAACAAGACTGGTAAAGCTCAGTAAATAAAACCAAGAATCAATAATAGAATGGCATCAAATTTAAAAGCTTCTGTACAGCAAAGGAAACAGTTAAGAATATGAAGATAGGACTTATGGAATGCGTGGATCTCTCTCACTAGTTGCTCCTCTGATAGAGGGTTAATACCCAGAATATATGAAGAACTCAAAAAATTGCATATCAAAAAAGTAAATAACCTCATTAGTAAATAGGCAAAATAAATTAGACAGAAATTTCTCAAAAGATGAAATACAAATGACAAATACGCAAGAAAGTTCAACATACCTAGGGGAATATAAATCAAAACTGCTGCAGTCTGGCTGGGCACAAATGCCGCAGTCTGGCTGGGCACACAATCACGAGCCACCACACAGCTTGTAGGTTTAAACAGCAACTCTTTATTCCCGAACTCACACCAGCCGTCTACAAACATGTTCTGGGGAAATCCACGTTCTCTGCCCAAATCCACCTCCACTGGGCTTCTTCTCCAAAATATACTGTCTGAATCCCGTGAGAACTCAAGGGGAACTCAGGCAGCAGGATATGCCCTATTCCCAGCAGGAATAATCTTAAACCTTAAACCTGGAACCTAAACCAGGAACGCCCTAATCCGCCTTGGTCCTTGAACAAGGTCACCTACATTCAATGTCACTGCAACATGGGGTACGCTGGCAAGGAAATTGTCATACCTATTTGGCTAATGGCTCCCAGCACAAAACTACACTGAAGTTTTTAAGCCATTACATGTTTTTACAGTTGAGTTTCAAAAAATAGATAAGTAGATACATGGGTGGATGGACGGATGGGTGGACAGATAAATGGACAGAAACAAGAAATTACAGCCGTGAGCTAATAGATTACAAATTTTTAAACATCTGAATTTAGAAAATTGAGTGGTAGATTTTATCATTGGTTATTTGAAGTCAAACTAGCCAATATTTCAACTTTATTTTTTAGATGTTTATTTGATGTGAAAATATAGTCAGAGCATTCTTTAGTGTTTCTTCCCTTTATGGTCATGAGAATGTGATTTAAAATGTTAGATACTCTGAATATATAGAAAGGGGACAGAGGGACAGGGAGGAGGGATGGGAAGGGATTGCAGAAGGACACTAGCCAAATTATGAAATGTGAATATAGAAATATATCATAATGCAGTTCATATTTATAGATAAATGATACCAATTTTAAAAAACAATAAATAAAAAGAAGGAAGACTAGTAAAGTATAGGAACAGGACCAAGGAGAGGGAGAGGAGGAAAAAGGAAGGAACTGGGTGTTGAAAGGGAGCAAATTATATTATCTGTGTTTTTGAATGTCAAAACGAGTCCCCACTATTATGTATAACTATAATGTACTCATAGAAACTTTAAGAAAAGGCCAAGGAAAAGATAGTGGAATTTTTGTTGTTGTTGCCGTCTTGTTGTTTATTGCTTTAATTACTTTTTGTAATCACTGTGATCAAAATACCGGACACAAACAACTTAGAGGAATAAAAGTTTATTTGAGGCTCACAGTTTAGAAGGTTCCGTCCAGAGACTGCTGACTCCATTTCTCTGGGCCTATGGTGAGGTAACACATCATAGCAGAAAGGTCCTGTGGAGGATGCTGCTCAGATTGTGATGGAATCAGGAGACAGAGAGAAAGAGGAAGAGAAGGGGTCACAGAGGAGATGTGCCCTTCTAGGACTTTCCCCCAGTGACCCACCTCCTCTAGCCATGCGCCACCTGCCTAGAGTTGCCACTCAGCCAGTCCATGTAAACTGGGAGGAACTAACTAGGTGACAGCTCTCATAATCTTGTCATTTGCCTCTGGATGTTTCTTATCAACACAGGAGCTTTGGGGGAGGGGCATCTTATATTTAAACCATAGTTTTTTTCTTTTTTTTTTAATTTTTATGAATTTATTAATACATTTCTTTAGCATTTTTATGTTACATATGCAATTTTTAAAATTTTCAAAATGTTACATATGATCATTATGTAAAGATTGAAAAGTACAATTGAAGAAGATTATTATTTTCCATTATTTCATTTAAATACAATTTGTTTCAAAAAGAGGATATGTAACACTGAATTAAAATCAATTTTCTTTTTAAATTATTGTTTATTTTATTTATTTGTTTGTTTGTTTGTTTAGTTATTTATTTGTTTGTTTGTTTGTTTGTTTTTTGTGTGTGATATTCCGGATCTATTTTCAATGAATAATTATCATTCAGTATGTCAGTTTTCTTCTTATTAGCATATGGAGAATGTTGGCTTGCACAATATCATAGAGAGTTAAATATTCTCATGGCCTTTCTCTCAGTAATCTAGAAGTTCCAAATGAAAAGGAGATCATCTGCAGGAGCAGGCAGTAAACATTGTATTGGACACTCAATAAATACGAGTCGAATGAAAAGATAAGTGAATGCATTCAAGTTGACTCTAATTGTAGGGCTGACACTCTGGTATTGGAAATAGCAAAACACAGTGAGGTCAAGTCCTTGCATCTTCCTGAGCCAACTTGGTGAACTTGGCACACCCCTGGGACTCAGTACTTGCTTCTTTGGTAAAATGAGACCAATAGCATCTGCCATACTTCTCCCATTGGATTTTCTAATATATATGAATAAAGTCTATGAAATCAGTTACACACCCTATGAAGTTGGCATGTACTTATATAGTATGTAAATAAAATTAAAATGCCATTAGAAGAAGATGGAGTTCTTATGAATTGCTAATAAATGAGGTATTTATTAGGTCAGTGTAATTTCTCCTCAAAGATTCAGTAGATCATTCTCTCTGGCTTAGCATTTCTTTAATGGATAGGGAACATTCAGAGTGTTGACTATTTAAGTTCGTCTAGAGTGGCTTTCCTTTCTTCCTGATATCGCCTTGTTTATCCTCTTGATTTATCCTCACGTCCCACTTAAGCAGGCTATACACTTTAATGCCATCTTGTTTATGGGGACTAATAAAAGAAAATTCTCTGCGATGGGAGATTTGCTTTATTTAAATGCAAATTAAAACTATATTCTTTCAGTTACAGGCCAAAGATTATAAACGCATGCTGCCTAACAATTTCAGGCATAAGTAAGAATGCTTTTCCTTACCATAATAATGAAACTGATTTTCATTTTTTGTAAAATGGTGGAACTAATTGAGCTGTGACATTTATATTATCTTACTTATGTTTTATGCTGCTTTTTAAAAGGGAAGGTAACATTTATATAAGAAACAGAAGAATAAACTGAATTGTTAGACTAGTAAAGAAATTGAATAACTTAAAATTTCAAGAAACATGGAATGCCTTTCGACCTTACCATTCAACTTCTATGACTAAACAAATATAATTCTTCCTCTGCCTCCTTTACTGCGTCTAGAAAAGAGTGATATTTATCTTGAAAGGATATTCTAATAACCAACACAATAACTTGCCAGATGGATTTACGTTTGGAGAAGGGGAGCCTGATCATTTTCTGAAACCCCATATAACCCATTTTCTTCATGGAGAGCTCCTATTGGCAATCATGAGATATTAAGAAAGGATCAAGAAATCAAGAAGGAAAATGAACGAATAAATATATAGCTTGTCCAGAAGGCAAGGAGATCTCCAAAAGAATTATGGCTTTCCGCTCGTCCACCGCTGCCGCCTCCTTCTTCTGCAGCTCCTAGAGATGCTTGTGTGCTCCTTGGGTGCGGACCTGGTACCTCTTTTGTGAAGCGGCAGCTGAGGAGACTCCGGGACTCGCCATCGCCGAGGAAAAGCCCAAGGAAGGAGTCAAGACTGAGAACAAAGATCATATTAACTTGAAGGTGGCGGGGCAGGATGGTTCTGTGGTGCAGTTTAAGATTAAGAGGCAGTAAACTAATGAAAGCATATTGTGAACGACAGGGTTTGTCGATGAGGCAGATCAGATTCCGATTTGACGGGCAGCCAATTAGTGAAACAGACACACCTGCACAGTTGGAAATGGAGGATGAAGATACAATTGATGTGTTCCAGCAGCAGACAGGAGGTGTCTACTAAAAAGGGAACCTGCTACTTGACTCCAGAACTCTGTTCTTACAGTCCAAGAATACATTCTCAATTAGAAAACTGCAATTTGGTTCCACCACATCCTGACTACTACAGTATAGTTTTCTTTATTCTTTCATTTTCCCCTTCCCCATTCCTTTATTGTACATAAAGTAACTGGTGTATGTGCACAAGCATATTGCATTTTTTTTTAAACTAAATGGCCAATGATATGTTTTGATTGACATCAAATGGAGATGGGATGGGGAAAAATACTGGTTCTGTGAAAATATCCCCTTTCTCCATTAGTGGCATGCTCATTCAGCTCTTATCTTTATATTCCAGTAAGTTATTTTGCTCTCACTGTTTTAACAAAAAACAAAACAACAACAACAAAAAAACCCCTGAACAACATAAAAATCCTTGCATACCTTGTTCGATTGGAGAATTTTAATGTTTTTCATTTATCATTGTAAAACCAAGGACAATTTTATAACTTTTTGTACGTAGCTGTTACATGTAGGGCAATCTGTCTTTAAGTAGGGGTAAATTACTCTTAAAAAAGATTCCTAGACAGTTTTCCCTTCAAGTCAAGCGTCTTGTTGTTTAAATAAACTTCTTGTTTAAAAAAAAAAAAAAAAGAATTATGGCTTTCCTACCTAAGCCAAGCAAATGAAGAATGTGAAATAGATACAAAAGAAAATTAAAAAAAATGTCTGAAGTATAATTTTCCCCATATTCTTCTTATGATTCAAAATGAAATAAGATCTCCAGAGGAACAAACAGAATTGTACTTCTACTCTCTGCCACGTTCTCACTGGAACTGCTTCTTCCTATTTGGAGTAGAGAGCCATTTATTCCATTTATTCCAGGATACTATGGCTCACATTCTTTCTCCTATTGGAGGGTGCAGTGTCCCCTTCACCCATCCTTACATGATTGCTGAGGAAAGTTAGCTTGGTACTGTGACAATAGCCCTGCACCTCCCATGTTTTTCTGACTTTATATCTTATAGGAAAAGCTTTTAGTTTTTGTTATTTGCATAACAATGGATATCAATTGACTGGCAGGGGCTCATTCTACTTAAGTAATGAGAATAAAAATAATTCAACGTTTAAATATATAAATTGGGCTAAAACTTGGAAGAACACACTTTCAAAATCAAATATTACAGTAGCCTAATGTAGTGTAATGTTCCCTACACTTTTGCTAAGGGGTCAGTTTTATACGGAACTGATTATGTGATGATTAGAGAAACTAAGGTATTGAGTACAAAAAGATGATTCATGAAAATGTAAAAAATATGGAACAAATTCAGGGAAATAATAATTTTTTTTAATTTACATTCTTCAGTCAATAATATTTCTGATTTTTCTGCTGTATTTATATAAATACAGTGTCTGATCTGTGGAAATTTCTTTTGTGGCATTTCCCACAAAAACATTCTAGTTGAGAAATTTTAAGCTTTAGAAGTTACATGTTATTATCAATGTGTCTAAAAAGGAAGCAAAAATGGCCTTCAGAATAATCACATAGCAAGCATCTCTATTCTAGTTATGCTGAGAAGACATGAATACCTTAAATAAGAAAAAGATTTTTCTCCAAGTGTTTGTCACTTTTATGTTAAAAGGAATTTATGCTTCTTTTTGAAAAATAATCCTTTGTTTATTGAGAAAAAAAAATCTTCTTTAAACACACACATGAACACACAAAATTGACAATAGCTGAAGAAATTGAATGTTACAAATTGGTCAATGAAGCAAAATGAAAAGAACTACAAGGTTCTTCTACATCCGCTCTGAGCTGAGGCTGTGCTAGGTACTCCACTGGTACTTTTCCATTTCTCTCCATTGCTATATTGTGCCTTCAATATCATATCTACCATTTTCTGAGTCAGACAGATTAAATTCCTTGCTTGACCTTCATAAGTGACTGAGGCAGAGCTGAAACACAGACCTGACTTCCAAGACTGAGTTTTCTGTGCAGGAAGCTGTGTGGGGCAGTGGGAATCAAATGCTCTTGAGTATAATATTATAGGAATAATGTTAGTTCCAGTTTCCACTTTAATGTAGTAGTTCTGCAGTCCTTGGCAAGAGGTATGCAGAACCCCAATTATTATCCTGAGTTAAACTGTTACTTTAGAGTTTTCGGTAGATGACTGACAAGTTCATCACTAGGGTGTTCAATTAAGGAAATATTTCTGAACAGACATCCATTTCTTTATTGTGTACCGATATAATTTCTAAAGACTTGTCTGTTTGGACACTGCTGCTGTATGTGTGACATGGCCATTTCTTGCCTCCTTAAGTCATCTTATTATACTGCATGACTGGAGTTTCAGGTGGGGAGAAACAAACAAACAAACAAACAAAACATTCCCATCAATAGGATTAGCCTTTGCACCTTTAACAGCTGAACATGGGTCAGAAGCCACCTTGAAGATCAAGTGGGACCTGAAGCACAAGGACTTTGCTCCAAAGTGTTAAGGAATTATAGGTAATAACAGCCAAAGAGAAAAATGTGAGCACATACGTAAGAAGTCATTTTTCACTGAATCCAAAGTGTAAGCAATATATATTTAAATTGCACCTATTTATACAAGGATATATGCTTTAAAAAGTATAATAACTGCTTGTAAAAATCAGATGAAGTATAATAAAGATATATGGTTTAATCAAATATTGATAGGATGGTAATTATTCATTTGATCAACACCATACTAATAGTTACAAAAAGAATTAGATTTGCAGAAGTAATTGACAGATGCCCATTACTTTTTTGGAAGAGGAAAAGCAAAAATGCAAAGCATAAAAAGTGCTAATTCAAGAACTTTCCCAGAAACATTTAAAAGGTAACTAACTCAGTAATTTAAACTCCATCATACTAGAAAATTATATTTGCAAGGGATAAGAGCATAAAGGTATCAGTAGTAAAGAATATATTCTTTATCATAGTTTCATTTTATTTTGAAGCTTAAAATTTTCTCATATTTCCTATCTTGTTAAGGTGAAAGAAAATAATGTATGTGTATTTCTAAATAAATACTATAACCAATATTAACCCATAGCATTAAATATTATAACTATTGTACATGTAAGTATGTTATTGTGTTTGATATATATGTTCATGCTTTTAAGTGTAAACAGTCATGCTAAAATTCTGTACATTCCTATCACTGGCTACTACTTGATTTGGGGATTAAGGTATAAATAGCTGCTGAGGAAACATATACTGGAATATAATAAATATAAAAGGTAAATAACAAAATAAAAACAAACAGAAAAATAATAATGAATTTATATTAATATTTATGACATGTAAATGTACAATAGGTTGTTCTTAATAAATACTGAATTAACTAATTCAATATGAAAAATTTGCATTTAATCTACTGTAGCATGCATATCTCCTAAAAAATATGCTACATGACAATATTTGGTGAGGCATCTATAATTTGGTCTAATTGTTCTATACATTCCTAATTTAACCAAAAGCATAGTTTCCAATGGCCTGTTTTTGAAAAATAAGTTGGGATGTTATTCATTTAAGATAGGAATGTGAAATTACAAATGCTTTGATTCCCTTTTAACTATTTCAAAAGGAGGAAGGAAAAGAAGTCATGGAAAACCTGGCTCATTTTATGACTTAGTTAAGCAATAGAGGATCGCAAATCCTTTGTTCATGATTTTGTCAAATTTTCACAGTTACGGAATTGTTTTTGATACTCACACAGAAATGATTAAAAGAATGGAAAAGAGGATCAATATGAAAAGATTAAAGACACTGTCATTTTTCAGCCTAAGGAAGAGAGAGGAGACTGAAAGACGTCAGATATTTGAGGCTTAAACATTAGATGGTAATTAGTTGTTATTAATTTTTGTCAGCAAAAGAGGGAAAGAAGTATATAAAACTCTGTCATGAAGAATTTAGTAATCTAAAATAATATGTGACTTTCAAAAAGAAGAATGCAAGAATCCTGTTTGTTTTGGGAATCAAAAAATATCTTCCCACTTGAATATATAATTTCCAGACCAAGATGCATGATCATTCAGTCCATAGTGTTTTACAAAGAAAATTGGTAAGGTATATGCTCATTATTGAAAGTGAAAACACAGAAAATGCAATGCAAAAATCATCTTTCATAGTATCCCCCTAAGGGAATTAATGTTAGTATCCATGTATTACTCTTCCAAATACTTTGATTTCATATATTTCTTCCAAATACTTTGATTTTATATATTTCTTCAAAATACTTATATTTCACAATTGAATAAAAGTTGAAATACAGAAATAATAAAAACAAAGCAGAAAACAAATACTAGACTTTTCCTAACATTATTTGTAAGAATTTTCTCTCATCATCTAATATTTTGAAAAAATCCCTTATATGAGTATGTCACGATTTAGTTAATATATTCTAAAACATTTAGATCATTCTACTTTGTAATTATTTAAGTAAGTGCTCCTGATGTCTTCTGACATCTATTTTTGAAAATATTTCTACTTTTTAAACATATACTTCTACATTTAGAATTATTTAAGTAAAGTGTATGAGCAATTGCTTTTTGGAAATCTTGAGAAATCATTCCACAGAAGAGATGTATCATATTGACTTCACTGTTTTTAAATAATTAGTGACTAAAGATAAAAATGGTTGTTTCTTTGTATTTAGTCTGCATACTAGTGGACTAAATAGACTAAAACTTCTCCTTTGGAATTTTTTTTTTCCACTTATAAAAAAGAACCCACGTCTAAAAGGACATTTAGTAAGCCGAAGCTTACTAAACCGTATCAAGAAGACCATGTCATTCTCCAGAAAAGCATGTTTCAGATAGAAAGGGAATGTCAGCCCCGAGTGCTTTTGTTAACCATCTCCCCATCTGGCTTCAGAGTCAGCTGTGGCTCACTACTTCCTCTGTCTGGTTTATTTGTACTAGAAATAAGTGGATTCATTAACAGCCACTTGGTGGCCAGGCCAGAACTGCCAGTGTCCAGTGACAGGTAATCATTGTATTTTTCATGAGGTGACTTATGTTTACTTTGTTGATGGCCCCAGGAGTCGATGTAATCTGAGATAGGTCTTTGTTTACTTTTTGTTTTACTGATATACTGACCCATTTGAAACCAGAGAGAAAGAAAAATAAACACTCTGGAATAGAGTACCTGCATTTGCTCCTGCCTTAGTGGCTTTTCTGGAATCCTTTTAAAAGCTCTCCTTTCCCGATGAGAAACCATTATCTTGTCTCCTTTTTTCCTAATTAAATCATAGGCGATTAACATCACACCAAATAAAACAGCAAGTGATAAACAGAAAAAAAAATTGAAATTAAAGGTTTTATCCAGTGTTTGTTGAATTTTGTGTGCTCAAATGTTTTGTGTAGGTCATTTGCTAATGATATAAATAAAAATAACAGTAAAATCGATACCACGCCTGTCTACAGAAATTTAACTTGTTTTGAGTATGAAGCTAGATTTTTCTACCCTGACTTGTTCCATTCTTTTAGATGCATTGAAATGATTTTATTATGAATGACTTGAAATAAATATGAAGTGAGAAAATATCTTTAATTAATTACAAATGTACTACTGCGTCACAATACTTATTAAGGTCCTTGATATCTTACTTATCAACACAGAAAATATTCATATTTTATGAAAAGAATGAGACACAGAAAAGTTAAATAATTTCCCAAAGGCAGAGGACTAGGAATTGGTGAATCACAGACACAATCCCACAAATCTGGAGTCTTGTTATTAATTGATACATTATGCTGTCTCTGTCTTTTAGAAGATCAATCCTGTGTGAAACTGACATAAACCAAGTATTTTGAAATCTGTATATTCAAATAAGTGATGGCCATTCAGTGTATCAGTTACCTTTATATGTCCAAAAACTGGTCAGAGCTGACCAGGACTGAAGGACTCCCTTGAAAAGACTATTTTGTAGCCAAGTGAGGTGGCGCATGCCTGGGATCCCAGTGGCTCCTGAGAGTGAGACAGGAAGATCATGAGTTCAAAGCCAGCCTCAGCAATGGTGAAGTGCCAACCAACTCAGTGAGACTTTGTCTCTAAATAAAATACAAAATTGGGCTGGGGATGGGGCTCAGTGGTTGAGCGGCGCTGAGTTCAATCCCCAGTACTAAACCTCCCAACTTCCCCCCGCCCCCAACCCCCCAAAAAAGACTATTTTGCCATTAAGAGCATTTTTACTATTCCAGTTTTGGAAACAAAATTGTCTTTATTTGCAACTAGACTCACAAGAGTAAACAAACTTTATTATTTAATCAGTCATACCTTTCAAATATACATATGTACATTTATGTAATAACTATAAATAAGTTATACATTTATGTAATAACTATAAATAAGTTACTATCACAAACATACAAATATAAGTGTATATATATATATATATATATATATATATATATATATATATATTTGCACTTGATTCCTAAAATCAATTAGTATAGTTGTCTTTTATATGTATGTTTTTCAAAAATCATATTTAATCTCAGAGAATCACCATAGTGTTGCATGGTGGATTCTAAATGGGAACTTCAAGAAAATTTGAGGCAATACAATGCTATTAGAAAAATGTAGTTTCTAAGCAATCACTTTTAGGGAATGATCTTCATGTTAAGTATGAGCATAAATAAGTTTGTTAAAAGGTATATATTCTTCAGTGTCCACGGGAAATGGTTCCAGGACCCAATGTAGAGAACAAAATTGGAGTCTGCTCAATCCCCTTATATGAAATGGTTCAGTATAGGCTACACAAATCCTTTGTGTATCCCCCTGATTTCCTTAAATTATCTCTAGATAATTTAAGGAAATTATAATACTCAATACAATGTGAATGCTATGTGAACAGCTCTTATAGTTTTATTATTGTATTGTCATGCTTCATTTATGTATATTTTTAGATATATTTGATCTAAATAATTAGATATTTTTTAGATATTTTGAGTTTGTGGTTGGTAAAAACTGAGGATGTGGAGCCCATGGACATAGAGAGTTGATTTTCTATCTTTTAAAACCGTTTTGCATTCACTCAAAGACTGACTATTGTATCCCTGCACACAATTTTTTTTTTTAAAACATCGAGTCCGTAAGAGTTGGAAATAAGAGGTACTCGGCTGGTGCCCCCTTGGTCTGAATGCTCCTCAGTGTGGTGACTGTCACATCACCCCCTTCTCGTTTATTTGCTTCCAGCGTGTTTGGCAGGTGCCCCCAAAACAGTCTGAGAATTCACTCTACACTTCATAGAAAGACACTTGGAGTAGACAAGGGTTTTTCAGGGCATTTTAAAAGATAGATGAAATAAAGATGTTGCTAAAAGCTTTCTCCTAGATTCAGAAGGATGACAAGAGATCCAAGTTGTAGCTTGCAAACAGCCTGAACTAGTCAAGTGGTCTGTTTTGAGGTGGAAAGCAGAGAACTGGCGTGCAGTTAAGCCATGTGCACATGATTGGCATTGTTCAGTCTTGGGTCAGATCATCCGTTGGGATGAGAACCTGGATTCTTGGGAGAAAACCCATTTTAACTACTGCCCTTGTTTTCCAGAAGTCCAGTCCAAAAATCGCAGGGAGCATTAGCAAACCATTCTCGGTGGTGGAAGAAACTCTGAATGTGAAAGCATCAATATTAAGCACAACCCAGACAGAAAGAAAGAGTTGTCCAGGTGGGGTACCACAGGAGTGTTTACCCAGAAGGATCTATACAGTGCTACAATAAGAGAGATCTTTAGGATGATGTCAGAAGAGAATGTGGCAGCAGTCAGGAATTAATTCTGCCTCACTGATGAAACAGAAAACCCTGGAATAAGTGTGACAAAGAAAATTATCACTATTTCTCCTTTAATGTTAATTTAACTTTTTGAATTCAATGTTACCCATCCTTTTTCTGCATTCAAAAGACTCATGTGTTAGGATCAGGATGAGTTTGTACCTTAGAAATGATAGGCACAGTTTTGCGGGTCTGTGAGTCTTCTAAGAAGGAATGGCGTGGCTGGAACTTGAGTAAATGGTAGTGTTGGTGGTGATAGTGATAGTGGTGGTTGGTAATGGTGGAAGTGGTGGTGGTGGTGGTGGGTGGTGATGGTGGTGGTAGTGGAGGTGGTGGGTAGTGATGGCGGTGGTAAAGGTGATGGGTGGTGATGGTGGTGGTGGTTTGTGATGGTAGTGGTGGTGGTGATGATGGTAGTGGTGATGATGATGGTGGTGGTGGTGGTGATTGGTAATGGTGATGATGGTGGTGGTGGTGCTTGGTGATGGTGATCATAGTGGTGGTAGTGATAACACACCTTAAATGTTTACTGTGTGCTCAGCATGCTATGAAGGATTTATATCCCCAAACTCTCCTGACCTCTCACCACTCTTTAGGGTAGATGCTTTAATCATCACAGTTTATATGTGTAGAACCCGAGGAATGGAAGGAATATGAACTAGCTCAAGTTAGATCAACAGTAAGTGGCAGAGTTGGGCTTCCAAATGAAGTAATGTGGGAGAACTCTTCCCCCAGGCAGTGCCTTCTCACACCTGTGTTCAAGCACTTCATGTGAGAAGAAACCCTCGATCTCTCCACTCTAGAGCATCAGCTGTTCTGATTTTGGCTGTCTCTACTTAAACACACAAACAGAGGAAAAAACAATGGTCCTGCCACCAAGAGAAGGCTGATTCAATAGAGAACTGACAGATATAAAAGAAAAATAGAGATGTCCAGGTGATATAAGAAAATCAGCAACCAGGTAGCTCCTTACAGGTCGGGTGCATATTTTGTTCTTTATTTTTGGAGCAATGAGAAGCCAATAAAGTATTTAGTCAACTGACATTTTTCAAAGTTTACTCTGGAAGCAATTAGATCAGTCTGAAGGAGGCTTCGTGGAGGCCAGAAGAAGCCTGAAACAGATTCAGTAGCCTAGGGAGAGACGAGGGGTCTTAGATTGAGGACCTGTTATGTGAGATTGTTCAAAGAAGCACAGCACTCCCTCTGCCCCCCACCCCCTGTGCATGTGTAAAAGTCAAAGAGGACTGGTTGTTGGTGTGTAGACTACACACACTCTGGATAGGATACTGGAGCTTATGGGTGATATGTATTTTTTTTCCTACTCAAATGTTTAATGCAAATCTCTATTGAATTTCAAATAAAATATAAGCCTATAATTCTCAGACATGATTTAGGCCAGTTGACATTTATAAGAAGGCAACATAAGGAAAAAAAACGCACATGTCAAGTTTGGCATGATACATAATTAGACTAACAGAATTAGTAATTTGTTCTCTTGGATCCCTCCTTCTGTTGTTTAAAAAAACAAAACTAGGCTAAAACAATTACGAGAAAGTTGAACCAACACACGATCATTAGGCTGTTTGTTTTTCTTAAGTTCAATGTGACATATGACTTCAATATTTTCTCAAGGATTAAGATCATTTTCTATATAAATCTGTGTTAAATTGTTGGCTTTCAGGTCATTGAAAATCTCCAGGATAATATGAAATAATTTTGACTCAATAGAGTTCCTGTTTATGTTTGATTTGGTAGTTGAATAATATCTGTACAAAGACTCTAAATTCTATGTCTGATTTTCTTTAATAGCAAAAGTATTAGCTTGTCAAAGCTTGATTTATTCAAAATGTACAACGTAATTATAAATTATGAGAAATTAAAATGTGGGTTTCACTTGCTACTTAGTACTAAAGAGCCCAGACCTGTGTTCTGGCCTACAAGCCTGCCAGATTTCACTTCAAGTACACTTAGACACTTGTTGAAAGAAAGTTTATTGAGTTTCCATTAGGAATGTCTGCCACTGGGAAATACAATTTATTGAACTGTCTGTTACAGGACTAAGACAAACCATGCTGAGCCTAGATTCAGAATCGCATTGCTTGAATCCTGGATAAACCAGTCCAATAATAAGTGGATTTATATTTAAAGTTACAGAGAGCATTTTTGGAAAATACCAGTATATGAGGTTTTTCTGTACCACCTTTTCCAAGGCATCTTTTGTCTACAAGTGACATAGAAATTATATCCCAAATACTGACTAGCTAAAATTACTGTATTTATAGTCCTAAATATGATCCAGAGTGAGAGCCCTAGATAAGTTCAACAAAGGCAGAACAGTAAGACCTTAAACATTGTGCAAAATTCTGGAAGAGTCCTTGTCCTTTTCTTTATCTGTAGAATTGTCTGAAAGCCACATTTGGTACCATTGTGTAGTTAGTGCCACTCTTTGTTTGTACAAAGCTATTTCACTGACTGATGGTCATTAATTACTCTCCTGAAAGAACTTCAAGTCAGACAGGATTTGAGTTTCAAAATTAACTTATCTATTAGAACTTGCCCTTGGAATAGGACCATCCTGTTGATGTCAAGGCCAAAACAGCCACACTGGGTCCAGGTCCCCAGGGGCTGTCCCAGAGGGAACACTAGATAGGAGGAAGACTACTGACCCTTGGGACTATACCCCAGAGAGTGGGCTGTTAGTGCTGTGACCTTAAGCCAAGTTGTTGGATGGAACAGCAACATGTTTGTGAATTGAAGATGAAGCTATTCATGGTCATGGCAAGTCACCAGCACAAACTAGGATTGTCTTGCGAAAACTCTAGAACACAACCCTAGACCAAGAGCCAGCTTGAAAGGTCTCATGAACATCTCCAAAGACCAAACCATGAATTCAAAGAGTCTATTGGAAGAGAATCTTTTGAATCATTATTCAGAATGGAGTTTCTCATATTTTAAATCAAATTTGAAGATGAATCCTGGCTAAAACAGCCAGCCTAGGCCTGCTGATTGTGACATTGCAAATTTAAAGAGAACGAGAGATTCCTTAATAAGTGGCAATTGATAACTGCTAGGGAAGCATGTACAGAAAAAAATCTATAGCTATATCTACCTATCTATATCTATCTGTCTATCTATCTATCTATCTATATGAAAAGAAAAGAAATGCATTAAAAGTAAAACCAAAATATAGATAGGTGGCTTATTTCATAAATTAATCTTGAGCATGCCTCCAATATGTCATACACAGCATTCTTCTGTGTTTGATCTACATTAACCCACAGTAGCCACTTCATTTCCAAACTTCACATCCAAGTTTCCCAATCTTAACGGGCTTTCATTTTCTTGTAGAACTATTTAAATCAGCCCCTACATATTTATGAAGCCCTCCACACTGCTCTAAGAGGACTGTAACTTTCCAAGTACCCTCAGCACATTTCCCTTGGCTTCAAAAGTCAGCAGGGAAAAGACTTAGGTCCATCCCAGTTTAAATCCATGATTTTCTATACTCGGGAAGACCTTTTTAAAATGGTTCATATATTCTCTTTTCCTCAAGACCTTTCTATATTTCTTATACATGCTTTTAAAGATTTTACAGGTCATGTTGATGCTTGTCAAAATTCAGAAATAGAATGTATGAGTAAACAGGGAATTCATAAATAGAATAAATGAGTCCTAGGTTTTGCTAGGATAATTATTTTAATTCTCTAATGCCTTTGGAGAGAAGATTATCTTGCCTTAGTTTGTGGTGTGGTTGCATCATGAAAAAGAAACCTGGGAAATAACTTTCCTCAGGGTGCAGGATGGGGTCTTGTTTCTGAAAAAAAAATGTTCATTAAAAACTGATTATAAAGGCAAGAAGAAGAAATGATGAAGAGGCTCCAATTAATTGGAGATATTCTTGTCATTAGGAACCGGTCAGGGGAAGAGAGAGGAAGAGACACTCTTACTAAGACCCACATGTATCATCTTAGTGGAAATCCAGAATAATCAAGTATATATATATATATATATATATATATATATTTCAAATCCTAAAATGTGATACTGAGCACCATCTCCTCCTGTACATATTTTGATGCTCTTCATGGAATAAAAGCAGGAGACAAATACTGGTAAGAGAAAAGGAAAATGAGGAAGAGGGAAAGGTAGACGTGGAGATTTGTTAGTATTTTGTTTCATTTTGTTTGGGACAAGGTCTAGGGAAGAGAGCTAAGAGAAAAACTCAACCAGTCTCTCTATGAAGAGGGTGGACAGAGGCTTGTACTGAAAGCATTCAGGGTGAACTCCAGAAGGAAGTTATCAGGGTCCTGAGAGATGACTTGAGAACTGTGTACTCACCTCTGACCAGAAGTTCAATATAAACTCCTTAAAAATACTCTTTGTCTTGGGATCAAAGACTCAGGTTGTGCTAAGCAAAACCTTCAAATCCTAAAATGCGACAGATATTTTGATAGATTTCCATACATTATAAAAGGAATTCCTTAGAGGGCATCTTATCTAGATAAAGTCATACAAATTTGCAAGCTTTGCTGTTAAGTCCACCACAGCCATTTAGGAAACTTTAGTGAATAAATTTTGTGTTTCACAAATTTAACAAACGTATTGGCCGATAACATTTACTGTTCTTATTATTTCATCTTAATAAAGGTATGTATTTAATAACAGATATGGCTTCTTATGGGTTCATCCCTGCTTCCTCCAATTGTCCCTCTAGTTTTTAATGCCTTTTTTTCTTCCTTTAATTTCCAAGAACATGTTCTTTGTGCATAGTTTGGATCTGAATTTCCTTTGTTTTGCAGAACTTACCTGAATAAACAAAGCAGTACTGTTGATTTGCTATGGATCACACAAGTAGTCATGCTAAGTTGGCTTCTTTGGAGAATGCTCTCTTGCCCTTGCTTTGATGACTGGATATGAAAAACTGGGTGTAATCCCTTTTGGGGAGCTAGCCTGTGATGCTATAGGTTTGGGGTGTTATGAGAATACATGGAATTACAGATGTCTGTTGTTTAAACCTGGTTACTCAAATTAATTTGTTAAATCTACATACTAGTTTGCTAGGGGCTTCTATAACAAAGTACCACAGACTGGGTAGCTTAAGCTACAGGAACCTATATCCTCCAAGTTTCAGAGTCTGGAAAGTGAAGATCAAGGTGCAGGCAGAGCTGGTTCTCCTGAGGTCCCTCTCCTCGGCTTGCACATGGTCATTTTCTATCTCTGTCCTCACATGCTCTTCCCTCTGGGTATGTCTTCCTATAAGGACACCAGTCATAGTGGCTTAGTTAGATTCCCCACCCAGATAAAGCTCATCGAATATTAACTACCTCTTTCAAAACTTTCACCAAGTACATTTTGAAGTCCTGGCAACAGAACTTCAGCATATGAATTTTGAGACGTTATGAACAATGGAGCCCATTGCAATCTACATGGAACATTTTGAATGCTAACCTTACCATCATTCTCCATGCAGGGAGATTTAGTAGACTACACATCAGCCTTTCAATAGCTCTCTCTCTCTTTGCACTGCTTTATCAACTGTTCCTTTCTCAAATCTGTTTTGCAGAAATAAAATTCAAATGCATGTTTCTCATTCACATGCCACCAGGAAGAGACCCAGCACAGGTGACAAATCCTGATGGCACCTAAGGTTAAGACACTGGTGCCCGAGAACATAGCACATTAGTGTCCATGACAGCCGTTTAACATGTAATGTATTCCTTACATGTAGGGCTCTGAGCTGTGCACACCAGGAAAATAGAGTCCTGGGGTCCCTGTTGCGTTATTTACCTCTGCTTTGAGCTGTTAAGTCCACCACAGCCATTTAGTAAATTATCAGTTTTCTTATTGGCCCTAAATCGTGCCTAATTAAAAATCTGACCTCCACAAGCTAGTCCTCTTCCTAAAGAGACAGAACATAAACAGGAAAAATCAACTAATTGCTACAAAAACTGCTTTTGTGGCACTGTAATTGGACCTCCGTGAAACAAATGAATCCACCGGGGATTCCTTAATGAATGTTTAACTGCATTCGGTAGTCCAGGCACTTAAGCAGCTAGGCTGAGGGTCCCTAATGAAATCAAATAAAATCAAATAAAAGAATCTGGCATTTTCACTAACCAGATTTCTTGGCACTATGACACGAAGAATAATATATTTCCAAGTAAATAAATACAGGAGAAGTTAAAAATGGAGCAGCAAAAAACTTAGTTGAAACTGCTCAGATTACACTTAGAAAAATACAACCCACACCCTCCCCCCCCACACACACACACACAAAATCCACCTCAACAAAGTGAAACGCTGTTTAATTTCACACATGGATCTCTCTGACATGAATGTCACTTGGGGGAAATGCTGGACTGGAGGTGGACTGTGTTCCCATTGACAAAAAAAGTGCAATGTCTGCCTTCTTTAAACATATTTTCCGTTCAAAAGAACATTCTTAAATTGACAAACATTAACATCCCAGATTATAATTTTATCAGTGAGCTTCCTCGGGGAGTCAATGACTTTCTCGTTTATTATTCTCTTGCTTACTAGATGATAAATGAAATCCAGTGACAATGAGATGGTTCTGTAATTTCATTTTTTCATGATTATATCAATATTCAAGGAAATCTTAACAAATTGTTATTATCATAAATACTTTAATGATGTGTACCCAATAGTTGTGACTGAGAATACAAATATTCAGTAATTTTTGCACATTACCTTCTTCTCTGACATCTTATTAAGAGCAGCCTCCTTTGCATCTAAGTGGGGGTCCTATGATAACACTGGGCCATTGGAATGTCGGAAGAAATGACCTATATTACTTCTAAGACTGGCCCATAAGGCATACCCGAGTACCTCCTGGTCTTTGGCTTTTGCTTTAGTTTTATGGAAGGAGTGTGAGATTACAGGAGTGTGGGAGATGGGTAATAAGGATGGGAAAGAAGATATTTGTGATCCTCAAACTTACATCAACAGTGTCCAGCAACTTGATAGAAATGCGTATTCTTAGGTCCTAACTTGTGAATCAAGTATCTATACCTGCTCTGGGAGGAAGTCTAACAATCTGCTTTGACAAACTCTCTAGGAGATTCTGATGCATCTAGAAATTTGTATAGCAATACTCATAAAGATTGTCACTAACTGGAAGAAACTTAGGTTTCTGAATGAATATACAGAGGAAAAACAAATCCTTCCCTTCCCCTAAGTCATTGAAACTTGGCATGAATAAGAAATAAAAAAATATAAGAAATCCCCTCTATTATATTAAAATGCTGAAACTTTAGGTTTGACTATTGTAGGAGTTGATATATTTTGCCTTCACTAATAATGAAAAACTACGGAAACCTCTCATCCAAGGTATCTCATTTCAAGCCTGATAAGCAAGTTTTTTTTTTTTGTATGCATATATTGAAAATGAGGAAATAGATGTCCAAATTGAGCAGTTTCGCAGAGATAACCCCACTGCCTTATATGACAGCAGACAATAAATTTACTTATATATACAGCATACAGTCAGTATTCTGTAACACTTTACCATTAAATTTTCAACATGCCACTTTATGGGATTTTTTTTTTCTTTATAAAAATCAGTTTTCCCTTTACATATCTACTCTACTATATATTTGGTTTTAATTAAACCACTAATAAGTGATGGGTTGACATCATTGCTTATTTCTACTTTTTTGTTAATCAATAAAAATGTCCTGTGCACTTGCTATTCTCATAGGTACTATGCAGCAAATTACTTCTTCCTTGAGAAGGGGTCCAGAATATGCCACCCCTAAAATACCACACTTTGGCAGATGAAGCATACGCACTGATCTTCCTTCACCTTGTCAGCCTAAATAGGCAGGACATCAGTTCAGCTTTGTCAAAGTTCTTACCTGCACCAAGGAGAGAAAACATTCCTCTCTACAGAGTTGACAGTGAGATGAGGTTGAGGAAGTGAACTCTACAAAACTAACCCTTGTCTTTCATTAGACTCCCCAGTATATTTTCTAGTCACTTTCCCAGGACATGATAATATCCCTTAAACCTTTTAAATTCTTTCTTTTGTTAATAAATATTAACAAAAGCCATGTGCCTTTTCTCCTGTTAATTTGTTAGTGTTTTTTTTTTTTTCTTAGTTTAATTCACAGGCTCCCCTGAACCTAAGAGGGTAGAGTAGAATTTCTTCCCTTCTGACACTGCATCTAGTCATAAACTGCATTTATTTTACCGAAGTTAAATAAGCTCTGAAGAGGGCTTCATCCCAATAATTATTTGTATAACATTTTATAAACACTTATATGGATTAGCAAATCATATTCAAAGCAGATTGTCATGGGATAAATAGGGAAAAACTCAACAGACATATTTTTTATGCTCTGATTCTGCACACATATTGCCAAATCTAGTAAGCCTTTCAAACCTTGGTCCTCAACATCTTTAAGTGAAAAACTGATTTGTGTGACATGTATGATTCTTATCTAAAAATCTGGAACCCAGCTAGGATTGGAGAGATTATGTTCACTGGTTCAATTCCCACCATCTCTTTGGTAAAGGAAGCAAAAACTATTCTGCTACAAGGCATATGCTGAGAACGAAGAGAAGAACTTGCTCAAGTTCAATGCAGTTACTCTGAGATTTTTGCTCTTGTGAATAGCATTTCATGGGGAGAATAAAAACTATTTGAAGCTTACCCAGCCAATTAGGATCAGTAATAGTCTTCACTCTTTGAATGAAGAGTGCTTTTATGTACCCAGCCCCATTTGAACCACTGAATTTGTTCAATGTGAAAACCCTGCAACCAAGGTTGTACCTGAAGTCCCAGATTCAAATTGCAACTCTCCCAATTTAACTGTTTAAGGCTCATTAACTCATCTTCTAAATAAGCATATTAATAATATACACTTTGCTGGCTGAATGTCAGATTGAAATGGGGTGGGGTACATAAAAGCTCTTTATTAACTGTATATTTGCAGTCTAAAATATGCAAATGAAATATGCAAAGACAGCAACATGTATGCTATTTTTATTTATGCCTCAAAATTTAAATTTGGATAAAAAGAGATTTTGAGTCTGTAATAATGGCAATAAACTCCTTGACTCAGATTAATTATAGAGATCTGTTGGAATTGGTAACCCAAGTCACTGAGTTAATTTAAATATACAGTTTATTATTTTTCTGAATGCATCTACTACTTGAAATAACTGCTAGCAAATTGTGTTCAAGTAGGCATCCTTGGGGACTACTTATAAATAGTTAAGACTCATTTGAAATTAGCAGTCCTCATTTGCATACAAACAAAATAATGTGTTAAAGCTTTTAAAAACTGTTCAGTGGTATGAATTTAAATTTGGGGCCCCAAGGAACAGTATGTACACCTGTAATTCATGAAGCCTAGCTGTTTACCTGTAGCTCGAAGCCACAAACTCATTTCTTTAAGTGGTGAACTAGTCCAGGATAATGTGTCTTCCAGGCTTTTAGAACCCAATGCACTTTTTCTCACTTTCCTCATGTCTTGGTTCTCAATTCATCCTTCTCCCTGGTTCCTTATTATTATGTAAAGGTATGGGTGGAGTCTGGGGCTTGACAAAAGAAGAGCAGTGGGGGTCTCAGTACAGGTATAGTGCCAAGTGGAGTGGCATCCTCTCCTATCTGCACAGCCACTATTCTCTCCAGCCCCACTCTCTTACATCTAATTGACTAAAAGCTTCTGGGCCTGTAGACCTTACCTATATCTCCGCAGGTTGGAAAAATAGTTGCTGAAATTGGAACTTATAACGAAACCTGACATCTAGTTAGAAGCAGAAATACAGGAGGAATTTGATCCAGTAGAATTGAAGCTGAGAAATTTCAAGTGTTCTTGTTCAAAAATTAAACATAAAGGAATTAAAAGTTAAGATTTGAATCCCTAAATTCAATTATTTCCTGATTATTGAACCCAGATCATTGCCATTATCAGTGCAATTCTATTTAAAGCACTTTCATTGATATTAAGAATCACAAGTACCAAGGAATTTTCAGTGAAAAGAACTGCAGTGCAAATAATCCGAGGTTACCCTGAAAATAAGGAGCTCTTACTCTGATAGGGGGAAATTGAAAGTATCGCCTGCAAGAGGTTATGGCAAGATCTAATCCAAGATCTGAAAGATGTACCTTCTCAGAGGTAGAAATCAGAGTGACGCAGGCACTGGCCAAGGAATGCCAGGACCCATAAGAAGTTAGACAGGCAGAGGAACAGGGCAGCCCTGCTGAACCCTTGATTTTATTGTAGTGAGGCTGATTTTGGACTGAGCTTGAAAAAACGAGAGGGAAAAGTGTTGATAATAAACTGCAAAAAGCTGCCAAGTCTTTGGAAATTTGTTATAACAGTTTGCCGCAGTCCGGCTGCAGCAAAATAACCGGGGGTGGCGAACAACTTGTGTAGATTGATACAGCAGGAGTGGGAGCCATTTATTGTAGGACAACAGAGGTATTTATACATTCCACACAGCTTATCTTAATTAGCATAAACTAGATACATCAGTCAACCAATAAGAAATCTCCACACTTAATGGCTCGCTGGTGTTACTTCACAAACCACTCCCTCTGGTATTTTGCCAGGCGCCATCCTGACTTGTTTACAGACTCTAACAATGACTTCGGAGCTGTTGCTGTTTCTGCTGCTACAGCTTAGGCTAGCTGCCTGCAGAACTTACCTGGACTGTGATTTAAGCTAGCTGCCTGCAGAACTTACCTGGACTTTGATTTACCTGGACTGTGAGTTAATCTATTGAGACACTGCTTTACCTGGACTGAGACAACAAACTGTAATCTACAACAAATTGTAACTCGGTATCTTTGCTAACCGTGTCACTGCTGGTATAATTTTTCCAAGGGCTTCTTGCATGGAGCCATCAAGTGGCTTGGTACTGTGACATTTTGTATTCTCCCCTTCTGCTTGTAGCAGATTATTTATGGTGTTTATGTAAAAACCACTATGGTCGTTATTTAAATTAAACAAAAGGGGGAATTGTTAGAGTCTGTAAACAAGTCAGGATGGTGCCTGGCATTTTGCCAGAGAAATGTTAGAGTCTGTAAACAAGTCAGGATGGCGCCTGGCAAAATGCCAGAGGGAGTGGTTTGTGAAGTAACACCAGCGAGCCATTAAGTGTGGAGATTTCTTATTGGTTGACTGATGTATCTAGTTTATGCTAATTAAGATAAGCTGTGTGGAATGTATAAATACCTCTGTTGTCCTACAATAAATGGCTCCCACTCCTGCTGTATCAATCTACACAAGTTGTTCGTCACCCCCTGGTTATTTTGCTGCAGCCGGACTGCGGCAACAGTTATAGGAAATTAATACAGAGTCCAAGTAAGACAGGATCTTTCTCATAGAAAAACCCCATATCCATGTTTATAGCCATGCAATTCACAATAGGCAAGCAACTGAGTCAGTTTAGATGCCCATCAACAGATGAATGAATGGATAAATGTGGCATGCATACACAATGGAGTTTTATTCAGCTATAAAGAATAATAAAATTATGTCCTTTGCAGAAAAAAAAGGGGGGGGGATGGCTCTTTGAGAGCAGTGGATTAAGGAGAAACAAGCTAGACTCAGAAAGTCAAGGGTTATTTGTTTTCTTCCATATGTGGAAGCTCCATAGAAAAAAATAAGAAAAGCATGGGGTAATCACATGGCATTAGTAGGGAGCCCAGTAGAGTAGAAGAGGGGACCAGGGGAAAGGAGGAGGGGAAGAAAAGGGAAGGAAGGCACTGGGAAGTGAAGTTGACCAAATTATGTTAAGTCCATGTATGAATATATCACAATTATTCCCACTATCAGGTACCATTATAATGCACCAAAAATTAACTAGAAAAGAAAATGGAAGCTGGGCATGGTGGTGCATGCCTGTAATCCCAGATGCTTAGGAGGCTGAGGCAGGAGGATCACAAGTTCAAAGCCAGCCTCAGCAATGGCGAGGTACTTAGCAACTCAGTGAGACCCTGTCTCTAAATAAAATACAAAATAGGGCTGGGGATGTGGCTCAGTAGTTGAGTGCCCCTGAGTTCAATCTCCAGTACCAAAAAAAAAAAAAAAAAGAGAGAGAGAGAGAATGAAAAACTTATCCCCAAACTGTATCAATTATGAAATTAACATGAATTAAAATAATATATCCTCAAAAATATATAAGTAAAAATTCACAACAAAGACAGGAAGAAAATTATAGTCACAATTAAAAAAAATTGAATATTTCACTTTTAAAAAGCAAATTTACATGAATAATAATTTAAAATTTGAATCTCCATATGAAATAATGTACTCTAATGATATAGGGAGTAACTGACACCTTGAGGGGAAAAACTCATTATTTTCAACTATACATATAACCATTTACAAATATTGTCAAGTAGCTGGATACAGGAAGTTTCAACCAGATTTGCATTTTGCAGATCACATTTCTAATTACAAAAGAATTAAATTAGATGCTAATTTTAAAGGGCAATACAAATATTACCTTATATTTTAAAACTGAGAATACACTCTAAATAATTTATGAAGTCAACAAGAAAACATGTATATATCCTGAAATCTGAAATTTGTTAAGACCAAAAGGCAACAGAAGCTTGTATATTAAAACTTATGGGAGACAAGCACATGTATGGGAATTTGTATCCTTGATGCATTTAATTTTTTAAAAAGACAAAATTATGCTAGCATCCACATCAAAAGCTACAAAAGAGCACACATTAATAAACTGATGCAAATAAAATTAGAGGTAAGTAATATTAAGGTAAAATAATTAAATGAGAGACACAAAATAAATATTAACATTTACCAAAAACCTGAAAGATAAATCTTTGAAAGAACTAGAAATAGAAAAAATTGGGAACATTGAAAAAATAAAATAACTAAATATATTAGAAACAAAAATAGAATTAGCTATAATTATAATAAATATATACCTATAATATTATGAATAGCTATGTGCAATATATTTGAAAATAAAAATAAAATTATAATTTTCTTTTTTTATTGAATTTTAAAAAATGACAGTGGAATACATTATGATTCTTATTACACACATATACCACAATTTTTCACATCTCTATTTGTATATGAAGTATGTTGACACCCAATTCGTGTCTTCATAGATGTACTTTGGATAATGATGTCTATCACATTCCACCATCCTTGTTAATCCCCTGCCCCCTACCTTTCCCTCTCACCCCTCTGCCCTATCTAGAATTCATCTATCCCTCCCATGCTCCCCCTCCCTACCCCACTATGAGTCAGCCTCCTTATATCAGAGAAAACATTTGGCATTTGGTTTTGGGGATTGGCTAACTTCACTTAGCATTATCTTCTCCAACACCATCCATTTACCTGCAAATGCCATGATTTTATTATCTTTTAATGCTGAGTAAAATTCCATTGTGTATATATACTACATTTTTTTAATCCATTCATTCACTGAAGGGCATCTATGTTGGCTCCACAGTTCAGCTATTGTGAATTGTGCTTCTATAAACATTGATGTGGCTGTGTCCCTGTAGTATGCTGTTTTTAAGTCCTTTGGGTATAGTTTGAGAAGAGGGATAACTGGGTAAAATGGTGGTTCCATTCCCAGATTTCCAAGAAATCTCCATACTGCTTTCCATATTGGCTGCACCAATTTGCAGTCCCACCAGCAATAAATGAGTGTACCTTTTTCCCCACATCCTCTCCAACAATTATTATTGTTTGTCTTCATAATACCTGCCATTCTAACTGGAGTGAGATGGTATCTTAGAGTAATTTTGATTTGCATTTCTCTAATTGCTAGAGATGATGAACACTTTTTCATATATTTGTTGATTGGTTGTATATACTCTTCTGAGAAGTGTCTATAATAAGAGACCCAAAATAGGTAAAGCAATCCTTAGCAGGAAGAGTGAAGCAGGTGGCATTACTATACTAGACCTTAAACTATATTACAGAGGACTAGTAACAAAAACAGCATGATATTGGCACCAAAATAGACTGGTAGATCAATGGTACAGAATAGAGGACACAGAGACTAACCCACAAAATTGCAATTATCTTATATTAGACAAAGTTACCAAAAACATGCATTGGAGAAAAGACAGCATCTTCAACAAATAGTGCTGGGAAAACTGGAAATCCATATGCAACAAAATGAAATTAAACCCCTATCTCTCACCATGCACAAAACTTAACTTAAAATTATAATTTTCTAGAAAAATAAAACTTCCTAAAATGGTAACAGAAGCAGGAAAACAATATATGAGCACTTTCTTGAGGGATGAAATTGCTATCATAAATACTCTTCTCCATACCCCTAAAAATGCCAGGTAATTATACAGGGGAATTCTACAAATTTTTAATTGATAGTGATACAGACTGATTTAGAATATATACTAAATAAGTAAATAAGTAGGTAAATCTATATGCCTCATGTTATAAACTCAAGGAAAATTATTGAAGTGGTTTTAAATAATAAAATGTGACCTAGTAGAAATTACACCATGAAGTCTAAGATGTTTCAACTTAATTGTTAAAAACACAACAAGCCAATGGTAATAGTTTTGATAAATGTAGAAAAGTGAATGAATGTACATGAAATGTAACATCTATTCATAAAAGTGACTTCACAATAAAATGATATGAATCTATACCTTTCATCATCTGAGTATAATTTACCTACTAGACATCAAAAGGCATTTAACTGGGTAGCAGGATTTTAACAATTTTTTACTAATTCCTAGCATATTTAATCCTTTTCTACCAATAATCAATAGACTGCAGATTCCACCCAGTGAAACCAAAGGAGAAGAAAATGACTAAGGAGGAAGATGAAGGAGAAAAAAAATTGTGTGGGATGGGCAGATCTGGTTTTTACATAGAGAACCCAAGATAACCAATGGTAAGTGTAGAATGCAGAAGAATTCACCAAGATTCTATGTAAAAAAATCAGTAAACTTTAAAACAATGTAATAAACAAAATGTTGTTATTATCCCTTTACTAATTGGATGCTAAGGTACTAAAAGCTTCAAAGTAAAGATTTCTGTAATTGCCCTGGGATTTTTCACTATTTGGGATTTGGAAAAGTGTTAAAAAAAATTCACTCTTGAAGAACATAGATAAGAAAATTGAAAGTATTTTTTAAAAGTGGTTGAGGTCTGGAATTGCACTTGCCTCTTAAGAACTATTTTTTTTAAAGTTGATCATAATTACCAGTTAAAATTTATGGCATAAATCTTCCTTGTGCTCAATA
The DNA here is from genome assembly GCF_047511675.1 of Marmota flaviventris. Taxonomy (NCBI): domain Eukaryota; kingdom Metazoa; phylum Chordata; class Mammalia; order Rodentia; family Sciuridae; genus Marmota; species Marmota flaviventris. Next base: position 143,345,910 of record NC_092503.1, read on the forward strand.
ATTCTTACAACTTGACTGTGCACTTCATCCAGCTGGAAGGAAGTTTACATTGTGGTCAGCCAGATACCATGACTGCCTCCCAGAGCAGCAAATAGCAGCTCACTTTGGGATGCCTCTTTGATCTATTTTTGGGGGCTGAACTAATGATTCAAGCATATCTAGCCTTTCTTCTTTGGCATCGGACCTTCAAATATCTCTGACTTTCTGTGATTAAAATCATCAAAGACCACTGTTTATAATATTTGAAAATGCAGAGATATCAATTCACGGAGAGTTGAGTGTGTTTAATGTGGTGTCTTCTCAAGATGGCCCAGGAATGGCTTTTGGAGATCTTTTCCTGACACTGCTTTCTTGTTAGCAAACAACGATGAAACAGTGGAACTAGTGGAGTAACTGAATGCAGATGGATTGGCAGATTGATTCTGTAATTATCAAGTTCTCTTTTCAGAGTCATATTAATGTATAAAAATTTTAAGGTCAGTCTGCACTTTCACTTATAGTTGCATTTTTTTAAAATAAAATCTTTGTAAGCACTGTGTGATCTCTCTTGCATGTGGAATCCAGAAAAGTTGATCTGATAGAAATTCAGAGTAGATTGCTGGTTATCAGGGGGAGAATAGCAGTGAGGGAGAGATGGGAAAGGTGAATCAAGCCATGCTAACTTACAGGTGGATAGGAGTGAGAAGTTCTCCTGTGCTGTTTTATAATAGGGTGACTGCAGACAATGATAATGTATATTTCAAAAAGAAGAAAGAATTTTGAACATTTTCACCATAAAAAAATGGTAAATGTTTCAGGAGATAGATATGTTAACCTGACTTAAATATAACACAATTTATAGATGCATTGAAACATCACATGTTAACTCCATAAATATGTAAAATCTTTAGATTTATATGAACTAAAGAAAAACGAATATAACTTTTAAAAAGTATTAATGACTATCTCAAGTTTTTAATCATAGGTTGTAAGCATAATAGGCAAAATCCTTAAATAAAGCTGATACATCATTTATAATATTATATATATAATATATATGATATATATTCCTGAGAAAAAAAATGTTTTATATAAAAATCAGTAGCATGCAAAGAACAGAATGCAATCCACAAATGGGCAATTTATACAACAATAATTAAAAGTGTTGATAATCAAAATGTGTCATAACAATTTTTTTAAGAAACATAAAAAATGTATCATTCTGAGGATATCCATACCTAATCCCTTTAAGGTTTCTCTTAAAAATCCATTCTATTAAATTAATTATTTTATTTATATATGACAGTGGAATGAATTATAATTATTATTACACATATAGAACACATTTTTTCATATTCACAGTGGAATGTGATGGACATTATTGAAGACACGAATTAGTGTGAATATACTTTGTATATCCCTATTTTATTTCTTAGAAGTTTGTCACTAGTCCTGCCCACATTGGATGTGTTGGGGATATGCACAAAGAGATGAATTCCAGGAGGTGGGGATCTTAGGATCATGCTCAAGTTGGTTAATACCATATGTTTAGCTAAGAAACTGGAATGCTTACTTAAAAGCCTGGTTGTGTAGCTGTTTGTCAACAAACAATTCTAGTACTTTACATCCTATTGAGTAAAGCATATCACAGATTAATCTCAAACAAATGGGGATATAAATTCTTCTCAAAGGATGAATTGCATGTCATACATCAAATAATGAGGAGATATACACATATCTATCTATTATACATATCAATCTATAATATCTATCTATCTATCTATCTATCTATCTATCTATCTATCTATCTATCCTTATATCACACAGAAAAAACAAATCATTGGGGAAAACAGTCCAATTCACTCTAGCTCACATTTATGCATGTATAAGGAAGTTTGAATGTTTTTTGCTAAGTAAATGATTGATATGGAAATAATTTTCTAAATTAAAATTGCATATAGAATCTTTATTTTCAAAGACTCCTGTATTTTAAGACATTTCAAAGACATTTCATTGTAAGGTCTATGTTAGAGCTCATTAAAATATATTGGGTTGCATCCTGAACAAAATTATTTTCAATTTAGTGTGCAAAGACATTATCTATATTCTTCTTAAAGCTGTTATCTCTTTATCCACATTTCCTGATACACAGGCAAGTATATAATCCGGAAAGTATTATATATAAAATTTTGTCCTAAACTTTATGATATCTCAGGATATTGGAAAATGATACATATCTGTGAATGATTTACTTATTATTCTATCCATTGTATATTGAATGGAGTATCTACACATAATATATTCCAGACCATGGGATGACTACTAACTAGAACAACATCTTAGGGTTTTCCTGTTTTGTGTATTTGCAGGCACTGCTTTAATGCACAAGGACACTTTCCTCTTGGAAGCATTTTGGACCACTCAGTGCATGAAGCCATATGTGTTACTGATGAAGTTTAAACTATTACTCTAAAATAAAATAATATTTACTTTTTAAGAACTAATTGTAAAATTGAAAAAAATACATATTTTCCTACTTTTTAAATAGACAGAAGATTGATTTTAAGAAATATATTCAAATACAAAAAAATCAAAGTATTTTATATCAAAGATTAGACATACATGGTAAACTACTTTATTTTTAGACAGTTCAGAAATAGTACCACCCTGTGTTAATTCTACAACTAATGGCTCCATTTTTCTCTCTATGAATTCCAATATTTCTTATTATTCCACTTTCAAAATTATTCCTTAAATTTACCTAAGAATCATATACCTTTGATCACTATTCCTGGCTACAGGACATCAAGCCAAATAGGTTTGTATCTCTCTACAAGACTTAATATAGCAAGTGAAGGGATTAGATGACTTTAGCATTATCAATTAGAATATTAATGCATTGTTTTTAAACCTCTTCCCTCCCACACCTCATTCCTAACTGTCTTAGAAAGGAAAAAAGTGAAAAAAATATTTGTATGTCTGTATTCGTTTGAGGATGGTTGGGTGGGTTGTATTTATTGATTTGACATAAACCAAACTTCTCCAGTCGCAGATAATTTCTCGATTGACTCACTGCTATTTTAAACACACACACACACACACACAGACACACACACACACACACTTGTTTCTGTTCTGTAATTATCACAAAGGACTGAACTTAGCCCCCTGATATGGGAATTGATTTTACACTGCTGTTTTTCCCTCCACCAGCTAAGCGTGGTTTATTTACCAGACTCATACCTACTTCTGTCAATTTTCTAAGAACTTCAGGTAGGTCTCTTTAGCCCAGATGTAGTAGTAACTGTCTCTAAGGGTATTTTCAGAAGAATATAAGTCCAGCCTCTGGAAAAAGCTCACTGATTTTTGTAAAATGGAATTTGCTTGCTATTCATTCTGAATTTTTTCTTCTATTATTTCTTTACTAATTTCCTTTTTTTTCATTTTCTACTTCTGGACTTATTAGATCCTAACGTTTCCTTACTTAATATTCTATGACTCGTTTTTTCCTCTCAAATTTTTTTCATTAGTTGTTTGCATTACATTTTATATTTCAATCCTCTACATTTTTCATTCTGATCCTTATGTTATTTTTATTGTCTTATTGCTTCTTCTTCTTCAGCATGCTGTTTTTATTTATGAATGAAACACCTTCTTGACTCTTCTTGGTCATACTGGTTAGCAGACAAGTTCTAACTATATTTCTCAAGCTGACCTTGAACTTCTGGCCTTAAGCAATTGTATCGCAGTCTGTAGGATTACAGGTGTACTCCACCACAGCAGGCTTCACCCTTTTCTTTATTTTTCCAAATTATCATGTTTAACTTTTGGTCACCTTTTCTATTTTCTCTTTCATCATTCTCTTTTTTTTCTTGCAGATTGTCTTCCTTGATTTTACATTCATATTTTACACTGAGGCAGTGAAAGAGTTAATTGGACCTCTGTAAACATGGGCAGTCTTTGCTCCGTGGTTTACTTTTATTTAGATAGAGGATAGGACGACAATGGTAAATAGGCCCATCACCTGCACTACTATAATTCCATTTGGTTTGTTCAACAGCTTCAGAGAAATGTCTTTCAATATTTTGTATGAGAGTAAATTTTGATTTTACTTGTATTCTACACTGGGGTAGACGGGTGGGCAAGAATTGCTGTGAGATTGGAAGTGTCCATTGTTCGTAGACCACTAATCATCTTCTTGCTCCCATGTTTATTTATCATTACTGTTCATTTATTCTTTCTATTGATTTGAAGATTAGTTTCCCCAGGATTCCTTCCATGTTATCTCATCTTTTCATGTAGGTCGTCCCATATCGTAGGTTCTTCTAATTTATTCATACTCTATTCATCTCCCAGAATTTTATTACAATATATTTTATGTTCCCAACCATTGTTCTGATTGATTTTTCTATTATTTATTTGTACAATTTTTGCTCAATAAATTATTCAAGAGATTTTTTTTCAGTGATCTCTCCCCTGTCCCTTCCTTCTTTCTGTCTTTTTCCTTCTTTTTAACAGGCTATTTCTTAGAGCAATATTAGGTTCACCACAAAATTAAGTGGAAGGTACAGAGATTTTCCATATTTGCCCCATCCAAACACAAACATGATCTCTATCAACATCTCCCACCATAGTGGTGCATTTATTGCAAATGATTAATCCACATTGACATTTCATTATCACCTGAAGTCTTCAGTTTACATAAGAACTTACTCTTGGTTTTGCACATGCTAGATTTCAGGCTGATATATAATGACATGTGCCCAATATGATAGTATATACAGAGCATTTTCACTGCCCTAAAAATCCTCTGTTTTCCACCTACCCCTGGAAAGCACTGATCCTTTTACTATTTTCATAGTCTTGTCTCTAGAATGTCATAAAGTTGGAATCATTCAGGATACAGAATTTCTAGATTTGCTTTTTTCATCTAGTAATATGTATTTAAGTTTTCTCCATGTCTTTTCATGATAGCTTGTTTCTTTTATTGTGTATTGAGTATATTTCCCCTATCTGGATGGACCAGTTTAGGCATTCATCCACCAAAGAACAGCTTGGTTGCTTCCAAGTTTTGACAATTCTGATAGAGGTCTATGTAAAGGTGTTGGTGTGTCACAAATTTTCAACTCCTTTAGGTGAATACAAAGATATGCAATATTGGGACCATATAATAAGAATGTTTTTAATTTTGTAAGGACGTGCTAACCTGTCTTCCAAAGTGGATTTGCATCCTTGCCAGAAATGAATGAGCAGAGTTCATGTTGCTTCATGTCTCAACAGCTTTTGCTGTTATCAGTGTTCTAGATTTTGTCTATGATAATAGGTATGCAGCAAGTTTCTTGTGTTTTTACTTTGTTAGAGTAAAGGGAGGTAAATGTCATTCTCAAATGGTCATTTTAAACCTCATTGTTTTGAGATATTGAAAAATGTATTCATTTCTTCGATATTTGCTTTTTTCTATGAACTAATAAAAGTAGCTTCAGATGCATTTGATAATTGTCACCAAAAAGTTTTAAATATACTTTTATGAAAAACTTGAGTGTTTACATTAATAAATATTTAAATATTCAAATTTTAATAGCATTGACTCACAAAAATACTTTATGATTATTTTTAAGTACCAAAGATTAACAATGACAATATAATCACTCAAAATTTTGTCTTCTAAAGACCACTAGTGTGTACCTAACTGAAATGGCATCACAGAGCACATGTGTTTTGGCAAATGACTCTAACACAGGACTATAAGTATAAAAGACTTTTTAAATTTAGCCAATGTGAATATCACTAATTATAGGGAAAAAGGAAGTTCTAACATGATGGGTTTGTATACAGATTCAGAAAAATAAACAATATTGCCCTGAAAAGAGGTATATCTAAAAGCTACATTAGCAAGAGAACACTTTGGTATTTTGTGTGATATCTCTATAATGTATTACTCTGTACTCTGTACCTCTCTGCATTATGATGTCCTCCTTCACCTTCTTTTGGAGATATCTTCAGAAAATTTGAGGAGGTGGTTTACTTTGTTCTCAAATAAAAAAGAAAAAACCTAAATGTGAAAGTCTACACCGTAGAAAATTTTTCTATTAATTCATTTTCAAAAAGTCTGGATTTTAGCTGAAGGCAATTTTGTAATCATTTTTTAAATCGGTTGATACAGGGTGTTGTTATGTTTTTCAGGCTGGTCTTGAACTCCTGGGGTCTATGCCTCAGCCTCCTTAGTAGCTCGGTCAGGCTTGTGCCGCACACTGGGCAAAGGAAATTTTGTATTTGCAGACTTTTAAGCATAATGACTTTGGTCAATTGAAAAAGTGATGTAAATACTGCCTGTCAATTTTGTTTACATTCCTGATATTCTTGATATTAGTATTGTCACTAGAATAAGATAATGTCTAAAATTACCAAACTTTATCATATTTGTAAAGTAAGCACAGTGTTATTTTAATAGTTCTGTGGAGTTAGAGTTGAGTCAAATGTAGGAGCTACATGTGTTTTGGCAAATGTCTATAACATGAAATGAAATGTAACTAAATATTACATTTCTTACCTTGCTGAGCTTTTCACATGTGTATGTCTTATCTTTTTTAATGAGAACAGAAGTATCTTAATTTATATATTGTCTTTTTTTTCAGTCATTTTTACTGTAGCGTGCACACTATTCTTTCATCAAATATCCTTCCTGCTGTCATAACCCTATTACACTGGGACTCCCCTCTGACCACCTACGTTTCTTTCTTTGGTTCTTTCTTTTTCCAGATCTACCTCTAAGATGCATCATCCTCCCTTCCACCTCGCTGCCCCTCTGCCCACCTCAATTTGGGAAATGGAAATTTTGCATCCAGTGACAAAGATTGACTACTTCTGTTGTGCACCTAATTTCTGAAAACATATCTCTAGCCTTGATTCTATTTAAAGTCAAGGAAAGCATTTTAAAATCTTAATAAACTTCTCAAATCATCCCAAGTTCTGCATAGTCCTAATCGTACTCAGTATTGTTCCTCTCATCCTCTATTTTGGACACTGTATCACCATTCATTCTCACCAAGACCAGGGGTTACTGTGGTGGTGTTAACTTCCTCCTAGCCTCTACCTTACAATCAACCAGCCTTCAACAACCTAAGTTTAACCTTGGAAATATCTCTTGGATAAATTTCCAAACTGCCCATCTCTATGGTAACTCTCCTTATTCAAGTCTCGTAGTTATTTTCTCTAAGAACATTTTTTGGTTTTGATGTAATTGATCCTTTTCCTTTTCTAAAAATACACACATGGCCATGTTCTCCATCCCTATACTCTTTAAATCTACAAAGTTCCATTACTTACATAAAAGGATCAACTTTTTAGCATAATAAGAAATTCTGCTTATTATTCTCTTATCCATTGTTGCATACTTAATCATCTCCCACTCTATACCCAGCCAATGTCATCTCTCAGCCAGATACTGGGAAATAAACATCTGGGATTTTTTCCTCCATGTTTTGTCTATTTGAGGTTCTTCTCTTTGTCTAACAAGTAAAATTATACCAACACTCCTAAAACCAATTACAATTCAAACTTCAATTCTTCCCCATAGTTGTAACTTAGTTGGTATCTTGATGCTGTTAGAACATACTACTATATAGTACAGCACCTAGGGAGCTACGTACACTTTTCCTTGCAATGTTAGTTTATCAGCTCAACAGCTCTACTGATTCATATTTGTATTTCTTGTGATGCCAATCATATTGTCTTGCCAATGCACTGATTGTGTTGGCTACTGCTGTTTCAAGCTGTAAGTGACATCTTGGCCGTGGACATCTTTTTTGTTTTCTAATTTTTTTATTAGTGCATTATAGTTAAACATAATAGTGGGGTTCATTTTGACATAGCATGCATGTATGGAGTATAATTTGACCTTGGACTTCTTAACTTCTGTTTATAACTTAAAGAAATGTAAAGAATTGGAGTAATTGATGGAGTAGGCTCTGTATTTAGATACTAGTTATTTAAACTTGTGAAGAGTACATGGTGCTCTGGGCATTACAACACAGTGACAGAGAGGTGTGTTGTGACAGACAGTTGCTCTTCAATTAAACTGTGCTCTAGTGTTTTATATGTGATGCAAACACAGTGAATCAGGAGGTGTTTATGTAAAATATTACATATACTTTGTATCTGATTTATTCACTTTTTGTTTATTGCTGCAATATGCATATATATACATATATATTATTCAATACATATATATATATATATATATATATATATATATATATATATATATTGTTCAATACATATATATATATTATTCAATATTGAGTGTAGATTTTGGTGAATTGTGGTAGTTTATACAATCATGTAACTATCACCATAATCAAGATACAGAATAGTTCTCTCACACTGGGCAGTTTCCCCAGCCACTTTGGAATTGAATTCCTTTTACCACTCAGACACAGGTACTAACTGGTATGATCTCTCCATAAATAGTTTTGGATGTTATAGAATTTCATAGCAACATAATCATATAGTATGTAGTGCCTTGTGTTTGACCTCCTTCACTTGGAATCAAGTTTGAGAAATTCAACTCCAATGTTACACGTATTTTGTGCCGAATAGCATTCTCTCTCTCTCTCTCTCTCTCTCTCTCTCTTTTTTCTGAACAGTGTTCCCTATTGTGAATGTACCTCAAATTGTTTATGTTTTCAGCAGCCCATGATAATTTGAGTGGTTTCCAGGTTCTGTCTCTTATGAATCATAATAATCTGACCAATCACATCAATGTCGTCTGTGGGTGTATGCTTTTCTTTCTCTGAAATAAAAGCTAAGAAGAGGAATTTCTTAGATATATAATAAATGTATTCTTAACTTTTGCAAATTACTGTTACACTTTTTTTGCAAAATATTGTTACTTTTTCAAGGTAGCAATATTATTTTACATTTTAATAAAAATATACAAGACAGCGGAAAGTTCCATGTTTTTTTCCAGAAGCTTCCTTATTGCCAGTCACTCTAGTAGGTGTATAACACTATTTTGTTGTGGCTTTGATTTATATATAAAGATCTTGATGTTTGGTGCTTTTTGGTAACTATTTTTTCTTATGAGTAGTGGCCATTTTAAGAGCTTTGTTGGGGTATAATCCATATAACAAAATTCATCCATTTAAAAGAGTTGTTGTTCTGAAATTTCATCTTTAGTGAATTATTTTAGCCATGTTTCATAGCTCCCTATTATTTGAGGTGAGACAGGAAGGACAAAGGGGTTGGAGATAAAGACAGCTTTTCCTGTGTGGAGTACTGCTCTGGTAAAGAGTTTATTCCTTGAGATATTATTATTATGGAGAATTTTCTGAAAAAAAAAAATTACTCTTTCCTTTTCTCATACCAGAACCATAAGAAGCTTTTCTTTGGTGAAAATAGTCGGGGAGGGGTTCTGGGGCTAAATGCAAGGAAGATGATAGGCCCCCTGTAAGACCACAGCCCTCGGGAGGTTTCTCACTCTCAAACTAATCCACAAGTGACTTCCAGAAATCTGTAATGACAGTCTGGCTGCTTCAACTGGTTTGGGGCTCCAGCACCTTCTCTTCCAGGTAAGCATGTATTACCTGTGATTCTCTTGCTTTAACTCTCTTGATTTTGGGGTGGTGATTTTCCTCATGACCATCATTCTCTGATAGACCCCCAAATGTTGCTGATTTTCAGTTATTTCCATTCTGTCCTGTTGTCAGGATGGGGTGATGATTTCCAAGCTCTTTGAATTTTGCAACTGAAACCCGGAGTCCCAGTCATGACTTCTTCTTCCACTAAAATCCTGAGACCCCAAATGGTGCTTGTTAGAGTGTTTGCAGTTACCCCATAGCACTGAGAACAATGTGCTTTCATTTCATTTCTGTTTTTATTTTTATTTTGCTTTTTTCTTTATGAATTTATTTCACCACTTTTCTTTTTCATCATTTTGGTTGTTTTCTGTTGAACTATTTTTTAACTTCACTGATTCTTTTATTATTGGGAAATTTGTAAAATAAACTCTTTATCATTAATATTACATTTTTCATTTCCAACATTTCTATTTGACTCATTTTCATCTCCATGTGAAATTTCCCATCTAGTTACAAATGTCATAGTGTGAGAGTTACCTGAAATTAAATGGATTGTCAAAGAGCATAGTTAACTTTTGTTAGAAGTGCACGCTATTGGTGACATTTCTTTTTTAAATCAGTACAATCCAAGATTTAATATATTAATTGTCACTTTACCAGAAAACCTTAAGGAAACAAGACTCAATAAGTATGAAATTTACCATTAAATTTGTAGAACAGGTTAGAAGCCATTTCAAAAAAGGCTTTGGATGGGCAAAAAGTATTTATGTATCTGCTGTAACATTTTCCAGGGAAAACATGGTCATTTCCATTCAGTAGAGACAGATTTTTACAGAAAATGAAATGGTGAAAATATTCTGCCTTTGGGGCAATTGTAAAAATGTTTTAATGTGCCTCAGCTGGAAATTTTTGTTTTGCCAAATAAAATGATCATTTTCTCCCTATAAAAAGTGTCTTTCATGTTGGAAAGGATTTGAGAGTAGAGTATATTTGAAAACTATGTTAAAAAATTTTTTTCAATTTTCACTGTTTGGCATAAAAATGCTTATTTTTTATCTCTATGTTAGCTAAAAATGTGAGAATTTCTACAATGGAAAACTAAACAAAACAAGACAACAACAACAAAAAAGAAAAAAACAATAAACAAACTACCATAGTTGGGGGCATGGCCTTCCGGATGCTGTATTTTAACTTATATTATGGAATACTTGGTACATGATGCTTTTTTCCTGAAAAACTTTAAGAGAAATGTTATTTCCCTTCCTCTTCCAGTGGATTAAAAAACTTTCTAGAATACTATATGTTGAAAGTTCAACATAACGAGTTTTTAATAATAACCTTTAATATTAAACCAAATAACAGCAGATTCATTAAGTGGGTTCACGCATGGTCTCATTTTTTTTCTAATTATTTTTCTGATGTATTGTAAAATTTATAATATTTTGATGTTACAAAATTCATAATTCGTTTTCCCGATGCTATTATAATCTGAGAGCTGTTTTTAAAAATCTTGTAAAGATAGTCTCCTCTTCTATCTATAAATAACTATTTAGTAGCCTATCCAGTGGGATTGAACATAGTTGTTTCTACAAGTCAAGGCAGATTTTTATTGTTAAAAGAAAAAGTAAATAAATATTACTGATGTCAATAAAGAATCACTGCACTACCAGAGTCTTACTAGTATCTTTAAATAGGCATGGCAAATGCAGAAACTTCATGAATTTTGAGAACCTGCTATAAGGCAGGATTTTCACATGTGAATTTTAGTACAATTAACTATGGATAATGTTATAAGAATTCAGGATGGATACTGAAGGGAAGAATTGATTCAAAGCCAGCCTTAGAGAGTGAACAACATATTGATTGATGGACGGACTGATTGATTGAATGGTATTGGGGATCGAACCTAGGGTGTAATGCTGGCAACAAATGTGCATACCACTGAAATGTACTCTCAGCCTGTATTTATTTTTGCTTTAAGAACCGTTTCTTTTATTCATACCAGAAAAGAGAATTCACAAATTTAGAAGCCTCATTTCAAATTAATTTAGGATTTCTCAGAAATTGTAACAGCAATCATTTTTAAACTTAGACTCTATTGACCATCACAGAGACTTTTAAAAACCTAATGTATCCATAAATTAAAATTGTGACTTATATTTTCACTGTATTTTGACATGTCACGTCACATGTCAGAATCATACAGTTGAGATATCAAGATAATCAATATGTATATTCTTTATCAAATATTTACAAAAGTAATGAGCTAGCTATTCATACTTCTTAATGAAAGACACAAATTCCTCTTTACCTGCTGATATCTCTACCTTCTATTTTGACTTAGTAGCAACAACATGAAATTGAAAACTTTAAAATGTTTTTTTGATTTATAGACTTGTATTTTTTTTCTGGATAGAGAATAAAATCAAAGGACTCAAAATCAGCAAAATGATGTAGCATCTTAGACTTTGGGGAAATCTTTATTTGGATATCATTTTAACTCTGCTGCTGATAACTCTCACAGAGGGTACATATATAACATGAGCATATTTGTAGCTTTAGTTGTAGTATTCCTATCACTGGTACAAAAGAAACATCCAATCCTTACATTAAAGGTTTTTTTTATTTAAATTTTTGTTATGTTTTGCTTTTAGGTTTCTCATGTCAACAAAGTTCAAAGTTTCATGTTAAAAGATCTATTTACAAAATTACAAAATAAATGGAAGAAAAAGAATTTATGTAGAAACGGCAAATCAGCTGTTTTTGCTTCTGGGCTTAATTGGCTTTACCTAGAATTGATATTTGTTGTTAGCATGTGCTATATCAGCAACACAAGCAATCCTTACCCAATATAAAGAAGCTATGTGGAGACATGAATCTGAGATTAAAAACCTCAACCAAAAACAACATATTAATTTATTTGACTCAATCTTAGCATAATTGCTTTTTAGTCATGTGTGTGATAAAGTTACCATACCAGCTGGATACTATCTAGCTGTATATCATTTCTCTTCTTTACATTTGCTACAGTGGCAGTGAAGGGAACTAGAGTCCAATAACATGGCCTCAGCAACTGTAGCACATCTCTTGAGTCTGGAAGGCAGTCATAATGGCTATGCAAAGGCACATTGTCTATGAAACAAGAGGTTTTCATCTTCACATGAAAGATGGTACACAAGGTCAATTACCTGGCCTTTACCAATTATGTGTAAGAATGAACTTTTCCCTTAAAACTAAGCAATAGAACCCATGTATTGGAAGTAATTTCTCCATGTATTGATTTATGTATGTTTTATTCCATTTATTCATGAAAAGTTAATGTTAGACATCTTCAGGTGAATATCAGAAATATTTTATTAAGGAAAACTGGAAAGTGGAAAAAGATTATCTATACTTAATGAAACTTTTTTTCAATGGAAATGTTGATGAATACAACATTCATCACCTGGTATATATGGGGATTGGTTGCAGGACCCCCAGGGGTACCAAAATCCTTGGATACTCACATTTCATATATAGAATGATGTAGCATTTGATATAACCTGACATATCCTCTGTTTGCATTAAATCATCCCTAGATTATATGTAGTACTTAACACAATGTAAATGCTATGTAAATAGTTGTTGTACTGTGGTGTTCAGGTTATAATGACAAGAAAAAAGCTGTACAAGCTCCATATAGATGCCATTTTTTCCAAACGTTTTCAATGAACCAATAGTGGCATAACCCACAGTAGGTGAAGGAGGACCAACATATATGTATATTCTTCAAAGATATTTATCTCATATATATACATCAACATGAAATTATATATATATATATATATATATATATATATATGTATATATATATATATATATATATATATATATATATATATATCTCCATATCACACAAAGTTGCAATGCATTCCATTTTTTTTTTTTTGCTACATAACTCACCTTCTTACATTCTTCCCTAATTGCTTTATCCTGCTTGAAAAACTAACCCATCAATAGTAGCAAGACTTCTGATCTTCTTTGGCTATGTTACTTTGCATTTTCCCCTGCTATTATCATGCCAAGTAATACGCATGTTTATAATTCGTCATGATTATGCCTATTTCCCTCCTGCTCTAACATAAGCTTCATGATAGAAAGTATCTTCATTTTTTTTTCTATGGGTTCACCCCAATTGTCTACAACAGAGCACTGTGCAAATATTGAAGGTGCTTATGAATGAATATATATTTTACAAACATTATATGCATGTACATATTTACTGGTGTGTATTTGTGAATATACAGATACACTTGGAGACATGAATATGTGTGCTTATTCATACTGTTAAATTAGAATTTCCACAATCCATTCCCTAATTTTCCTTCTTTTGGTATTTAAGCCATTCTTCTGCTCTGTGTTATTCAAATGGTCTTAAAAGTGTGTAATGCTTAAAAGCTTAATGCAACAGTTTCAGCTTAGCAGCCGAACGATCCAATTGCAGGATTCTAAGGTATATATTTTTTCAAACAATATTCTTGAGAAGAGAGTCATTTTTTTTCATTTTCTCAACTTTTAACTTTTCATCATGGTGCTCTGAACTTGGAAGATCAGTATTTCTTCCAAATCAAATAAAATAAAGCTACTACTTATTAAATGAAACAATCTGGGTCAATCCAAATCTTCCAATGATAAGGTCAATGTAGCTCAGCAGAATCATCTGGATGGATTTGAATTAAATGCAAACATTATCACTCTGTATAACAATAGGAAGTCATTCTACACAATCATGCTGTAAGCTGGCAAATCTGCCATCCTGAAGGCTCTTCTTTGAATCTTGCCATCATCAAAGACAAACCAGTTGGGCTGAAAAAAGTTATCAAGCTATGCAAGTAAATGTACTAGTTTTGTGAGATGACATGAAAAAAAAATTACATACTTCTACTCAAACATTCAGGTCTCTTCCCCAAGTGATCTCCTTAGTGTTTAGAAGAACAGCTCCTATAAAGTGTAGGTGCTCATAGTTGTTAAACCAATGAATGAATGAGAATGAAGAGTGGGTGTTTGTTACTCTCACTGGGCATTTTATTGGTTCCCCAGCCCTCTTTTCAAACCCACTTCCAGGAAGATTCTAAAGAACCCAGAACTGAGCTTTTAAACTAATAAATATCTTTTAGAAATAGCATTTTTTATCTTTCCTAGGAATCTCTGAGAAAGAAATCAGAATTCTCTTGTCATGGTTCTTACAAGTCCTGTGTTAGAGAACTCAATACCTGTGATTTCATAACAAAATGCTAAGCCCTTAGCAATGAGCCAATTTTAAAAGTTACATTGTGTTTGAAACACTAGGCTCTGTGTTCATATGAAAACCAGAAAATAAGTAAGTTGCCTGAGAAAGGGGCTGAATGGGGAAGATTGCAAAAGACACAGATCTCTGATGAAGTGCTGGGAAAATATCCAGGTGTCAACTTTAGACATAATAAGTTCACAGTGTCTGTTAGGGATTCCAGTAGAGATGTGTTCAGAATATAGTTGGATACATAAGCCTGGAGTTAGGAAGCTACCATTGCATAGTTATTCATAGCCTCTAAAAGGAAGTGAATGCAGACAGAAAGAAAAGGCCTACGCGATTGATTTCTGAGGCACTCCATCATTAAACAAGGGGCAACAGAAAAACAGACTTGGTAGCTGTGAGGTCCTGGCCCCCAAATAAAAAAGGGGATTTAATAGGTTTGGATTAAAATGCTGGAATTAAGCTTCATTGTTGCAAGTGATTTTTCATCATTAAATAAGAAGCACATGATAGAAATATTAGAAAACACGAGAAAAATTAATTCAGATTCAAACTTGGTGAAACAAAACATTTATCAGGAAACCTAAATCTATTTAAATAATTACTTAAATTATCCTTCCAGTCTTTTCTTTTGTTTGTATACTAATAAATATTGAATTGATACTGTATAGAGATTTTTTATCAAGCTTTTTCAGTTTACATTAATAAGCATTAATATTATTAATGATTATGATCATTAAATATTATTATCATATGACTATTTTTAATAAATAAATCATAACCAATAAGGGTTTTTAACTTTATTTCTTAACTGCTCATTGGTGGATATTCAGATATTTATTCTTCAGTCAAAAAGCATTTGAGTCCCAATTGTGCTAGATAGAGTATGGAGAAGAACAGCATTTTAAAGGAAAATATATATGAGTAAACAGTTTTTAAAACCACAAAATTTGCAAAGTATTGGTCTTTATTATATGTCAGAGATTGTTCTGGATAATTTACATGTATTATCATATTTAATCTTCACTGAAACCATATTATGGGGATAGGTATGTGTACAGGGTTAGTAAAATACTTGAAGAGTTTGTTGGAACATATCAGGGGCTAGTTTATGGCATTGAGGTTGCTGTCAGGAGACTTCCTGGAGGGGTATCCTGTGTTGTTTGTACAAAAAGAATAGGGACAGTCCTCAGAGAGCTCATGTGTTATCCAAAAGAAATCTTGAACATGACAAGAGTCATCTCAAGCATTTAGAAATTGGGTTGGCATAATGAAGGTATGATACAGAAAACCCTCTCTGTAAGTGAGACCAAGACCACCACATAGGCTAGGAATGAGGTGTTGCAGGTACCGAGAGCGCTCTCTTTTTCTGTGCTTAGGGCTATTTCGCAGAGGTGGAAAACTAGGCTAAAGAATAGATATTGAAATGAAACTCGGTTATTTAGAAATGTTTCCCGAGAACATTTGGTAAGCTCGGAGTTCATATGAATGGCTTTAGTTTGATGCTGTTAACTTTAGTTTTTCCATTATTGGTATCAGCTGGCCAAGTTCCCAGTAACTGCCAGACCCGTTTTCCTGTTATGTTTGATAAGCAGTTTGAGTATGATGTGTCTAGGCATGTGAATATTATTTTTTATTCCATTTATAAATATATTTCTGAGGTTTTTCTTCAAATAATAATTGTTATTTTCATTATTATGGTTACTATTATTGCTATCATTATTACTTACATGTGAGGTCCTGGCTTTTTGCCATTTCATACATGAAAATGGGGTTATTTCTTTCCACATGCATTAATAAATGCAGATTTCCTTTTAGGAAATGTGTTTTTGCTCATTGCCAACTAGCTGCAATACAACTTGAAAGTATTTGCTAATCCTTTTCTTTTTAACATTTTCAGAGTTCATAATTAATTGTGAAGTTCCAGTTTCTAACTGGTATCATTCTCCTTCTGCCTGAGCAATATTACCGGATATTCAACTCAGCTAACCTGAATCTCTTAGCTCTTTTTTGCATTGGAAAAAAAAATCCTTATTTGGCTCTAGTTTTTGAAAGATCTTTTCCTGGGCATGGAATTTATTGACAGGTCCCTTCTTTCCTTCCCTCTTCTTTTCCTCCCTCCCTCCCTTCCTTCCTCTCTTCTTCTTAGTCTTAAAATTACCACTCATTCTATGTCCTGACATGCATTGCTTGTAGGAAACATCCAGTTTATTTCCTTGGTTTTTTTTTTTGGCACTGGGAATTGAACCCAGAGGCCCTTAATCACTGAGCCACATCCCCAGACCTTTTGTTTGTTTGTTTTTTGGGTACCAAGGATTGAACTCAGGGACACTCAACCACTGAGCCACATCCCCAGCCCTATTTTGTATTTTATTTAGAGGCAGGGTCTCACTGAGTTGCTTAGCCCTTTGTTTTGCTGATGGCTTTGAACTCTCTATCCTCCTGCCTCAGCCTCCTGAGCCGCTGGGGTTACAAGCATGTGCCACCGCACCTGGCTAGCATCAGATTTTTAATGTTCGTCTTTGTTCTCTTATGAAGGATTTCTTTCTATCTGGCTGCCTTCGACCTTTTCTCTTCTTTTATTTTCATAGTTTGACTATTATCTGCCCAGATGTGTTCTTGTTTTGTTTTGTTTTTATTCTGTTTGAGGTCTTTGAGTCTCTTAGATGCATGATTTGATATTTTAATTATTCTTGTAAATTCTCAATATTTCTTCCAACATTTTTTTCTGTTCCCTTATCTTTCTCTTTGTCTTGTGGACTCACAATTTTAAGTACCTTCTGCCATTTGGTGTTGTACAGCAGATCTCAGATGCTGTGTTCTTTTAATACTTATTTGACTTCTTTATAATTCAGTCTGAATGGTTTCTAGTGACCTCCCTTCACATTTGAGTCTATCCTCATCTGTGTCCATTTTACTCCTGAGCCTGTTGAAGATTCACCATTTTACTCTTGTTTTGATTGTGTTCTTTTAATTGATAGCATTTCCATTTTACTCTTTCTGGAGGCTGAATTTTTCCATGTGTTCATTCGTGGTGTCCAACTTTTCTGCTAGATTCTTTTTTATTTGCTCATCTTTGCCTCAGTCACTTTTCTAGTAACTGGGGCACCTCTTTTCTTGTTATGTTCACCTTCTCTATTTGAAAAATGGATTACTTCTTCTTGACTTTTTGTGTCCCTTTGTTTTTATTGAACATTAGATATTATGGATAGAGAACAACAGAAACAGAGGAGTGCTACCATGGTGGGGGAGTGCTACCCTGGATACATGGAGGTGTTTGACCCACGGTGGGCTGGAGGGAATTCCTTGTTACCCTGGCACCACCTCCACCTTAGCTAGGACATATGTGTCTGGGGCTTCAGGGGCTGTACATCTTTAGTGTTTCTTTCCCTCTTCCCCCATGGTAGCAAACTCTGTTATATCTGTGGCTGGTGATTTTTTTGGAGAACTTCTCCATTGGTGACTGATGTTGCTGTACATCTTACCAGTGAACCACTGATGGACTCTTTTTAAAAATTTTTTTCTCAAGTATACTTCTGTAGTAAACAACTTTGTAAGATGAAGATCATGTCTACTCCAGAGCAAATGTATTTGCTCCCCAGTGTAATAAAGTTAAATTCTTCTTGGAAAAGAGTCCAGTAGATGTGCTTGCAATCCATTAGAAAAGGTTGGATTATCCTCCATTGGGTTCCTCTTCTGAAATGCTATCCCCTGAGTGTACAGACATCCTCTGTCCCTCACTGTGTGACCCTGTGGGTCTTAGGACTCAAGAAACTGGTGAAAGAAAGTGATGATACTCTGACCACACTGACTGTGCTGTTGCTATGAGTACTAAACTGCCTTTTGTCTCTGTTCCTGAACCTCATGTCATTTATCCAGCATTTGAGAATTTATGTCAAGCTAATTGTTATCTTCTCAGTAGGGGAAAATCAGACAATCTTTAGTTGGGAGCCCTTACCCCTGCACTAATACAACCAGCTTCCATTTGGATCAGGGGAGGATCCTGAGTCTCTTTTATGTCTCTTTTCCCAAGATTAAAGGGCTCAAAACTTTGCTAGTAGCAATGGAGGTTTGCTTCTGTCTGAAGAGTTACATTCTTCTCCCTCAGATTCTGACTGGCTTTCCTCCTGTTCTTCCTCAATGGGCTAAAAACAAAGGTCTTACCAAATGGGGAGTTGTTATGCTTTTACTCCCTTGAAACACCTCCTTTTCCTGTATTTCTGAGAAGGGATTTCTCTGGTCTCCTCCTTAATCTGTCTTCCAAGCACCTGGTGGAGACCCATGGATAAACTGTTACGAAGGGCCTTGTACTTAGGGCCCTGAGCTATTTCAAATTAATACCAGAACCCAATCTCGACCTTTAGTAGTTCATTAAAATTGTGCTCACTTGGTGTGATGGTCACTGCCAACTAAGCTGACCCACTTGGTGTGATGGTCACTGCCAACTAAGCTGACCCACTTGGTGTGATGGTCACTGCCAACTAGGCTGACCCACTCTCTCTTAGATGTGGTGATTAATCCTGGTTGCCTTGAGGAATTAACTCTCTAATGAGTTCAAGAAAAGATAATCTTGCAGATAATGGATATGGCCTAAATTCATATGTTGATACCTAATCTATAATGTGATGGTGCTGGAGGGTGGAGCCTTTGACAAATGACTAGGCCTTAGGGGCGGTGTTGTCCTTAATGGTATTAGTACCCTTATAAACCCTCTCCTGCTTCCACATCCTTTCCACCATGTGAGGACACAGGAGAAGCAGGCCAGAAGGGCCTTCTCCAGGAACCAACCACGTGGGCAGGTCTTGGTCTTCCAGTCTCCATTACTGTGAATAGTGGAATCTCTGTTGCTTGGAAGGCACCCGTTTTGTGTATTTTATTACAGGAGCCTGAAGAGCCTAAGAGAGTAATCGAACATTTTCTCCTCATTGGGTTTGGAGTGACGTTCATTGCTGCTTTCCACTCATCTAGGAGACAAAAGTTGAATACTGTCTAATTCAATATTCAAGCGGCATAAGGAATACCATCTAATTCATTGACATGGACTTCCCAGGAGTCACTAAAGAGAAAGCTGGTGCACTAAGCCATGGGGTGAGTGCCCCAAAGTTGTCCAAACCATGGCAGAGTGCTGTTCTTACCGTCAAGGCATTGAGATGGAAAGATGCCTGCTTTCTTATCCCATTTGAATTCCAGCTTCCTGCACTCTGACCTTTATCCAAGCTTCAAGTAGAACTCTTAAGTCTAGAAAGCACTGTTCCTTCCTTGTCTATGTCAGATGAAAAACCAAAATCAAATTGTGACTTTGCCCATTGAAGGCACTCAAGGATTGCTTCTTGTTCTTGATTTCCTCCCTTAGCAGGTCAGAGAGCCTGATTCAAACTAGGATTGAGTCCCTGAAGGGTATCTGTCTCCTGAAAGTAGTAGAGATTCTTCCAAGGACAATACCCCTCAGCCTTTCAAAATGAATGAATGAATGAGTAAATAAATAAATAAATATTTTTTACATGTTTAGCTCCTTCAATGTTTAAAATGAGATTGTAGAATTAAGGAGGCTTCAGAATTCTATACCAATGACAATCTATGACTGTATTTATTTAGTTTTCAATACAGAAGATGTCTGACCTGATTGAGAGTTGGGAAGAAACTTCAACAAAGCTCTCCACTGGTTGTGAACATGGGTAGAATGAGACTAACGAAAGTTCAATGATTTGTCTAAGGCTACACAGATGTAAAATGAATAAAATAAAAAGGTAAGACATGGTGTCTTGGTCACAGGAAGGCTCAGGAGAGCGGATAACTGCACATCTTAGTTGGACCATGTTCCCATCCTATGTCTGTTTCTGACTGATCTGGAAGATCAAGCAAAGCTACTCAACCTTCTCCATCTCGGTTTTACCCTTTTGTGACATAGGGATGAGAGTGACAATATCTGTTTCCAAGAACTCAGGGAAGCTTTATTGTCGAATGAGCTCTCAATAAATATGCAAGTTTCTTCAAACAGTGCAGTTCCTGGTGTCAATGTGTGGACTTTAAATAAGGAGCAGTGGGAGAAACTGTCCTATCAGCCTTGCTTCTGCTGTGTTTTGAGTGGCAGTAGGTTACATTGTCCCACAGGTCTCACCAACAGACAAGAAATCCAAGTGTGGTTAATGCTGTTACTTAGAATGAACAATTAAAACAGGTTTGATTAGCCACCTAACCCTGTGCGCAAGTATGTGGGAGGCGCCCTTGGTCCATCCACGTTGGGACACTTGGGATGAAAGCACAGGTGTGGATGCAGATGCATAGGTGTGGATGGAGAAGCAGATTTGGATCAAAGCTGGAGACAAACGCTTGTCACAGAATCCTTTTGCCCTCCAAGAAATAGCTGTGGTAGCGAACAGTTCCAAACTGGAGTTTTTCTAGTGTTCATTTTCTAGCCAACGCTATAATTTTTATTTCTGTTTATTGACCAAGAACTGCTTCATTTACTGAACTAACCACCACGTTGTGCAGCAGTCAAGGGGGCCCTGTGGTTTTGCAGCGCGGGGCCCGGCCTGCAGTACCCGCTGCTGTCCCATAGATGGCGGCATTTCCCAAACAACGCCACCACCTTGGCTCCAGGGGAAACCGCTCCACAATCTGTTGACAGGATTAGGGACCCCTGTTGTTTTACAGGAAGTAAATAAATCCTGATGGTATTCTGGAAACCTCAGAAGTGTATGAGAGTGGTAAGAAATTGTTTATTCTATGGTAAAGGTATCAAATGAATATTTACAGCATTTAAAACAATTACCTCAGATTGAAGTTGGACTTAGGCTAAAACGCAGCCTGTTTGCATTACCCAGTTTAGAGTATCTGCTAAACTCTTGCACAGTAGGTTTACTTTCTGGGTACAGAACTTCTTGCCAGTATGAGATGACAGTGAATGCTAATGCTGAGAAACGGTGACATTTTTCTCTTTCTAAATCCAGATGAGGTCTGTAGACATTAAACATCATCTACTGTGTGTGTGTGCACAAAAATACAAGCCACGTGATTCTGTACACTGTAGGAACATAATAAATGATAGAATAAAAGACATAAAAATAGAGGACCCGTGGTCATAGAGCAGATATGTTTAGGCAAAAGAATATCTTCAACTTTAAAGCTCATGAAAATTCTCCATTTTTACATAATACTTTTCAGAGTAAATATTTTTAAAAAAAGTATTTTTGTCATAAATATAGAACATGGGTGCTTCTCTGACAGGATTAGGGACCATTGTCTGCATGGTCTTCATTAATATTCTTTTTTATTGGTGCATATTAATTATATGTAATTCATTAGCATTCCTAAATATGTTCCTGAGATATTTAAAACAAGGGTGATAATCTGTCAGTGGGATTTAGCGAGGGGTCAATTAAATGATTCCATTCTATAGACTTTCCACTGCTTTAGGCTATGCTATATATTTCTCTCTCCCTATTTTTTTTTTCAACTTCCTTTCCTCTATTTTTCAACAAGCTGATTATGTTTTAAAACTACATTTGATTTGTGATCAGGTTGCAGAACTAACTAGACTAGGGATTCTTCGTTTTGAGTTATATTTTCACGTACTTAGGGTCAAGATTTCCAATTTAAAAAAAATGTCTTGTGAGTGTCAATCTCTAGCAAACTGTCTGACCTTTAATAGCGCAACTGGTCCATAGAAACTTAATCAGACAGTTGACTACAACGTAAGGTCCTATACCATTCTTATTTAATTTTTCTGAAGAATTATTGGATAAATTGATTTTAGTAGCAAAGAAAACTTGTACTCAAGTACTGATACAGTATTAACTCAATTGGGCTTCTCAATCATCTAGGTTACAGTTTCCATATTGGTAAAAGGTCAATTATAATTATTTAATATAAGACTGTTAGCTTACTAAATAGTATTAAATATTACTGTTTGTGTAAATTGAATACTGAATGTTTGCTGGAATCATGACTTAGGAAAGGCCTTAGAAACTGGATATAAGTGGCAGATCCTCTTGCCCACAGCCTCACTCTATTATGTCACATGATTGTGTAAATTTGTAGTGCAGTTGATACTTCTGGCAATCTGTCCATCACATGACCCAGTCCAGATGTTGCCCACCAACAGTTGAGCTTGAGAGGACTCACCAGGGGCATTGAGACCACCGCACACTTGCCAAGCATGGGTAACATAATCCAATAACATGCAATGACAGCAACAGAAAGGTGGTGAAAGTCTAACCAGAAACTGTTTCTTATTTGTTTGTCTGTTTCTTTAGTTGAAGATAATTACTTCTGACACTCAAAGTGCTGCATAAAGGAATTATTAAAAAAGAATCCAATCCCATCTAAAGCCAAAACTGCCACAATGCAAGTTTGAAAATCATGGTAAGCACACACAAGGTCTACCCTCTTGACAAGTTTGTACTTATAAGTATAAGCACAATGTTATGTCGCAGATCCCTAGAAACTTTTCATCTTGCTAAACTGAAACTTCATACTCATTTCTGTGGTATGCATCTGGAATCCCTGCAAAGACTCATCTGTTGACAACTTGGTCTCTAGTCCCTATAGCACTGGTGGAAGGTGGTAGAACCTTTAGGAGATGAGGTCTAGTGGGAAGTTTTAGGTCACTGAAGACATGCCATTGAAGGAGACTGAGGGACAACACTGGTATCTTTCTTTCTCTCTTAGTTCTGCACAGAAAGTGAGGGCTTCCTTTACCATATGCTCCCACCATGATGTGCTGCCTCACCACAGGCACAAAAGCAAGAGGCCAAATGATTATAGACTGAAACTTCCAAACTGTAAACCAAAACAAACCTTTCTGCTTTATAAGTTGATTGTTTCAGGTATTTTGTTGCAGTAATGGAAATCTGACTAATATCTCCATTGAACAACAACTCCCCATGTGCTTCTCCCCTTAAGCCCTGGCAAGCCATCATTTGTTTGATGCTTCTATGAATGTGACTATATTTGATATTTTATATAAAAGGGATCATACAGTACTGTCACATTTTGCTTACCATTCAATCACCAATGGATATTTAGATTAGTTCTATATCTTTGCTCTTATGGATAGTATTCCAATGAAATGAGAGGGCAGGTTTCTCTTTGAGATAAATCCTTTAAAAAAAGTGCTCTGAAGTGGGATTGTTGGCTCATATAATAGTTGTATTTTTAATCTTTTAAGGAAGCTCTATGCAGTTTCTAGAGTACTTGCACAGTTTTCCTTTCCCTCCAATAATACCCAAGTGTCCCATGTCTCCACAATTGCACCAACACTGTGAGGTGACAATCCATTGTGGTTTGGGTTTGTATTTCCCCAATGGTCACTGAGGTTGAACATATTTTCACATACCTGTTAGCTATATGTTATGTCTCCTATGAAGAAAAAAATCTATTCAGGTTCTTTGGACATTTTCTAATTCAGTTATTTGATTTTATGCTATTCAATTGTAGGGATTCTCTCTAGTTTTGAAGATCAACCCTTTTCAGACTTCAGGTTTGTGTACCTTCCTATTTTTCTTTGGTTGCCTATATATTTGGTGTCATGTTCAAGAAATCATTGTCAAGACCGATGCTTGGAACTTTCCTCTCAAGTTTTCCAAAGTCAGATCTGTCATTTAACTTTTTAATCCATATGAGTTGATTTTGTTTTAAACTCTCTAATCAATCTTATATATGCAACAAATCTTTATATACCCTTCTAAAAATTACCTGTCAGCTTAAAATGTGATTAAAAAGTTGTCCTAATAACCACAAATAATCCTGGCTGCTTTTAAAACAGCTCCATCAGCCTTTTGAGTTGCCTTTTTGAAATCACATGATTTAAAAAAAATATGTAATATGCATCGGTAGTTTTGAATGATCTAGTATGTTTTCACAAAGTACGGGGAAAAAAAATCAAGAGATTTACCCTAAGTAAGAATTCCAAAGACACATAGTTTCAATATATCATGTAATCTCTAGAACAGCCAAAAAAAATTACTATAGTAAAATAGGACAAGACACACAATTAGCAAACGTTTACCTAAATGTGATTTAATTTTACGCCTTTGTATGAGTATTCAAATGTATTAAAAATCAGAAGAAAAAAAAAACTGTCCCTTTTTGAATTCTGGAAATAAGGTCACAAGCTGACCGACTGTGTGTCCTGTGACTCTTGTCTCCATTAGTTAGATTCTGGGGTCGGCATTCAGGCCTGACATGGGCTTGCTACTCTCTGCTCTAGCGTGCTTCTAGGTCTGCCTGTTGGCTTGGAAACATTTCTGATCCTGTCCTCATTTCTGGCATAAATGAGGCACTTATTATTTCAGGTACCTAGGTAGATCCCCTCTTTAGTAGCAAACAGAATTTGACATCTTATTTTTTTCCTATTTAACATCTCTGGCATCTACCCCTCCCTTTCAGTTTCCAGTGTCCCCAAATCATCATCTCACATTAGGATATACTTCATAACTAATGGGGCTCTGTTCCTGGTGTCACTGCCTTTTAATGTCACCAGAAAATTTCCCACCCCATCCCCCCCAAAAAATCCTCATCCATTGCTTATCCTATCAACCCCTGTGGCTGATTTTTAGGGCTGTGATTTAGGCACATCTTGTCTGTCCTGTTGGATTCTCCATGGCTTCTCTGTGGATTGTGCCACGTGCCCCTTTGTAGAATATGGCATGGGATTCTTGATTCAGTACCTCTATTCCTTCTCTCCATGCCTTGCCCATTCTGCTGCCTTGGTCCAAATCGGCAGTGTCCACTCTGATTCCTTTTCTATGCTATTCCTGGTAGCATACGGCTGGGACCATGGTACCCACCCAGTGACTAGCCCTTGAGAAGCTCAGCAAACCCAAAGGCCACTCCACCTGTTAGGTTTCTCTGATTATTCCGGTCATGGTGGCTCCTGTTTTTCCTGGATTTTTGTTTTTCATGCATGTAGTCTGAAATACACTTCTACTTACCTTTTTACATTCATCAGCAGATTGAACAACCAGAAATACTTTTATAGAATTTTAGGCTATGCATCATTTCATAAAACCGCTGATTACTGATAACCTGCCTATCCATGCTTACTTATCTCTATATTAAAGAGTGTGTGATTAGTACTGTCGAGTTACACACAGAGTAGAAGCACAATTGAGTCAAGCACACCCATAGTTAAATTCAGATCACTGCAGGTGTGATCCCTTTCAATTTAATTGTATACGTCAACTTGACTGGATTAAGGGATGCCCAGATCACTGGTGAATTACCTTTGGTGTGTGTGTGTATGTGTGTGTGTGTGTGTGTGTGTGTGTGAGGGTATTTCTGGGAAAGACTAGCATTTGAATCAGGAGACTGGAGAAAGTCTCACTACTGTGGGTGGATATCATCCAATCCACTGAGGGTTCCAACAGGGACAAAATGCAGAATGGTGAGCTTAGTACCCCGACTGACCTGCGAATTCTGTCTTCTCCTTTCCTCAAATGGAGGCACTACAAATTCTCAGGCCTGAGGACTGATGCATGCCACATGAGTTCTATTTCTCTGGAGAAGCTTGACTAATATGGTGAGTTTGTATTCTTTCTCTACCAACAACAAGTTCTGTGACCTTAACTTCTCTAAGTAAGATATTTGTTTATGACTTGGAAAAAAAAATGTTTTATGTAGTTAGTGTAAAGATCAAACAAAGAATATTAAAGAAGGGAGTAGAATACTATTTGCCACATGGCAAACAATGGAAAGTGGCATCATGGGTGATGTTATTACTAGTATTTCATTGAAATTCTGCTTGAGATTGCTGGGTGTACTACAGACTACTAACTATGTGAACTTCAAAAAACCTCATGCATTTTGAAACATGCCTCAATCCTGCGAGAACAGAAATAGGAAATAGGATATTCAGAATAATCAAGCTTTATTGTCTTTGAGGGAATTGTTAGTTTTTTCTTGGTTTTAGTCTCATCACTCACCAAATGAAAATCAAAGTGCATACAGATAGAGGAATAATGTACAGATTTAATTAGTTTTGACTGATTTTTTTAAATAGTGTTTGGACAACACAAAGTATCATAATCAAATACTAAATATTTTAATAAAGGCTTAACTTGAAAAAATAGTTCACAGTAGTCAGTGGTGTGGCATTCTTTAAAAATGGAGACTGATAGTCTCTTAACTGAGCCTGTACCAAGCTCTAGAATCAGACTGGCTCATGTTTGCATCCAGGGTCTGCTCTGTGACTCTGTGTGACTTCCCTACTGTGGTCTGCATCAGTGTCTTCATTTCTAAATTGGAGCAGTAACTCCATCCTGCAGGGTATTCTAAAGACTGTATGAATGCATGCCTGTACCCATTAAAACTCAGTAAACAATAATGATGCACAATATGTTACTTTGTTCTGCAGTCAATGGTGACATATTGCCCACATGGACTTTGCCATGGATAGAAGCATAGGGAAGGAATTTGAAAGTCATTTAATAAACACTTATTGAATATGGTATGTGATAGTTCTGTTACTGTAACAAATGCCTGAGATTACCAAACTACAATGTGAAAAGATTTATTTTGGCTCACAGTTTCAGAGGTGTTGGCCCATGGTCCATTGACCCTGTTGCTTCTGATCCTATGGAAAGACAGCATATCATGGGGGAGGAGAAAGAATCAAAGCTGGTCACCTATAGGAAGAAACCAGCAAATCACCATCCCCCTTGAGGGGAATCACACCCCAAATGGCCAAGGACTTTGTAGGTCCCACCTCTTGTCCACCACCTCCTAGTAGTGCCAAGCTTGATACCAAGCCACATGAGCTTCTGGGAGACCATCAAGATCCGAACCTCAGTAGTATGCATTTAGTACCTGCCAGGCATTCTTCTAGGTACCCCAATAGAGCAAGTAAACTATAACTTCTTCCTCAGAGCGTCTGCATTCCACCAGTTGCAAAAAACGTAAAAGAAATGCATAAAAGATGTTGTAATCTACATCAAGTCAACTCACAAAAAAACTCAAAACCTTAAAAAAAGATAACAAAGAGCAGAAAAAGTTAAATAAAGGTCTAAGGCAGCAATTGCAAATTCATCCTGAGAAGATGGATGCTGAATTGGCCAGCAAATGTTATAAACATGTGTCCAAGAAGTTTTAAGGCAGAGACATCACTTTCTAGATGTTATGTAAACAACAAACATGTTTAGGAAAGTTTTCTCCAAATGAACTTCACTCTGCATTCAATCTGCGTGTGGAATGAACGTGGACTGGGTTAAATCAATTGTGCACAAAAAGAGTGGCTGTTTGGATCCCAATATCAGTAGTGAGTCTTTTTTTTTTTTTTTAGATCCCTAATATGCATCAGTGATTTGCACTGCTTTATCCTGCTAGCTAAGTTATAAAAAGAGACCAGTTTCTAAGACTCGACAAAGTGCAACTTTCAAATCAAGCTGAAGTTCCGTAATGTAAAACAAAACCTTTGGCTTTTCCATTTG
Source organism: Marmota flaviventris (assembly GCF_047511675.1). NCBI lineage: Eukaryota > Metazoa > Chordata > Mammalia > Rodentia > Sciuridae > Marmota > Marmota flaviventris. Next base: position 143,374,166 of record NC_092503.1, read on the forward strand.
CTTTTATATATAGGACTTTGATCAGATATTTCACAACCGAGTGCGCACGGAGTCCAAGATAGCTTTGTCAGCCTCCGCAGACAGGGTGTCTTCTTGTCACTAAGTGAAAGCTTATGATCAGGGAGGATGATTTTTTTTTCTAGGTGTCTTTGTGGAGCTCCGTATCTTCGCTTTTCATCTATAATGAAACAGCATTTAAAAGAAGGTGGCGTGTGAGATGCGATCATGGGTTCTTTATTTCACCTGCACGGAGAGCTGCTGTGTTCCATTTCACTTTTGCTTTTTATTTTGTTTTGACACAATTGTCAAAACGTTTAACTCTTTCTTTCCTGGAATTTGTCATTTTTTTTTTGGGGGGGGGGTGGGGTGGGAAAGAGAGCAGTGACCAGGAAAGGAATTCTACTGCCATGATTAAACCCAGATTTGATTATGCAAACTCAGTATTATTTTTGAGATAAGAAAACTTTGCAGAAATAAACAACCTGGGCATTGGACTTCCTTTTTAACAGCGTACTTTAGACACAAACCACAGGAGTTGGGCCTCTCGAGTTAGAAATATGAAACATGACAAACCATTAAAAAAAAAAGAAAAAAAAAAACTTGAAACCGAAGAAATTACATACTTCCTAAAGAATTACACACTTGAGCTCTTCGGGGTAACTTCTGCATCTTCACAACCCATTTTATGGCTTTAAGAGTTGTTAAAAAAAAGAGCTTGGTAAGTGTTTCTTGAGTTAAGGTGTGCAATTCAAAGGAAGAAGAACTGAAACTCACTTGCTTGTATCACCTTGTGAGGCGACATAAGGGAAAGGGTTTGGGAGAAGCATCTGTGAGCAATAGCACCCAGGTGATACCTGGAACAAGATGGAAGAGTCGGCACCTTGGAAACAGAATGACAGGGGCCAATGCGATCATTGCCCTGATGTCTTTCAAATGTAAGGATGCAAGAGAAAGAAATACTAGTGAATGGTTTGGGGAGAGGAAATCACAAAGGATATGAGTGAAATGCCTTTCCTCTGAGCCTAGGTGAGTTCAATAAACCGAATTCCTCTAGTGGAAAATCAGGGAGGGAAGAAAAACAGAGATGCTTTGTCCCCAAGCATTTTGAACTCATATTTATTATGCAGCCCTGGCTTCTGATTTTGAGAAGAATGACATGAGGGAGCACAGATAGAGAAAGCAGTGTTCATTTTGGAGAAAGAGTGAGGGCTGGGCAAATATGTCCGACGATTATGTCCTGCCAATGAGAACTTTGAAGACCAGAGCTATTTGGGAAGTGACGTCAGGTGGCTGTGACATGAGCAACCTACTCCCACATATTCTGGGTCTTTTCATTTTCCAATTATTTTCACTTGCCACACCCTTAGTATCTTTGCTGTCCACACAGTTAACTGTTTTCTGCTTACTGCTGGTTCCTTTGTCTCTTCTGACATTCCAAATACTTTAGTGCATGAGTTCTCAATCTTTGCACTATTGACATCTTGGGTCAGAAAATTCTTTATTGTGTCAGCCTTTCTCATGAGTTTTAGGATGTTCATTCCTCTACTCACCTGATGCCAATAGCATCTCCCACCTGGTGGCCTTATGCACAAAAAAATGTCAAGCAGAAGTTGAGAATTTTCTAGATCATTTTGCAGATTCAAGGTCCATCATTGCATGAAAAGATGGTTATGCATGCTTTTACCTTTTTCTAATGGTAATACTTCGACAAGTAACTTCTGAGACTTTGCTTACTTCCTTTGTAAAAATGATGCAAAGATTTTCCGAAGGGCATTTTTCCACACCTTTTTAATCAGATGGTATATTATTTCCCATCTCGTTTTCATTGCAGTGTGCACAAATGCAAACAGGTTCTTGATTGAGATCTGTGAAATATCTTGAAAATTCTTAATATTGATTTACATCCTCCCTTGAAGAAATAATTAATATTGATTAATGTGAGGCACTTAGCTTGATAATAATTGAACCCAACTCACACAAAAAATCAACTCAATTGTGGTGCTTAGAATTTTTAATAGTGATTGCCTTTTTAAAAAATTGATGTCTAGAGGAGAGTTGACCTTAGATAAAATTCATTTGACAAGTTCAAATTGGACAAAGTCAAAATATTGAGATGGGTGAGTAGGTTTGAAAAGTGATAGAAACTTCTGGAAGAAGTGGCATAATTGGGGAAATCATTAAGTAGGAAACATTCTTTAAGAATTTGAAAATGGTGTATCATTTTGTGGTTTGAGTAGTGTAAATTATGTTGAAGGATGAAATACTGTGATTTGTACAAATCTAACATGTAAATATCTGAATAAGTCAAAGAAAGGTAAAATTTCTCTTCATTTAAAGAAAACATTCGTCCCATACTTTCCTTGAGGATCAACGAAGGTGTTTCTTTTATTGAAAGTAAGTGTACCTACCTCGTCTAGCTCCCTTCTCACATGTTCCACTTAGGAAACACATCTTCATAAGTGCCCAGCATACTCAAAACACCAAGCAAGAATGAAGATATTTGTTGTATTTTTATACTGCATGGTAATTCACTTCTGGATGACAAAAAGAAAATCAATACAATCTTAACTTATTTACAGTGTACAGAATTTAGAAACCACCTAACTGTTAATAATAGATATTATTAACCAACTTTAACATGAATACAGTTTTAAAGATTTGGTTCCACGTTCAAGAGGATAGAAAATGGCAGCTCTTATGAAGGGTAGTCTCCTCTTTTTTTCTATGCAAGGGGCACATTTTTTTTAATACCAGGGATTGAACCCATGGGCACTTAACCACTGAACCACATCCCCAGCCCTTTTTATTGAGACAGGGTCTCACTAAGTTGCTCAGGGTCTTGCTAAGTTGCTGAGGCTGGCTTTGAACTTGTGATCCTTCTGCCTCAGCCTCCCAAATCGCTGGGATTACAGATATGCACCAAAGCAGCCAATAAGCAGCAAATACTCTTAACACAAATGGATTCTTACCATGAAAGCAATAACAATTTAGGCAAGTCAGACACTGATGAGGTTATTTGTAGATGGCACCTAAGTACCATGAGTAATCTTAAAGGAAAAATGATTAAGGCATTTCTCCTTTGACAACATCCTCTCTTATTCTCCTGCACCCACTTTTAATTAATTCATGTAGTACATTTTCCATACTTTTGAAATGGTTTTGTCGATATTATTTAGTCTTTCATACTTTTGCAATGGTTCAAATCCTAAAATAATTACCTTGAGTTTTGGAGGAAATTAATTTACTTGTATTATTTTATTCTAGAAAGAAAAAATCCATTTAAACTGAGGCCTTGTAGACAATAAACAATAATAGGAATTATTAGGGCACTTTCTAGATTATAAAATTAGATGGAAATTTTGAAACAACAGAACATAGGGAAGAAAATTTTGAACACATCAATTTAATTTCACAAAGAGAATATAAAGTAGATGGAGAACTCCAAATAAAATTTTCAATGTATTTGTTTACATGCAAGGTAACAGACTTCCAAATATAATAAGTACATGAATCAAATTATGAGATAACCAAAGTTGGAGAAAGTATTTCCAAGCCAGAAAACCCATAGGGTCAGTGCAAAATAATTGTGGACTAAATCTAGTCAAAGTGTGCAAAGAACACACACAATTCATGAAGTAAAACAAACAAAAGGAAATCAACATGGAAAATCCAACACTAGTAATAAAATGTTTGCAAATTTGTGTAAATTGGATTTTTTAACCCATCAAGAAATAAACACTTGTAAAACACGGGAGGACCCAGTGCTGAGATTCAACAAAAACACAAATTTATGTACACTGACTTTTCTGGAAGGAATTTTTACTGAAATTTTGATTTACATAATTTGATATAATAGTTGCAATTCTAGACTATAAGTCAACTATATACTAAAACATAGAGAAAATTTCAGTAAATTCTCATTTATAAAGTACAGCAATTAGAAACAGTTTGAAGGCCCAACCACAGAACACAATTGAATGAAGTACTACGTATTAAATAGGTAGTAGGAAAAATGCTCATTACAAAACGTTAAATTAAAAAAAATATAATTTTTATAAATTCACTTCTTAAAATTTGCAACATTTTAAAATTATACTTTTACAGTATAACAAGGCGTGATATTTAATTTATCTTTATACTATTTGATGACTTTCCATTCCTCAAAATATGCACCTATGACTGCAATCATTATTAATAATGGATGTTATTTCAAAAGGCAGATCTACAAAGTAGCTATTGCAACCAAGGTTTAGTGTCTAGAAGTTTGGATTCATGGTATGATTTCAAGCCTGCTTAATATCACACGTTTCTCACCTCTGCAAAACAGCACTGTCAGAGCAATTGCATATTTGCTACAGTCATAAAGACATTGAAGTTGATAAGGCAGCTGCGTAGATGTGAGACTGTAATGATCCGAGTAGCTGGAGTTGATCTTATCGGCTGACTACATGTGAAGGAGTCTCTCAGCAATGTCCTCACGCACATGATATATTGCACATAATCCACTGTTTGTTGCTACGGCACCAGGGAGATCCTCATAGGTGTAGGTTCCACACTCCGGCTCGTTTGGGCATGTTTCAGGCATCCACAGACAAAAGAATGGAGAGTTTCTGTGCACACCCATGAAGTTTCCTGGAATCCTTCTTCCAGCTGAACAGATAGCAAAGAAACTGGCAAGCCATCCCCACTTAAACATAGTCATGGGTTATGTTGCATAGACACCAGAGTCCAGTTTGCACAGGATAGAAGTTTAGTAATTCTGAACAACAAAGAAGGACACATTTAAATAAAAGAAAAAGAAAGAAAGAAAGTGTAAAGAAATTCAACTATCATCCCGAGCTGCTGTATTCCTGTTGACTCCCAACAGTAGTAGAGTTACCTTGTCATTTGGCCTCCATTAGTACTGGTGGTCACAGAGTCTAGACAGCCTTAAGGCAATCAATGATGGGTGCAGAGAGAAGGGCAGGATTTCACTAAAGAACTGCAAAAAAAACTAGTTTCAGAATTCAAAGGATGTAATTCTATTCTTGTTAGTGATGAACTGAGTCTTGTGGGGCTATTCTGTCATAGGGAAAAGCCATTTATTTTTCTATACTTTTTCCCCCCTTTATCAGAGAAAGGGAGCTAAAATATTTTTCATCTATCAACCATGCAAAACTGTCTCTAAAAACCTATTAAGTTTATATCTATTTTGTACAAATAAGCTAAACTTCTCATTGATCTTCTCTAGATTTGACAGTTTCTTCTAGTAAAATGTTTTTCATCATTAGATCAATGGATTACAAAATAACCAGTCTTACATATTTGGTGGGATGTTTTACATAGATTCCATCATATGAGAAACACTGTGAAAGGTTATCAAATTTACAGAAGTATGATACTTATTTTTCTTTGCTGCTTATTAATTTTTTTCTCTCTCTTTCTCCCTCCCCCTATTTTTCTCTCCTCCTTTTCTTTCTCTTTTTCTCCCTCTTTCTCTTTTGCACTAATACCTATGTGGATGGATTAGGATGAGTTTTTTTTTTTCTTAAATGATAATTATAAGGTTCTTTGAAAATTCTTGTGGATGACGGACTCAAAATTCTCTGAATTTTTTGTCTTTTCTTTTTTTAAAACATAATTTTCTTCGTCATGGGCACATAGTAGATGCACATATTTTTGGAGTATAGTATGAGATTTCAATACATGTACATCAATACATGTAATGATCGTATCAGAATAGCTAGAATCTCTGTCACTCAAATATATGGTATAAATACACATATTCTTAGTGTGAGGTATACTCAAAATCTTTGCTACCATATTGAAATACATAATTAATGCTTAAGCATACTTATTCTAATGAGTCATAGAACATTAGAAGTTATCCTTCCTATCCAACTGCACTGCTGTACTTGTTAACTACCCCATCGCCATCCCTCCCTCTCCAACACTGTTCCCAAGCTGAGTAACCACGATTCGATTCTATTATCTAATATTCTATTCTATTTTGAAAATGCTCCAATCTTTCTTGATTATCTCATTTCCTACTTTTAGAGTTCTTTATAGACACAATTTTAACAACTTTATCCTTTTAAAATATCCAACAACCCACAGTTATTTTGATCATTGTGTGAAAGTATTTCCACTCTACCAATGCAATGAGTGAGATTTCTATCTCTGACCAAGAACTACCATTTCTCAACTTTGCTGAAGTTTTCTGTAATTACTTTCAAGTCTTTCAATTCCCCTCCTATCCTGGTTTATAGGTAACTGGGTTTTTCTCTTATCTAATTGGGACGTTCTAATCAATCATGTCAATATTCTCATTATCCTCTTACTTTTTAAAATTTGCCTGGGGAAGGAAGGTGAAAGTTAACGGTCAACAGCTGAAAATTTGGAAGGATTTGTAAATACTGGGTATGAAATTAAATCTGGGTTTGAAAACTGAACTGAGGAGTGAGTTTATGATAGAGGCTGGGGTTCAGTTGGAATGTGGCAAAACATTATTGTTTTGATTAGTTGTCTACCTGTGGCATGCTAAAGTTGGGAGTGGTTTGAAGATTTTGGGGCTCAGTCAGACAAACTGTCAATCAATAAGAAAACTGTTAATTGGTTGATTGGTTTCCCCATTTCAAGTTTCCTAAATTTAGGCATTCCACAGGGCTTTGTTGTCCATCCAGTTATTCACCTCTCTTGAATATTTCCTAATGGAACTCATCAAATTGTGGCTTGCTTCACCAAGACTTATTCTACCTTATTCATTCCAGACGTGGTCTCCTACTTGAATGAGAAGATGAAAACCATTTCACGGAAATCACACAATCATATTCTTTCTCATTTCTTAGGGTCCCCATGGGTCCCTGACCTCTCCTCCATCCCTCACCTTTAGGGAGATCTTGCTGCCTATACTGTTGCATGCACCCACCATCTTTCCCTTTCTAATGGAAACTTTTTCACTAGGGGATAGAGGCCTAGGGTTTCTGCATCCCGTGTATTTAAATACTCATGCCACATTTTATTCTTTCAGCCTTGATTTATTTGTCCATCTCTTTTCCTTAAACATGAACTTTTAAACTAGATTCTACACACTGCATTTCTACTTCATCTCATATCTAATCTTAACCCAACCTAACCCAGTTTCTAACACTGTAACTCCATCGAACTGCTAGTTGGACATTTTTTTGTGTCTCAAAAAGAAAGCCATTTGTGTCTACTGAGCTGTCATGGATTGGATGATAAATTAGATGATCCCTTTATCAACTTCCTTTTTTGTGGGATTGGTAAGGTTCATTACTTTTTGAAGAAAACTTTGAGCATCCAATTACAGTCACATGTCATTTATTGACAGGGATAGGTTCTGAGAAATGCTTCATTAGGTGATTCTAGTTGTATGATCATGGAGTGTACTTCACAAATGTAATCTACTACACATGTAGGCTGTCTGGTATGAATATGGTGTAGCCTATTGCTCCTAACACCATGAAGAACAAATCATTAGAGAGAAAGCATGGAAGAAAAAGATGTTATACACTAAAATTGAAATGTATGAAACTACTGGCGTTACATAGCACAGTTGGTAAGCCTCTTTTTCTATCAGGAGAAGGAATACACTGTACAATGACAAGAAGAATCGCAGTATAGCAAGCTACAGGTACATGCATAAACTAGTTATATAGTTGTTTATTTTCATTATCAATATCCTGTACTCTATGTCATTGTATGTGCTATTCTTTTAGATTAAATTTGTTTACGCCAACATCATCATAAATGCATAATCTAAGCATTGTGCTTTATGTTATAATGGATGTGATGTCTCTAGACCATGGAATTTTGAGCTGCATTATAATATTTGGGACTACCCACATGTACATAGTCCATCATTTACCCAAACATCATCATGTGAGGTGTGAGTATTTCTATAAATTGGATCTGAAGTGTCTTCAAAGGCACATGTGTTAAAGCCTTGGTCTCCAGCTTGGTGCTATTGGGAGATGGTGGAACATCAACAGGTGGGGCCCACTGGGACACCTTCCAGTCACTGGGGGTAGGACCCCAGTTTCTTCCTTTTCCTCTTCCTCTCTTTCGCATCCTGGTTGGGAGGTAACTTTGCTTCCTCCCTCACTTCCACCATGATAGGCTCTTGCCCTGCCAAAGGCTCCAAAGCAACAGACCAAGGACTGACAATTCCACACCTAAGAGCCACCATAAGCCCTTTTCTGTTTAGAAGTTGATTATCTTAATTATTTTATTGCAATAACAGAAAGCTCAGTGACACAACTGTACATTTGTAATAATAAATGTAGAATTGTAAATTCAAATAAGCACTGACAGGACAGGACCTGATATTTTCATAGTATATAGAAGAAGGACCGACCTAGCATCACCCAGAGCCAAACATCTCAACTTCAGCATCATTTGATATTTGGGGGTGTTTAGTTCTTTGCTGAGGGGGCTGTTCAGTTCCATCCCTGGCTTCAGTCCATGCCGGTAAATGCCAGACATATGCTCCACTCTCTGAGAGCCGCTCCCACAAGCATCACTGATGCTTCCAGGAGAGAAGATCACCTGGGTTTCAGAATGATTGACTAAGAAAATCAGAGAAGTGTCTGTAAAGGAAGCAATATTTGAACTGAAATTTGATTACTTTTAAGAAATAAAGGAAGAGCAGAGGCAGCACCTTCCCAGCCAGAGGAATTCCATCTAGTTTTGGTGTAGAAACACATATTTAAGAGTTTTGAAACTAGCAGAGGTGTTTGAAATTCAGCCCGGACAGTTCTGACCTGTATGTTGTTTGACTAGTTCCTGAGCCTTTCTGGACTTTATATTCATCTTCAATGAAGCAGGGATAATAATATCATGATAGGATAATTATTTTTTCTGTGATTTAAATTCTGTCCTCCCCCAATCCAAAATTAAAAGGCCAAATTCATACAGAGAAAAGTGATTTTGATAGAACTGGGGAATAAAAGAGTCTAATTTTAAAAAAATTAATTCATAAAGGTATTCTGTCAGTCAGCTTTCTATCACTTATAATGAAGTACCTGAGATGATCAACTCATAAATAAATAAAAATGGTTTATTGTGGCTCACAGTTTTGGAGGTTCCTGTCCTCTATAGTTTAGCCCATTGCTTTGAGCCTGTGGTGAGGCTCGTGGTGTGAGTCCCATCTCATGACTGGGAAGCAAAAAGAGGAAAAGAAGTGGTTGAGGTTCCACTACCCCTCAAAGGTGTTCCCCCAATGACCTGAAGTTCTCCCACTAGGCTCAACCTCTCCAAGGTTCTACTTCCTCCCAATAATGTCATGCTGGGGACCAGTCCTTTAACACATGAGCCACTGGGGGACATTCAGCAGTCAAACTATTGCAGACACTATCCAGATATAAGAAGGAAAACTTGTTAAGAGAACTCAAGGAGGTGAATCTTGATCTCTTCTCACCTCCCTAAGTTACAAAAAGTACCTTTATGGAAAGGGAGTGAGGGTCACTGTTTTTGAAGAGGGAAGTCAATGTAGGGTCCTCATTTTCCTTCCAGTATTACGGACAAGTCTGAGATGATGTCAAATGCTTGGTAATGAGTTTTGTGTTCTTTTGTTTGCTTGCTTCTTTATCTATACTGAACACTTAGTCAATGTAAAGCTCTCAAGATGTGCAGGTGAGCAGGAGAAGGCAGCGCCTCTGACCTTAGAGATCTTGCATCACAGTGAAGCCCTAAGAGGATCTGCTCATCACTCCCTGGTTTGTCCCCTGGAGATTCAGCCAGCTTTGCTGAAAGGGGCGGTCACTTGGGCCTCCTCAGGGCAGCACATCAGCCTCAGCAGTGTGGTATGTAGAGAACCAAAATTCAAGAAGGGGTACTCGGAGTTTTCTGCTGCTGCAGAGTGGTGTGCACGTTGTCATGGGTTCCAGGCACTGCAGCCTGTGTCCAAAGACATGTATCCAAGGATGTGTTATAAATAAACTTCTTTGAAAATCATGGGGTAAATGTGACCCTGGTTGGATTATTATTAAAGGGAGCAACTGAGAACTGAGTTGCCTACATCTTTTATTTACAGGATTTTTCAAAGGTGCATCAAGCAGGGTATAGTGTGTGGTGTCTGAGCTGAGGTCCAGCCACTGAGGGAGTCAACCAAAACAGGAGTCTGCATAGACCCCGAGTGCTCTGCAACAGTGAGTGCGTAGACCTCAGCGGAACGGGTTTGTGTGGAATCTGGGTAAGCTTCTTTATCCCTCTCTCTCGGTTTACCCCAAACCCAAACAAACTTTGCATGAAAGTTCATCAACCCTCTTAAGACAAGGGACAAACAGTTCTTGGTGCTAGATCAAGGTTAAGTTTTGTGCCTTTTAAATCTGCCATGGGAGACATAATAAGACATAAAGATAATACACACTTACCCTTCACTTAACTTTTATTCGTATCCAAAAACCCTGTCACCAAGTGCAAGCCAATAAATAAAAAAAAATTTTCCCCTTAATTCACTATGTTAATATGATAAATTATGACACAATCCATCTTACTTTGGACCCCCAAATAATGTACACAAATAAGAAACCATGTAACTGGAGTAATCAAAATACATTGTATAGGCAATGAAATAATTTGCAAATAAATAATTTTTTCATATAACAATGTAATGAAGTTTCATAATACTTATTTTTTCTTCTTGCAACATTGCTTTATCAATTTTTTTCATCATTTGGTGGCTTGTGATTGTTTTACACTAAAACTGTACTTTGAAAGAAAAAAATATAAAAAGAACACCTTTAGGGCAAAATAAAAGATAAACAAGGGAACGCTTTGAAATTCATGAAATTGTGCATGCACACAACATACTCTAGTGTCACAGAACAAGCAAAAGCTCCCCTACTCTCTCCCAGGGTATTTGCAAGCAAAAATTTTAGGTTTGTCCAAACATAATGGGCAATTCAAATTTGTTCCATATAATTTTTCATTCTCTGGCTAGAAGCTTTGTGTAGGGTAAATGAGTAAGTATGTTTTTGCCTGAAACTGAATGTCAAAAATACTGCTTATTACGAACATTTATTTAGTAGGTGAAACTGTCATTATTCCAACCACCACCACCACAAAAAAAAAAAATGTCTGAAAATTGCTATAACTTTTTTGTTAAGATGAAAATGTTAATTGAAAAGTCTGCATTTGACATAAGTCAGTATATCATATGCCTGATATATAGTAGGCATTTGATAAATGGTATTTCTTATTTCTGTTTTCTTTCTTCTGTTATTGAAAGTCCCTGACTTCTTTCCTTCCTAATCTACTCTTCCTATTAATGAGACTGCAATAATGTTTATGACCTAATTGATTTGCTCGATTTTGATGACTCTGGGATTCCATTGTCTTAATGCCTGGTGCTTCAAGTTAACAGCAGCTTGGTGATTTTATTATGTTTCACTGCATCAAAATTGCCCTTCCTCCTATCTACTATATGAAAATCGAAGGCATCAAAAATATTTCATCTAGAAAACAAGGTTATTTATCTTGGAAATATCTTCTGCCTCTTTCCTTTCACATCCCCTGGCCAATTGGGTTATTTAACTTCTCTACACCTTCATTTCATATTTTGAAAACCAGGAATAAATAGTACCTGTCTTATAGGTCATAAGGATTAATGAGCTCATGCATTAAAAAACAGACTGGGGGTTTAGTTCAGTGGTGTAGCTCAGTGGTCGAGTCCTTGCCAAGCACGTGGGGAGCCCCAGGTTTGATCCCAAACAAAGTAACAAAAAATAAACAAACTCAAACTTTAGCAGAGTGTGCAGAAAAGTATGAATCAATAACCATCACTGAGACATTAACGATGTCTCAGATATTCCTCTCCTTTCCATCCTTATTGATGAAACAGAATTTAAAAAGTGAAGAATTCTTCAATAGAATCTATTCTCAATCTACCTTTCAAACATTGAATGACGACAAAGCCTTCCCACTCAGCCTCTCTCTTTGCCAAAATGGACATCTTTTGGTGTCTGCCTTTTTCTACTTTATTATTTTTTGTTTATATTCCCTTGAAATGCCTTACTCTGTCAAAACCTTAGTCAGTTGTTAAGGACAGATTAAATGCCACCTTTGCCAGGGAATTTCTTTGATACTGTAGTCAGAATTAATTATTCTGTCATCAACACTAAAAGTAAGCTTTGGTATTGTTCTTTTTTTTTTGATTAATCTCTATCACATTATGCTTTTTATATTAGTTGAATAAATGTGCTTTAAATATTATTTTTTTTTTGTACCAGGGAGTTAACCCTGGGACACTTAACCACTGAGCCACATTCCTAGCACTTTTTATATTTTTATTTTGAGACAGGGTCTTGCTAAGTTACTTAGGGTCTTGCTAAGCCTTAGGCTGGCTTTGAACTTGCGATCTTCCTGCCTCAGCCTCCTGAGCTGCTGGGATTACAGGCATGTGCCACCATTCCTGGCTGCCTACTAAATTTAAGTTGTTTACAGGAACATTCGATTTTAGACATGTTGTTTTCCTCATAGTATCTATTGTACCAGTATCTTTCTTTGATAAAAGATTTAATTGATATATATTAATGTGTATCATAATTATGTTTAATGAATTTATCCATAAGACAAACCTTCTAAACTTCATTTTCATTATTAAAGTAATATATAAGAATTTTCGAATACTTGCATAGGTATGGAAATTATAAAAATAAAAAAATTAGTAATAATAATAAAGTATCATCATTATTTCACTACTTGAATAGATAAGGTGCCTCAAAAGGCTTAGTACAGTTTTAATATTTTCAAATTTATTAATGGTTTGATGGAATCAAAGAATTTTTAATGCATGACTGTTTAGATTTCTTTTACAATTATTACTTTGATGAATATAACACCAATTTTAAATATATTTTTCAGCTTTCTTAACTGAACAGGGATGACATTAATTGATGCAAAAAAATTAAGACTCAAAGTATGTTGTCCCTCATAATATTAATGAGCTCACCCAGTATCCAGAAACTGGCTTTTTAATACCATTCTTCAATTTAAAAACGATAAGAGTCAATGTAGAAATGGCAGATTCTGAGGTAAGGGATAAGGATTATAAAGATAAAATTGGTGCATCCTGTCCTACCAGAAGATAAGCAATTGTTCAAATAAACCTCAGGGATGGTGTTGGGCCAACGGGATCTCAAGAAGACACCAGGGTTGACTGAGAGAGCTCCCAAAGCCCAAAGATGGGAAACTCCAACCAACAAAATGAATAGCACAGCATCCGATTATAACCTAAAGTCAAAAATATCTGTGAGTCCCTACTGAGACCTAAATGATTGAATAAATAAATAGAAGAGACAAACCTATCAGGAAAAAGAATTTCAAATCATCTATGTAAATATTCACTCTTGGAGAAAGAGCAGGGAATCCCATAAGTACGAGTTATCACTTTTTCCAAAGGGAGAAGAAGTATGGGAAGATGGGGTTGAGAGGACAAGTGTAATGTTGCCATGGAGAAACCCAGGTGACCTGAGCCAGGAGATCAAGGTCAACATGTCATTCATGTTGATAACATGAGCCCCTCATGCAATGTGGTGAGAATGTAACTATGGTTTTTCTTGTTTCTAAACCAATAACCTTGTCCAATCATGAAAAAGACATCAAATACACCCCAATCGAATGGTCTGATTAGGTTCCAAAACAGTCAAGGTCACCCCAAAACAACAAAAGTTTGAGCAACTGTCACACAAGAGGACTCTAAGAAAATGCCATGACTAAGTGTAATGCAGTATTTTGGACGGGGATCTGGAACAAAAACAGGATATAAGGTTATTTAAAAAATCTAAATAAAGTATGGGAACTAGCTAATAATAATATACCAGTATTTCATCAGTTGTGATAAATATGCCCTACAGATAGAAGATATTTATGGTAAGGGACACAAGGCATAGAATATATTGGAATTCTCTTTACTGTTTTTGTAATTTTTCTGTCAGTATGAAAGTATTCTAAAATTATTTTTTTAAAAAAATAAAGGCTATTATAAAATTTTACACAAAAATTTATAATTTTGATTAAATTGACAATTCCTAGAAAATACACTGTTTGCCTTACTAAAACAACCGATGTAATATTCAAAATTCACAAAACTAAAAAAAAGTAAATTTCAACAATCGTTCAATACTATTATTAAGTCCAGTAGCACCAATGCTTCTGAAATTATTAAAGCTCAGTGAGACATTTTAGACAATCTATATTACTATGCTTACATGAAACATATTAATAATGTAAAAATAGCATCAAATAAGTATGGGCATAATAACTATAAAAATAAATGTATTGGATGGAAATAACAATTCTACTTTTTATTCCTTTAATATTATCTCATAAACTATATATGGTTAGATATCTTTACAATGTAATTTGAAAGGGACTTAAAGATATTTATAGATGCTTTTGTCCATTATTAAATGTTTGTATTGCCCATATTAAAATAATTTAAATAAATTAATAATAAATGTAATTTCCCATCAATCATTGCTTATTGCAGTAGTGGAACTATATATAGTCTATGGTCTGTAAAATTTCAATTTATGTGCCTATTGCCAGTTTGCTTCCTCAGGTTGTCCCGGTCTATATTCCCATGGATGGAGCAAGACTATGCTATGCTACCTCTAGATTCTGCAAATGTTACCTTAAAAGGAAAAATGGTTTATACAGAGGTGCTAATTCAATGACCTTGAGACAGAATGATTAACTTGCATTATCCTCCTGGATCCTAAAAGTAATCACAGTATCCTTAGAAGAGGGAGAAGTTGGAAGATTTGACTCCACAAAGCAAAGGAGACAGCAATGTGACCAGGATGCAGAGATGGAGTAAAGTAGCCACAAGTTAAGCAAAGCCACCAGCCAGCAGGGGGTTAAGGGGACAAAGAGCGATTCTCCCCCCAGAAGATTCAGAGGGATTGTGGTCCTGTCAACATCTTGATTTTAGCCATTTTTACTCTATTAGATTACTAGGATTTTATTTGATTTAACTTTTGATATATTGAGACTATTAACACAGCATTAGGTTTTCTTCCCCCAAAATTCCTGAATTTAAATTTTATTTGTCATAGTTTTAACTATTTGGAAATTTAACCTAATCATTTTGGGGTCTGATCTCTCTCTTCTTCGTTGTGAATTTTCCCCTTTGTTTGCTTATGTTCCCCCTCTAAGCTCCTTTTGACATGGTTTGTATTTTTACAATTATCTCTTAATTCCACATTTACTTTATGTTAGTGTAGGATATGAATTGAGGGCAGAATTTTATTTTTTCCAAAGACAGTACCAATTATCTCAGAACCTCTTATCTTACTTCTTCTTTTTTCTTTATTTTTAAAATCTGTTTTATTAATACTTACTTATGTATATTAATATCCCATTACCAGCAGAGCACTGTGGTGCATGCCTGTAATCCCAGTGGCTCAAGAGGCTGAGGCAGGAGGATCATGAGTTCAAAGCCAACCTCTGCAATTTAGCGAGATCCTAAGCAACTCAGTGAGACCCTGTCTCTAAATAAAATACAAAATTGGGCTGGGGAATGTGGCTCAGTGATTAAGCACCCCTGGGTTCAATCCCCAGTACCAAAAACAAAACAAAAAAAAGACTCAATTGACTATTCTCTTCTCTTACATTACTCTGTCCCTCTTCAGTAACTTTTTGAATTGTAACTTTTTGGAATATGTTCATACTTATGAAAATAAGTCTCTTCTCATTACTCTTTCCCCCCAAAAGGTCTAGAATCTTCTTAACTGTTTATATTTCCAAATCTACTCACATTCACAGATTCTCAACAAAAATACCATTTTAAAGACAAATTACCTGAATGACATTGAATTACTCATAAATATGCTAAGACTTGACATCTCAGTATTTACTCCTTGATACCAAGGAACATAATATGTACCAATTTACTCAAATACCCTTTCTTCTGTATCTAGTGATGATATAGATGTGCAGATGCCCAAGGACTAGAGACAGCAAAAATTGGAGAAGTAATAAAACTAAGCAAGTTTGAGACTTTCTGGTTTGGAATGGATACTAAGGACAGATGACTACACAATTTCATTTAAAGACTCAATTGACATTTCATAATTGGTTACTTTCTTCCTTCCTGGTTTCTTATCATGCCTGTCCTTCAGTGTCCCATGGGACTTGGTTCCAGGATCCCCTGTGCACATCCGTTTTCATGGATGCCCAGGTTCCTTATGTAATTTGCACATAACCTATGCACATCCTGCTGGGGACTTTAAATTATCTCTAGGTATCTTACAAGAGTACGCAATGCAAATGCTATCTAGATAGTTTTTGCACTGTGTTATTTAAGGGAAAATAACAAGAAAAACGTCTGTGCATGTTCATCTTTTCTTTTCCTAGAGTTTTCATCCATGGTTGATTGAATCCACAGATGCAGAAACTAAGGAAAAATGGGCTGACTGTGTCAGAAAATGCCTGGTTCTGCAGAGGTTATCCAGAGCATTTATTAAGAGAAATAGGCAAAGAAAAACTCAGCTAGTTCAGGTAGAAATATTGGGACAAAGGGGAAGAGCAAAAAGAATGGCTGAATGTCTTCTCACATCCAACTGTGTGGGCACCTAAATGTATCAGAATTACAAGAGGGTGTCTTATGTTTAGTTTTTGGATCCAGGATTAGAGGGAGTTTTGCTCTTAATAGTTGGTGCCGTGGTGAAGGAAAATCATAATTATGACCATGAACTAACTACATGGTGTATCTGGGCGCCTGTTTGAAGGGAGAGAAAAGGGCTGCTCAGCAGACAAAGAGATGAATGTGAGTAGAATGTAGTAAATGGAATCGGGGAGCATTTTGCAAGCTAGAAGGGTTCAGATCAAAATGAGTGCCGTAATGCTTGCACAATTACTCAAAAAAAAAATAGCTAAAACACCACGTTTCTTTTCTGCAACAGGAAGTATAAACACAAGGATCTGGAAATAGGTAATTATAGTAAATTCACCTCAATGATGGAGGGTTAGACCTTTTTTTTCTTAAACTCCAAAAGGGATATGGGGTGGTTGGTACTCAGTTAAAACGGACAGAGCCCTGGCCCTCTGTGGGCCATTCACTGTCATCTCCCAGCTTACAATGCTCTGATCTGATGACACTTCCCAAGCTGTGCCCAAGAGTGCAATGCTTATACTTTCTTGCAGCCTAATTATGGAGGTGCCTGGCCCATGCAGTGAAGTAACATAATGGATAATAAAACTCCCCAAGAGTCCCAATACAGTACAGCGCAACAAGTCACATGAGCTAATGAAAACCTGGGGGGCCTCATGAACAGAGACCTCAAAAGCTGGTATCTAAGGTAATGAGGAGGCATGCGCTGTGGTGCATGGACTCCAAGCAGTGATTCTCAAGGATGAAGTAACTCGGGACGGACTTTCTATGAGACATGACCACTGAATTATTTGCACTGTGTGATTATGCCAGGAAGTGACTTAAGACATCAAAGAATATGCTCTTTGTGGCCATTTTACAGGTTCAGGTAGAAGTATTTGCACATGCAGACACACAGAAAATTGTTCAGTCCCCTCCCAGAAACCAGAAATAGTGGATGAATCTCTCTAATTTGTAACTGGAATGTGTATCAGACTTTGGAGATCAAAAGCCTAAGCAAAGCAGAAAGTTTTGTTTATCAGAACACAAAAAGGACTTCTGTTGTGACGCTTCCTAACTGCTACCCAGAGACTAGACGGGAAACTTCCTCACTCTGTAATGCTACTGAGACTGATACAAATCCTCCACTCCAAAGCCATGCCCAACATCCCTCAAGGAATTCATGTGGCTTCCTCTGCTCCCTGGATATTTGAGTGTAAGTGCTCTCAGTAGTACAGCTATTCAGACCTGGGACAAAGCTTCACTGATATTCAAATATCCATCAAAAATACTCTCATTATATTTATCTATTTGTCATCTTACTCTAGCTCTTCTCTCTCCTTTTTTTCTGTTACACACACTTATTCACACACACACACACACACACACACACCCCTGTGTGAACATATTCTTGATTTGTAGTAATTATGACTGAATTGCTGAAGGTATATTAGCAAATGATCACACAGAATTCTACAAGAAACAAGTTAAAAGTATGTGTTAGACAATCATGTTCTCTGATCCACTGTCCTCGCTCATTCTGATGCTGAGGTTCCTATTTTATCCCTTCTCCCACTCAGATCCCAGTCCCCACTAACTTTTTGAGTCATTCCCCATCTTTATTTTTCTATAGCTATGGATTGTGTTCTTGCTGGATTTCTATAGCTATGGATTGTTCTTGTCTTATAACCCAATTATACAACCAAACCATCAGGTACTCAGCAGACTATCAGCATTTCCATTTAGGATTCACACTTTAATTTGTTTATTATAAATATCGGTCACTATGTGCCAGTCACTCTTCCAAATACAGGGGAAATAGATCAAGAGGTAATCTGTTTGCAATAATCTTAGCGAATGCATTTCAAAGAAATAAACAAAACAATTGTAACACCATGAGTAACTTTTATAAGATGTGGGGAGACCTTGGGGAAAATAACCCAATTTACCCCAGTGAGTTATAGAAAGTATTGCACATGAGGAGACATCCAAACCTAGATTTGGCATGAGTAGCGATTTTGCAGGTGGCCCAGAAGGAGGAAAGCTTCCAGCAAAGACGTTGAGAAAAGAATATGGTAATAGTCAGAATGGAATGTGGAGGATGAGGAGGCTGGAAGACAGAAGAGAAATTTGAGTTGTATTCTGGAGGACCTACCAGAAGTTTGGAAAACATTGATTTTGGAGGTTATATGATCAGATGTACATCTTGCAGACACGGCTATGAAGGTCACATGGAGGGAAGATTATAGTAGGTTTAGAAAGACAAAGGATGGATCTAGAAAGTCTGGGTCATAGTAAGTTTTTTATTCCAGTTATTAAATCCAGAAAAAATGCAGAATAAAGGAAGAGAGAATTGAAATGAGACTGGGGGATACATGGAATATTTGTATGAAGTCAATTTTAAGGGCTAACCATTAAACCAGA
The DNA here is from genome assembly GCF_047511675.1 of Marmota flaviventris. Taxonomy (NCBI): domain Eukaryota; kingdom Metazoa; phylum Chordata; class Mammalia; order Rodentia; family Sciuridae; genus Marmota; species Marmota flaviventris. The sequence continues at coordinate 143,393,184 of NC_092503.1, forward strand.
AGGTAAGAGGAAAAAACTAGGAAACTCCTCTCATTCCTAACTTGAGTATTAGTATTGAATGAGAGTGATCCTAGCTGTTACTTTAGGAAATTAAAGGGCAGGATTAGGCCTCACGTGCTGGGGAGAAAACAATTGTGGATTTACAAATTTGAGTTTGCAACGTCTGTGCAGAGGACCAGAAGGTAACTGACATTTGTTTCTACCTAAAATTTCAGGATTTAATTCATTCAGGTTTATATCATCAGTTAATATAGGGACTCAAATCCTGCTCTACCTTTCCCCTAAGTTTGTGATTGGTGCACTATTCCTGAGTCACATGCATATGACTTCTAACAAGTTAAGTGCCCTCTATCAGAGTGATAGTGTGCAGTGCCAGCCACATTTATTGTATCCAGTTGCCCTCTGATTTCTGAGAAAAGGTTGGCTAAATTGTGTGTTCAGAACATTGTCAACTAAGGAAGGATGACCTCACTGACCCCCAATGAGAGTGAACCCATGACCTTGGCTTCAAAACTCCATTTCTAACCAGCTGAACACAGAGACCACTGACAGATGTCGTATATCATGTGGAAAGAGTCATTCGAAGGAAGAAACTGAGACCTGCGTTGTGCATTTCAGTCTATTTTTTTTTTACAGATGAAGATAACAGGCTTGCAAGCTACTATCTCAAAAGCACAGAGTATTGCCAAGAAGACTAAAGCAATTTATACCATCTCCAATCAGAAAAGGCGTTTATTAATATAAACCTTAGTATTACTTGCATGTATGCATGAGGATTTTCTGTAAGAAAACAACTAATGTCCAAGAGAACTGATCATGGAGTCTGGGGGAAAGATCACATATTCCTGAATGTTACCAGAAGTTTCTTAATTTGTTGCAAAAACTAGATTTGGAATATGTAGTATTCGATCTGGGAGATTTATATTAGTTCTCAAAGCATAGGTAAAAATGACTGAATTGAGCAAACTTATAACAAAATGACTTGGAGCTGCATTCTGGTGCTCTCCCAGTTCTCCCCATGCCTGACTCATTTCTTTAGCTGCTCCTTGGAGAACAAAGCCAGAGTTGGATTCAGCATTTCAACGTGGTCACTTCCCTGTCTCTCATGTGTAGGTAACTCACAAACTCATTCACTTCCCTTATCCTCCTCCTGAGACAGAATTTTGTATTTGGACAAAGGACATTATCTTATGTACTTCTCTTTTCTTTTCATTTATAGTGTCTTTTTATGAGTCTTCTGATGGACTCCAAATCTATGAGTTTGCTTTTATAATAATTTTCTTTTCAAATATCACTCTGCTTCCCCATTTAGAATGAAAGTTCTATGAAACAAAAAAAAAAAGTGTTTAATTTAATTCATCCTGAAAGATACTGTAGCCATCAACAGATTGGGTGGTTGGGATGGTTAATCTGGATTGCCAACTTGATTGGATTGGAGATGTCCAGTATTAAGAGACTTCTGGTATTGTCTATGAGCACGTTTCCAGATATGATTGGCATGAGGGACAGCACACAGTGGGGGAAAATACCAGCCCTGAACCCGGACAGCACTACTCACTAGGCTGGAGATCCAGACGGAACAAAGACAGAAGGAAGGGGAAGCAGTGGTGGACACAAGCTCCATTCTTCTTGAGCAGATGCGAGGATTGCTGCTGCCATACGTGAGGACCTCAGACTCCAGCTCCTTAAGTTGATTCTCACCAGCATTGCTCTAGGGGATGTCCAGGACTGCAGCCTCAGACTGTGGCTGCATCATGTGTCCCTGAGGCTTGGACTGAGTAGCTACTGGTTTCTCTGGCTCTCCAACTGGGAGATGGCCAATGTGGAACTCTCCTGCATCTGACCATGTAAGCCAGTCTAATAAGTCCCCTTTTAAACTCATAACATCTATGCATCCTGGTGGCTGTATTCCTTCGAGAACCCTAACTAATTCAGTGGTGGTGGTGGTTTTTGTTTTTGCATTTCTTGGGATGGGACCCAAGGCCTCCTGCATGCTAGTCAAATGCTCTACCACTGAGCTGCGCCCCTGGTACCAGCTTAGTGTTTTCTCTGTAATAAATAATTGTCTCTGTTCATTTAAAGAATGTTTCAATCCCCTCTGAAGTAGGGAAATGGGCAATGAGACAATCCAATTAACTTTTCTTATCTCATCTGCAAAATAGAAAACAATCCCCATTTATACAAAGCGGTATGAGAAAGACACGGTGAATATACGTGAAGGAGGCCCACACACATCTATTGTCTAAGCATATGGCCTTGAAAGCATTATCATCATATAGAAAATAAATGCTGCACTTTGAATCTTAAATGTCCTCAAAGGCCCACGTGTTCAAGGCTTGGAACTTGGAACTCGGGATGGTGCTACAGGGAGGCTGAGGAAACTTTAAGAGATGGGGCTCACGAGGGGTCTTCCAGTTATTAGGGATGTACCCTCCAAGGGGATAGTGGGATACCAGTCCCTCCTCTTTTTCTTTTTCCCATGCTGGTCAGGAGATGAGCCAGCTTTGCTATGGTATGTGCTCCGGCTGTTCCCCTACCAGAGGCCTAAAAGCAATTGGTCCACCTGATCATAGACTTGAATCCTCTAAAACAATGAACCAAAAAAATCTTCTCTCTTTATAAGCTAATTGCAGCTATTTGTTATAGTTATGGCAAGCTGGCTAACACAATGAACAACAAAAGAAACTTCACTTCTTTCTTTACTTCTTACTGAACTTATTTTTACAAATCTTTAAACCTCCTGTGGTCAGGTATAGTGGTGCACTCTTGTAATCCCAGTGACTTGGGAGGCTGAGGAAAGAGGATCACAAGTTTAAAGCCAGCCTCAGCAACTTAGGGAGGCCCTCAGCAACTTAGCAAAACCCTGACTCAAGATGAAAAAAAAAAAAAAGATTGGCAATGTGGCTAAGTATTTAATTGCCCATGGGTTCAATCCCTGGTATGAAACAACAACAACAATAAAAACCCACTCAAGTGATTTCCAAAACATGCTTTAAAAATAATGTGAATTCAGTTGATAAAATAATAGAATCAGAAGATTATTACTTGGTCAACTATTTAGGAACATTTCATCTAACAAATTATGCTATGTCCTATAGAAACATTCCATAAATGAATCATATATATATATGCACATATATATACACACATACACATACACACACACACACACACATATATATAAATGATAATGAACTAATTAAAATAACAAAAGTAATAATAGAAGTGATATCAGTGGACCAGGAAGGGAGGAAAGAAAGGGAAGAAAATAGTTAAGGAGGCTAAGCAAATTTCATTGTGTTCATGTACAAATGTTGTGTAATAAATTAAACTATTATGCAGAATTATAATACACTAATAAAAATAAAAATAAAAAGAATATTTCAGTGACCTATAATTAGTAAAATATGGACAATATTCATTCCTAGCACGCACAATGTCTAAAAAATTAATCACTGGCCTTCCACATATGATAGGAAACAGAACTGTATGTGATTTTATCTGGTTAAACTTCAGTTGGACCAGTGTTTCTCTGTATAATCTTTGTTGGTCTCAACATCCTTTCTATCTTGTCCTTCCAATCCTCTTTGAGGCTTGTAGAATTATTTTCACATTATATAGCAAAAAGATACCCTAGATATTTAGAGCCCTTTCTACACTTCAATCACTATAAATAGAAAAATTTTAAGGACATTAACAAAAATATTTTATAATAGAGTGTATCTTGCTATATTGACACATAAAGAAACATATGTGGAACAAATATTTTCGGTCACCCGAGGAATATTTTATTATGTTACTGTCATCTTTAAAATGATATAATTATATCATATAAATAATCATTTTTTATTAAATAAGTTAGATGGAGAACAAAGTACTGAAGTTGAATGACAATTTTTGTTAATAACATACTTTCAAGAGGTTGAGGTGGAAAGTTATTTCAAAGACCTGGGATAAGAAATATTATCACCTAGCCACTCCTGACTTGTTTATATATCATTCTCAAGTAATTAAACAAACTGCATAGCTGAAAGGCTGCCCATCAGATATACACATTTTATTTGTTTTCCCTATCTTTGATCACAATGTTTCCAAAATAGATGACACAGACATTTGATGGACCACTCCTTCTGGTACACAGGCTGGGCTTGGTTATAGGATACAATGTTCACTAAAATGGCAATTTGCCCTCTAGTGCATTTATATCTCCTTACAAGGCTATTTTATGTTTTTTTGAGGCCTAGGTCCATCTTTAAAGAGCGTCAGTTAAATCAAGTACCAACATGACAGTTCCCTGCAGTGAGCACCACCTTTGAGAAATACAGCATCCTTGCCTCAGCCCTAAATGACCCAGATGTCAGTCCCTTGTTATGGTTTAGATGTGAGGTGCCCCCCAAAATCTCATGTGTGAGACAATGCAAGATGTTCAGAAGTGAGCTGTGGGAGTCATAACCTAATTAGTGCATTAATCCCTCTATAGGGATTAACTGGGTGGTAACTGTAGGCTGGTAAGGTGTGGCTGGAGGAGGCTGATCTCCCTGGATCATGCCTTTGGAGAATGTCTCTTGTCCTTGTTGAACAGAGCTCTTTCTGTGTCCTGGTGGCTGCTTCTTTTCCCCACACTCATCTGCCATGATGTTTTGACTCACCTCTGGCCCCAAACAATGGAGTCAGCCGTCTTTGGACTAAGACCTCTGAAACTGTGAGCCCGCCGCCCCCCAAATAACCTTTTCCTCCTCTAAAATTGTTCTTGCCAGGGATTTTGGTCACGGCAGTGGAAAAGGTGATTAAAACACCCCTCATAAGCATGCAAGCTTGTCTGGTTTTCCTCAAAAACATTTGAAGTAGTAAGGTATTTTTTTTTTTCAATTGCAAGTGATTGAGATTTGAACTAGACCAAATAAAAAGGAAAAAAGTGGTTTTCAATACCCGGGGAACCTCAAGCTAGTTCCTCAAGAGAGGCGATTCCATGGCTCCAGCACACTCGTTAAGTCATGGTTGGCTCCATTCCACATGCAACAGAACCTCCACCCACAGGCTCACACCCTCCTCTATCTGCAATTCTAGTGGGAAATGCAGCTTGCTCCCAACATCAATGGATCAAGCCCAGAAATTTACCCCTACGTGGAGTACTTTCCTATCAATGAAATCACCTTTGCCATTGGGTCTATCTCATGGTAGGAGGATGGAAAACATCTGAGCATCCAACAACCTTGTGGTGTTGTGGAAGGACTTTTGAAAGGAGTAAGAAAAAAATGATTCCAAAAGCATTCTGGGCAGCACAACTTCCAAACTTGCCTTACTCATTGGTAGATAAAAATCCCAGAATATAACACTTGGTTTACTCAATTGACAGACCATGCTTCTTTATATATTTTTATATCTTGTCTACAAAACTCTTCACCAAATTTGTAACAGAACCCCTGTGAAGAGGCCCATGTCATTTGGAACCATATACGTCTCCCTTGTACCCACCTCTCTGCATCTCTGGGAATGTCTTGCCTCATACTTCAGACTGTGGGCTCAATCCTCCCATATATAATGGGTTTCTACCACCACTCTCCTCATTCTGATTTCCATTGTCTGGTTGTGTCCTAATGGTGTTCGGATGGTGTCCTATATGAACAACACTGAGGAAAATGGTTTTCAAAACTACATGATTTTCTTGGAGTAAAACTTTAGCATGGCTTCACTTTGTTGGACTCAGTGGAAATGGATTATAATCCCCATCTCTCATGGTGGGGACACATTGAAGTTTGGCCCTGAGTTGCCGGACCCTACTTTTGCATTTACTTTCTTCTTTGGATACAGTTCTTCTTTTGATCCCAGCATAATCTACAAACAGTGCCTTATGTGAGAAGATCATTGGGTCAGCTTCTACCCATCTCATCATTGGAAAAATTGGGACTCAGGGTCTCCAAAGCACTTGGAGACAGGGTAGCCGTAGATTGCTAGTGTTGTCACTAAGAAGTGGACACGTCCAGGAAAGATGAGTTAAGTGTTGCACACATGGAGTTTTTTTGGTCCCTTGAGACATCTGAGCCGTACATGGGGCCGGAAATAATTACAAATAAGAATGACTGGCTTTTGTACTTTGTACATGGCTCTTCTTCACAGTTTCAAACTTCACTGCGGCTTATTCAGTAACCCTGCCTGGCAGACACCCCAGAGATTGTTGCCAGAATGTGTCAGTGGATTCCCCACAGGAGGTTTAAAAGCATCTCTTAATTAACTGCACATCAATAGCCCCAAAGAAAGACAGCAACAGTAGGATAATATCAACAGATACAGGCAGAGATAAGGCACTCTGCTGGCCTTAATTACTGCTTTTCTCTAGGTTAAGACAATTATGGCAGCTTCTCAAAGGACAAACATTTCTGGACTTATTTGTATCCTTTCTTAGGGCATAGCTTACCCATTTTATATTCCTGGGGATTTTAAAGGCTTATGTTTTATTTAGAAAAAAAAAATGTTTTTAAGTAAATCCGGTGTGGACTCTGTTACTGAAAATTCTGAAGAATACTATTTTTTCCCCATGGATATAATTTTCCTTCTATGTAATTACTTTTAACCTTTAAAGTGTTAGTCTGCGGACAAAAATCCAGCTTAGGTATGTGACAATTGTTTGCTTAGATGTCACTTTTGCAAGATATTTTTAAAGGGTATTGATTGTTAGATGACAAGTTTGAGTAATTTAAAGATGTCTCTCCCTGGTCTTCCGGTTTGGGGAGTCTACTCTTATTCATAGCTCTTTTCCTCTATGCAATGTGTCCTCTCTGGTTGACCACAAGATTTCCTCTCCATCTTGAATTCTCAGCAATTTGCCTAGGAGGTGAATCTACCTGTATTTTGCTGTGCATTCATTCTGCCTGTGTTTCTGTAAGTGTCTTGCTTCTATGACATTCTCCTTCATGCTCAGTTAAGTCTCTTTTTAAAAAAAGTTTTAAATATTGCCTTCAGATTTATAATATGCATTATCCCATAATCTAAGCCCACCTTTCAATAACACCATTCTGATTTGCATATGATTTAAGTATCTTATGACAGTATTTTCAATTCCATCCTCCTGTTCCTTGTGACATTGCTGTCACTCATTGTACTCAAAGTGTGCAATAATCACCTAATACTTTGTTATTTCTTGTTATGGTTTGGATCTTAAATGTTTCCCCATGAAGGCTCATGTGTGGAAGTCTTGATTCTTAGCTTGGTGCTATTTGGAGGTCTTGGAATCTTTAAGAGGTGGAGCTTATTGGTAGATCCACTTGGGTTGTGGCCTGGAAGGAATATTGGGACTTTCCTGTCTTTCTTTGCCTCTTGGCCACCATTAGGTGAAGAGTTTTTCTCCATCCACCATGTGCTCCCAGCTATGACGTGCTACCTCATTACAGGCCTCAAAACAAGGGAGCCAACCAACTATGGACGGAAACCTTCAGAACTGTAAGCCAAAACAAACCTTTCCTCTTTAAATATATTATGTCAGATCGTTTGTCACAGTGGCATGCCGCTAATTTCTACTCCTTTACATAATTATTTGTCTGACAAGAACAAGAAAAGTAATTAAAAATCTGTATTTCATTTTCATTTCATCTCTCTCTGACCTTGTTCCTTTCTTGTGCTCCTCCAAGTTTATGACCTGTAACATTTTCCTTCTTCCTGAACGACTTAAGATTTCTTATGCTGCAATTCTGCTGTAGTGTGTCACCCATGCTTGTTCATGCACATACCTAATAACTCATCCAGTCTTGCTGAGAGCCATAGCCAAGTAGGAATGATGCATGGCATTTTTGGTTGAAAGGTGACGCCAGCAAGCCATTGAGATGAAATGATTATGTTAAGATCTGCATTCAAATGGATATTAGACCCCTGCTGTCCGCCTGGGCCTGCTACTTTGGAGCTCTAGCTGGACAGAGAGTTCCCATTGTTTGGGGAAGTGCGGTAGGAGGGATTTCCGGAGGAGGGATTTGTCTGTTGGTGTATTGTGGCCCAGGAGAACACGCGTGTGTGGTTTGGCATATTTCCCAGGAGATTGCATGGCATTGGCGGGAGTTTCAGAAATAAAGTTTGTTCCTGCTTGAGTGGCTCTGATTTTGTGCCCAGCCAGACTGCAGCACAGTCTGCTAGTTAGGGTAGTTAATTTTAGGACTCAAAGACAGCCTCATCGTGGGCAGGGGTGGTTCGCAGTTTTTGAGCCCATCCTCAGTCACAGGTGAGCTTTTGTGCTGGAGGCTCAAGATGGACACTCTTCCAGAACTCCTGCCCCTGTCGGTGTCTCTGTATCAAACACTGGTTTCCTGTCTTAACCTCGAGGCTGAGAGTCTTTGCCAGCTGTCACTGTTCAAGAGCTGACTTGCAGTCAGTGTGTGAGTTCATGGGGCAGGAAGGACATTCTCCTTTGGCTTTCTGAGAGTTCCACTGCCATAAACAAATCTAAGCAACCGGCTTTCAACTTACTGCCAAATGTAGAGTTCTGGAAATGCTCAGTTTTAAGAGAGAATGGCAAGGGATATGAAGAAAATAGAAACAGACAATTAAAATCTTTCCCAAATGGCTAGCTAACCAATTGACTCAATGAGTTAAAACAATCAAATTCACTTCGTTTGATTAACGTGACGTTGAGTCTGGCCCTGTAAGACGACATGTTTCAACTTCACTCCCATCATTGTCTTAGAATCACGTTCCAAACTTGATTCAAAATTCCCTTACTCTTGAATGTACTGGGTTTCTCTAAACACGGTAAATACATATGTGTTGTTCTAATAAAGTTCATCTAGTACTCAAAAACTTGAAAAGATGCTAGACCCCAAACAAGGGTGTTTTATCAGGAGTGAGACTCTGGGTTCCTGTTTGTGACAGTTTATTTTGCTTAGATTTCATCATTTTATAAAAGCTGTCTTCTAAACCAGCCTTGAACTATCCATATGACTTCTTCTGTTCACATGCACCGTTTTACAATGTTATTAAAGTTACTGTTTTACTGGGAATTATTTTTTGGAAGGACTGAATGACGTCTTACAAGTTGTGAATGTTCTCCTACATTTTCAGTTTTTCATTATTCACATTTGCTGACTAATTTCCTGCACAATTCTGAACTTTTGCTGGTGTGTTTCTCTTGGTTCTGTTACTTCTTTCTCCCCTTTTGGTCACTAAGTTATATTTGGCCTACCAGACAATCATTTGAGACAGAGAAAAATGAGTAAATATGCATTGTTAGTACTTTCCAAGCAGTTCTTAGTACATTGCCTTGAGAAGAACTTTTTAAATTAAAATTCTATTTATTTCATGGAAAATATTGAAGCAAATGTCAAGTGTTTTTACACTTTTCTATGGATTCTTTTCAATGACCATATCTCTCATATTTCACTATTATTATGAATGCAGACAATCGATAGTTGGTAGAAGACATGCAATATAAGATCATACTTTATTCAGTGGACTTGGTAAGCAGGGTCATAGCTTATTAGTTCTGCAGCATGATATAGAGAGAATGACTCTGAAGTTGAGCTCAGCACATCTCATTTCCCTCTTCTGCCACTTTTTGTAAGTCACTGAAAAATTCCTTTTGGTGTGGTGCTTGTTTTTTGTTTGAAAAAAAATTATTAATCATCTCTGTACACCTAAGATAAACAAATGAATTAATGTGTTTGTACCCAATGAAATTAGACTGTAATGTTCTTTGTTAAGTGACATAAGACAAGCAAGAAAAGATAAATACTACACATTCTCACTCATATGTGGAAGCTAAATGAACTGATCTCAGAGGTATAGAAAATAGAACAGTGTTTACCAGGTACACAGGAGAGGAGAGGGGAGATAGACGATGACTTTTGGATACAAAAAAGGAGAAAAAACACAAGTGTTCTGTAGCACCATGCGGTGGCTATAGTTAGCTATTTCAAAATACCTAGAGAAAATGATTTTGATTGTTCCCAACACAAACAAGAATGATGTTTGAGGTGATGGATATGGTAATAACCCCAATTTGATCACTATGCATTGTATATATGTATTGCAATATAACACTGTGCCCTAAGTATGTACCAGTATTATGTGTTAATTAAAAATTTAAAAACTAATGTCCTTATGGCTGGCATAGGTTACCATTACACATTTAAAGACACTGACATGCAAAACCACAAAGGATTTAAAGAGAAGCACATTATGGACTGAATAGAAGAACTTCATGGTAGAATTCCCTTCACAGATTGGCGCATTCATTCACTCATTACTAACACATGTTTTCTCTATTTAAAAGTTTCTTTTCAATATTTCAATAAATATCAATTGTTATTCTGCTTGCAGTTGGAAAAAAAAGAGGTAATTGTTCTTTTGATTATATCATACAGGCAATAAATATCTTCACTCTGCTTGTGTTGGCTTATGGATGCGAAAATAAAGAAACTTCTCTAAGAAACTGAGACATAAAATTTTGATTCGCCAGTCTTCTGCCTTTAAAATTGTTTAATCCAGACAATAATTTCCATGAGACTGTAGACTATTCCAATTATAATATTGTCCCCCACTAGCTTTTTTATGTATCAGCTCATTCCTTTAATGGACCACACAGCAACTCTATTCTTTTTTTTTAAAAAAATTACACAGAAGTTTATATCATTAGGAGGAATAGGAAGACTAATTTTGATCAAAATAAAAATTTCTGATATGCGTCTGTTCATAAGTCAGAATAACTTTGAAGATGTTTGATGGTCACTCCCACCACAATTCTTGTATTTATTCTGAAAAATAGTGCTGTCAAAAGAGATCTTCATGACAACCCTGCACATAAACTCAGAGTATGACATTCAATGGTCTATTAAAAGAGTCTTCCCCAAATTTGTTGGGAAATATGTCCTTGAGGATTCGGTAAACATGACACTTGGGATCATCACTTCTGCCTAATTTGGAGTTGTTTGCTTTGGAATTATACTGATATTCCAAGAAAGAACCACAGATTCTGGTCTTCAAGTCTCGGTTTTTGTCTGGTGTTTATGATATGAATTTCTCTGGGAGACATAGTTTCCTGACATGAATAAAGGCCCATGTTTAACATGATTGGGAGGGGTGCATTGTCTCTTGTGTCTGTGTGAGTTCTGTCACTCTCTGCAGATAGGATGCACAGGGTGATGGAGAGAACCTGGTCTCCACTGTGGACATCCAAACCCTTGCACTGAGGAGACTCACCCTAGCACTTCCCTGTGGCAGTAGAGCCCTGCAATCCAGGTCTTTCTCCTGGAGGACTGTTTTTGAATAAAATCAACCCAGCACAGGAAGTCCTTTAAAAAGTTAAATGTGGTTTCAGAGGCAAAGAGAAGAAGAATAACTACAATTTCTCTTCTGCCATCTCATTTTGCCCTACTCTGATATTGTCTTGTCCACTAGAATAAAACCAACCAAACATTATGTTTCCTATCTTATAGATGGTAGAAAAATACTCTGTATAAAATACTTGCATATTTTCCACCTTTTAAAATAATTTTAGTGTACCAATCAACAGCTCCCAAATGATTCGCCAGTCTTCTCTAGATTTTTAGAACTGGGATGGAAAGAGAACTTGGGAAAAAAAATTTAAACTAAAATTCTATTTATTTTATTAAAAATATTGAAGTAAATGTCAAGTATTTTACTTCGCTATGAAACCATCATGGATGATTCCTACCCAGCCTTAATTTTTGCCTCAGAGCTTCAGAATGGCTGGTTTTATGATTTCCTTCTGGGGTACGTAATCTTTTTTTCCAAAACATATCAAACTGGCCATTCCCAATTCTTTTAGGTATTGTAAAGTTTCTTAGTTAAAACATTACTAAAGATAAATTGAATTCAGCTTCTGTCCTGTCATTCTGCTATAGACATGAAAATTGTTTATAATCAGTGGATATTCTCTTTTATCAAATACTTATTTTTACAGAATATAGTCTGTGGCCAACTACAATTTAGTATAGTATTGTCATTAAGACCATGATCTTGCCACATCATGTACAACAGTAAGAATGGGATCCTAATTAGAATAAGTTATATTCCACATATGTCAAAACACACTCTGCTATCTACTGCCATGTAGACTAAAAAGAACAAACAAACAAATAAAACATAGCCTTGGAGTGATATGAATTCAAGACCCAACAATTATCAGAGAGTTACTTAGCTATTATGAGCTATTTTTTTAAATGTGGTGTACAAACCATTACAGATAACATGTAGGTAGGCACTTGTACAGTATGATATAGGAGAAGTGATTATACACAAGAGTAGTAAGTGCAGGGAGAGTACATGCACACACACGTGTGTGTGCGTAACCTGGAAATGGTGCCAAGTCTGCAGAAGTGTCACTTGTATGTTCTATAATTATTTCTATAAGAAATATATTTGGGTAATTGTCAACAGACTTTTGATGGAGAGTTGATGGAGAAGCAACGTAAAGCATTTTGTTGCTCTTTTGAATATGTCTCCTACTCTGACCCATTTGAAGATCCCCAGAATATATCCCCCACCCTTTATTTGCTGTTTTCTTTGTTTGGCTAATGGAAAATATATATATAGTTGACTATGTCTTCATAAAAAATTAATTTAAATGTATGTTCCCTGGAAAACAAAAAAATAATAATTCCATTTGCACTCTGTCAACTAAATAGTTTTTAAACTATTATAGCGCAGGTAATGAAAAGAAATGAGCTGTAGATAAAATAGATTCACTTCTTTATACAGAGATGAAAAAAATTAAATGACATTTGAGAACACATATTTTTTCCTTTAAAAAAAAAAACCCTGTCATTTGTCCTATCTCTTTGAATGATGTCAAATAAAACCAGATTGTTTCCTGAACAGACTTTACATTTTCTTTTTAATTTTTCATGATCATAGACATAGGAAATTTTGTTGAAGATAGAATGATAAACAGTTTTGAAGTGATAGATGTGACAAATTGAATATATATTAAATTTTGTTACATATTTGATTCTAAAGATGATATCAATTACATGTGTACTCATTGAAGATACAAATTATATGGTATATGAAGACAGTTACAGAAATTTTAAGGAACAGTTTACATGGAAAAATCTCCCTGCCCACTCAACCTACTCCCATGGAATTTTTTCATTAATTCATCCATTCAACGAAGGCCATGGAATGCCCATTATATGCTATACCTTAGGCAAACTAAGAAAGTAAAAACAAACCCAGCTTTTATGGATTTTACAGGCCATGACTGCAAAAATGAGTCTGGAATAAATGCAGCCATAGCAATATTGTAAATATTATTGAGATAGGAATTAACGACTTTTGTCAGAAAAGAGACCGTTAAGTCAAGTTTTAAGTCTGTCCCGTTAGTAATTTAACACATGATAGTAGAAGCTACCATCATGTAGAAAATTGGTGAGTCATTTTGGCCTGTCTCTTCTCTCCAGATGTCTCTCACCCTGAGAGTGACCATATCAATCCCCAACAATATTTCAGCCCAATTGTTTACAAACAGGCAGTGGGGAAAATGTCCATCCCTCCAATAAAGTGTCCATCTGAAATCTAAAGTACTCCTTTATTTCCACTGTATTAATATGGCACTATGACAAGCAATAACATCCAGCAGGTCATAACTCAGTACCAGTGTGAGAATCGATAGCATCTAGTAGGTACTAGCTGGCTTAGGGTGGTGCCCACTCTTTTCTGACTTTTACTCTCTCCAGGGATCTAGAGCCAAAGAGGATGCCAGCTTCAATACCCACATCATTAGCCATAAATCTCATGCTCCCAGAAGGAATATCTCCCAGTCACCAGACTTGGAGTTGGCCAACTTCCCTAGCAACAAGCCAGAATTAACATGGAAAAGCAATTTCATCCATCCCTTCACCAAATGTTGCCTCCAGCTCCTGTTGGAACCTACCCTTCTCCCTGCTGGGGTGCGAGTGCCCGAGGGGTGGAGAAAATGTTTCAGAAAAGTGTTGAGACTTGGATCCTCTAGTCCCCTGGGGGGCTATGCTGGACCTTTCTGGCTACTAAAGCCACCTCCGTCAGGGATCTAGGTACAGAGTAAGGGCCTTTTCCACCTGGATTTCACTTTTGACTCCCTCGCTGAGAAGACTCACTCTTCCCTCTCTGCCCTGAATGATGACAGCTGACTTGGAACTGTCTTCCCGAGTCCCCAATGCCATGGCCTCACTTCTGAAAGTTCTAAGTCTGACACTTGCTAATAGGTTCTGTCGTCTGAATATGCAATACCACCTCATCCCATGGCTGCCATCTGGAACATGTGACAGGAGCTCTTTTTCTTGCTATCTTCTTGCATCAATTCTATGTCCATGTAGATAATCTTTAAAGAGCCTAACTTGGCTGCTAAAGGTCATTGGCTTCAGTTGCCTCTGCATCAGCCACATGCTGCCACGGGTCACTGTGGCACGAGCGAACTATTTTGGTTTCACTGCGGAAAGTCATTGCAGCTAACATCCCACTCTGACCACATCCATCTACATTCCAAACTCTGAACTTCATAATGTTCTTGCTCATTCCTTGACAGGGTCTCTTATTAATTTCTCCTCTGCCAAGCGTACTCTAGACTTCTTTTTGGGTATCTCCAGCTCAGACAGCACTGTCCACCATTTTTACAACTTTCTTTACCTGTGACCCTGATGAGCTGCTTGCTCCATCCTCGATCAAACACCAGACCTGGGGTGCTAAACAGTTTGCTCTCTTTCTACAAAAAAAAAGCCAAAAACTGAGTGCCAGAAGAGTCTGAAGAAAAATTTACACTAAACAAATAAACAAACCAAAACTAAAAGGCTAGTGGATGTGAAGTAACAGAGAATGACCCTACAACTGACATTATATTCAAAAAGGAAGATTTCTTTGCTTTCCAGGACAAAAGTGGTGTGCCTCCTCTTATCTAAGATAATATGTTTCTAGGGGATCCGGATGATTCCTTTTCTTTTTTACCTTGTTTCCTCCCTACATTAGTTTTCTATGATTACAAATCACTACCAAATCGAGCATGTTAAAACACCAGTTGCATATCATCTAACAGCTTCTGAGGGGTGGGAATTCAGAAGTAGCTTTGTTGGTCGGTGCTGGCTCTGGGTCTCTTGTGAAGTTGCAAGACTGTGGTCTTCCCAGGGTGAACTGAGGGAGGATCTACTTTGAGTTCACTTGCAAGGTTCTTGGCCAGCCTCACCTCAGAGGCTTCCTGCACGGGTCTCTCCACAGGGTTCAGGAACTTCCTCATGCATGGGAGCTGGCTTTCCCCCAGGGGGCGAGAAAACAACACAGTGTCTTATAACCTCAGAAATAACGTGGCATAACTTTTGTCATATTCTATTTATCATGGAAACCAATCCTAGGAAAACAGAGGCAACGATATGAAGGTGTGAGTTCTAGGAGGTAAAGATCTTGCAAACAATCTTGTAGACTGATCATGAACCTGAAGGACTTCAGATTACTGATTTTATGCCTTCTCTTTTATATTTTTTAATAAAATCAAAAAGTCTTCTATCAGCACCTAATATCTAAACATGTTCAATTTGACCCCATGAAGAAACAATGTATGCCTTTCCATTGCTGCTCAACTTTGGTCACATAGTTCCAATGAGATGTGATTGCCATGATTCTTGGGGCACCCAGATGCTTGGGCCTTACAAGGGTAGTGCTCAGTCTCTAGGTCTTACTTAATGACTGAGACACATTTCAATTGAGAACCAATTCTTACTGTTTAAAAACCACCTTCCCATAACCTCTATTATTCTGCATCATCTGGGATGTTTATGATACCTTTTCTCATTCTCTCTGGCTGCAGTTCTTAAAGTTTCACATTGGTGCTTAACATATTATATTCCCTTATCACATTATGGTCTGTTCTTGGGAGATTCCATTTATCTTCATGATGTCCACATAGTGATATAATGTTACAGGAACATCAAATCCATGATCATAACTGTTAACAGCCCTTAAGCCTGCTTTTCTATGGACAAAACTTTAGAAAGTCAATTCAGTGTGAACCACTGGCTTATAAGACACATTACTGGATAGTCATCCTAACTATGATCCCCACTGAAAGGCATCTTTATAAATCTTCAAATGAAATTGGGACAAAATTTGATCCAGGTGAGATGATACTGTTATTTACAAGTTTCTGCTTTAATTGCTCATTTGAACTTTATGGTGTATATTTATTATTTGTTTGGCTACCGCTGTTTGTGGACAGAAGCTGCTCAGAGGAGCACAATCGTGTCTAGACTGGAGAACAAAACAAACAAAAAACGTCATCAGCATCCTCTGTGGATTCACAAGGGATGAGTACACTCTCACCAAGAGCTTGCAAACTTAACAGGTCACAACTGAACCTCAGCCATAGGACTACATGAGAACATCCTGAATTCAAGGGCAATTATAGGTCATTAAATTTTCCAAAGATGACTGGACCCAACATGAGCACAATAAGCCATGCTAGGATTTCTACACAGGTGTGAGAAGAGGTGCCCACTAATATCTCCTTCCATCAGAATTAGCTTTTAGTTAGTTAAGCAAAAAAAATTACTTAAGGTAGGAAACCACAGAAAACAAACACACATACAAATAACCTAATGTAATATTTTGGCGATTTTTAAAAAATAAGATCTTTCTGTGAATATCAGCCGGTTAATTGAAGTGTCCTCTATTTTCTTGATGCATTTTGAATGCAAATCACATCCATCCTGCCTCTCTCATGATTTCTGGTTTTTCTTTTTTTTTTTTTTCCCCTTCTCTGGTTGGATCAACAAAGAGCATGATGACACTTGTACAGCAAGTTGAGTGCAAAATGTTTCTTGGGTTTTATCCTTTTTCTTCTAAGTTTTTAACAATGCTTTGCCTAAACTTATGGTGGCACAGGAACTTTCAATTGTTGAGTTTTTAAAAGTATCTAACTTTGCTTTATAAAACAAAATCCCAAACTTCTTTTGACACCCATGTTTCGTCGTATCATCTAACATGTAATTAAATTACATAATCATAACACTGAGCACAACTGACAAGGGGCCTGGCAGCAAACATAACCCACACTTGATGAGTAAAAACCATCCTGGGGTAGCAGAAGAGGTCAGCTGTAAGAGTTATGGGTCCCCTGCAAATGTCTACCAGAATGAGTTGCAGAAAATATGGCAAGACTGGATGAATTCTTCACCAGAAGCTTGTCAAGATATTCTGCAGAGTTGACCTTTTAGTTGGAATCATGACTTTTGAGTTCTAATTCCACCTGGTCTTGCTGCTCTGATTTTGTTGATCCTGATCTTCACTTGTCATGTGGCTTTGCTCTTCATGACCATAAAACAGCTGCTATCCCTCCACTATCCCAAATAGGAGGAGAAAAGTAAGTTCCAAAGAGAAAATTGCAGTACTTACATTGGAAAAAAAAATAACCTTTTCTAAGGAATCACTCAGGGTTCTGATGATGACTCTGTGTCATATAGGTTCTGCTACTTGCAACAAAGCCTGGAAATCAGTTATCCTGCTAAGCACATTGAACAGGAAAATAATGGAGAGTCTGTAGACAAGAGAGAAGGGGAGCTCAGGTGTTGTATAGAACATTAGCAGGGCCTCTCAGCTGAAATAGCTCAGTGGCCACAGGGGACAGACTTCCTGACTTCCCTCCCTCGGTGGTTCCCTAGTACATTCTAACAGACTCAGATATGTTTTCTGCAAGTGATTTTGCCTTTGGTATTTGTATTAGTTTGGTTCCTATTTTCTCCTCTACATAAGTTGGATGGCAGAAGCCTTCCTTCTATTTTGCTCACTAATTTGTGCTTAGCACTGGATAGATTGCCTTGTACACAACAACCCCTGGTTATGTTTAGTGAAAGAACAAATGAGTAAGTGCTTACTGTTGCATTTCAACTATCTCCAAGGAAGCAAATCCTTTAGTGGTGCTCTAGAGTCTTGTCTATTGTTAAATACCCTTAGAGAAATTTTTTTTTTGTCTCGCAAATGATTGTTTATCTTACTCTATGAGACCCATGTTTACTATTCCTTTTTTTAAGTAAATGAGAATATTTGGCCAATATCTTGGTCAGAGCAATTTTTCTCTTTCTTTGAATTCCTGAATTGTGCAATTATATTTTGTTTCACAAGCAAAATAGCAATATTCTCTTTCTTTAGATATGCTGATTTCAGCACTGCTGCTTTTATAATCCTATTCAAATAACACCAGAATACAAAGGGTCCTGGATTTTTCTTTTCCCAATGTCCTTCCTGTGGAGGTGGAGGAATGAGACTCAGAGAGCTTTACTCAGTTTCTCAAAAGACATGTAACAAGTTATTGGCAGAGAAAAAAATAGAGGCCTGATTTTCCAATGCATTTCTGTTTTGTGCTGCAGTCTTTTATGTGACATTTCTTTACAGAAATAAATAAGATACAAAAATGAAAAAAGGCCTCATCACCACATGCACTCAAAATTATTGTTCATTGTCCTTGATTGCTCCATCTACATTGGAATTGGCAAAAGCTGGGTTTGCTCTCATGTTTATAAGTAGAAAATAAGTGTTTGAAGATTGATTCATTAAGGCCCTTTATATATTTAAAAGTATTAAATAATTTCTCTGCTTCATTTATCATTGATGAATTTTATTATAACTCTTGCCAGTTGGTTGCTAAGAGTTTACATGTTTTTGAATTTCATAAAAGTGGGTATAAAATACTGTATTAGTTTTCTAGGCCTGTCATAATAAAGTACCACAGGCTGGGTGGCCTGATCTTCAGCAATGTAGTTTTACACAGTGCTGAAATCTAGAAGTTCAAGGTCAAGGGTGTCAGCAGGGTGGGTTCCTTTCTGGAACTCATAGGATATGGCCACCTTCTCCCTGAGTCCTTAGGTGGACTTCCCTCTCTGCCTGCATGCACCTGGTCTTCTCTCTAATCCCTTCTTATAAGGACATCAGTTAGTTTTGATTAGGACCCACTCCAATCACCCCATTTTAACTAGGTTATCACTTTAGAAACCCTGTCTCCAAATACGGTTATATTCTGAGGTAGAAGGTATGAATTTGGGAAGGAGAAAATTCAGCCCCTAACAAATATCCATCATGCAGTTCCTACAAGGGGTCTAAAGAAAGATCCACGTTCTTAAGATAATGTATTTTTGTTCATTATTAAAGAAATGTTGTTAGACCTTAGTTTGTAGTATGTTTGTAAAGGTTCCAGTTTATAACTCCAATTTCAAGTTAATACTATTTTAAGCTAATATTGTTAAAGAAAATCCAAACCATCTATTGTAGATTGAGATCCAACTATTGATCCACTATGACTCCCTAACTCTCTAAAGATACATTCTACCCAACAACATGCAATCTAGCTATCCCTAAGAACCAAGTATTATGGTTTCAATCTGGAAAGTCTCCCAAGAGCGTAAGTGTTGAAGACTAGGTCCTCAGTGCAGCAATGTGCAGAGGTGAGGCTTCAAGGAAGTCATTGGATCATGAAGGCTCCACCCCCATTAGTAGACTTGATCCATTTGATAGATTAATAATTTGAATTTGCTATTTGGATGAGGTAAAAAAAAAAACTGTAGACAGGTGGGGCCTAGGTGAAGTAATACATCACTAGGGTGTAACCATAGAAACTATATCTTCTCCCTGGACATTTATTTTTTTCTCTCCCCCTCTTTCTCCCTCCCTCTCTCTCCTTCCTAGTTACCATAAGCTGAGCAGATTTCTTCCCTCACACTCTTTCAACATGAAGTTCTTTCTCAGGCACAAAGCAATGATGCTCGCCAACAATGGACTGATTCTATGAGCTATTATTTTAAAACCAGAAGCCAAAATAAAATCTTTGTTCCTTTAAATTGCTCTTTTTAGTTATTTTCATATCTCTCTATGTACATAGAGAGAGAGAGATACCTAGATCCAAATATGTATAATCTTATCTTACACACACAAAGATTATACATAGAGAAACACCTAGATCCAAACACTGATCCTTTCAATTTAGGGGACCTTGCGAAGTTTCTTAAGGTCTCTGAGAATCCTTCTTTATAAAATAGAGATAATGTCTGCCTCAAGAATTGCTAGGTGGTAACTTCAAGTAAGTGACAGTTGTATAATGAGAGGCAAACAATAAAAGGGTTCCATTATTACTTTAATACCACTTGTCATGTCTAATTTTGTCTATGCATTATTATATTATACTTTTATTGACAAAAATTCTTATTCCAGGAAGTTTTGAAATTTGAATGTTTTATTTTTATAACCCTAATTTTAATTCTAACTTAATACATTATGTATTATAGCCAGTGATATTCCAGAAGGTAAGTAGCCAAATCAGATATGATAGATGAATTTCATACTCAGTTGAAAGAACAAAGTTAAACTGTAATTGTTTCATGTGAGACTGGACAGTGGAATAGAAGTTCTCTGTTCCTGATCCTATCTCAAAAGGTTTCTCTGCTGATCATGGCATTATCCCAGCTCCCTTGGAAATGGCTAAGGGATTGAAAAATTGTCAATGTATTGCTTAATTACCTGCACCTGTCTACATAAGAACATCTTATATGGTAATTATGGATCTGGTGCAAACCATCGTACATGGGGTTTTATTGTGCTTCAATTTCCCTTCATATCTCAATCCAGTCCCAGGGCTACCTTTTGGCTTATGAGCACCCCCATTCAATGCAAAATAAATTGGTTCCACTCAAGAAGATTAGAAATGGTGGGAAATATAATTCCCCCTTATTCTTGGCAACAATGTGCATTATTCTTAACTAGCAGAAAATACAGAGGAGAAAGGAAAATAGACTTTTCTTTCCCCTTCAATAATGTGGAAATTCCTCAGCCAACTGGCCCAACCTTGATTTCAGTAACCACCCTGACAGTCCTCCCTGAGTCTGTGATCCTGGGCGTAGGAGGCCAGGGTGTAGGGCATCCAGAGGAAGACTCTCAACGCCCCTCTTGGCAGTGAAGTCTGTACTTCCAATTGCAGGAAAGAACAAGCAAGCTCAGAATCTCCTGGGCTGTGTGACAGAGGAGGAAAGGGATGGTTCCAAGTGGATTGCAGCCCTGCTTCCTAGCTTCCTCCTGTAGCTCCATCTGCCTCTTTAGAGAGCTCCCGTCTCCCACTGTGTGCAGCTGAGTTGCAAGCACTCCTGGTGGCACTGGGATGGAGACAAAGATATTTCCTCTGGTTGTCAATCGAGCCGCTCTCCTGAAACGCTCCCAGGAACATTGCCCAAGTGTATCTGCTTCCCATCCCCGGTCCCTGGGAACAAGAGGGAGAGCTTCCTCACACTGCTCACTGATGATCATCTTCGTCTCAAGGCCATGTGGATCTCAATTTGAAATAATGCTGTTGCTATTTTAAAATGTCAGGTCCTTGGAAGATTTTGTCTGTTGGAGCACATAACTATCCTTGTAGCCAGAAGAGGAGATCACCACCCAGAGGAAGAGCCAGACTGCTGCGTCTAGATACTTAAAAAGACATTTGGAGGAAGAGAGCATCTGCACATGTTGATGGAAATGGGTTTGGAACTCCTCCTCTGATCAGGAAATAGGTGGACCATAAAGCATCTGATGTATGACGCTCCCTGCAGCCAACCCACTTTCTGAGACCCCGTCATCTTATTACCCCAGAAGGCGCCAACAGGAAAAAGGAAGAAGGCGTAAAAGATCCAACACTTTCTAATCACCATAGTTGGGTGAACCCAAAGTAGTCCCTCTTTCTACTTTTGCAAAATGACTGGTCATTTATATTTCATAACTCCAACTGGTAACGTTTTGTCCAGTGTTCAAAAGTACACAACACTGTGAAGATAAAAAAGGTTGACTGGGGAGACATGGTTCAGTGATTGAGTGTGTGTTTTGCATGCATAAGGCCCTGGTTTCACTCCACAGAGCCAGTACCTAACTAAATAAGCAAATAAATAAATAAATATGTTCATGACATTTTGCTTTCTATAATCGTTTATAGGTTGTAAAGGGCAGGGGCAATATGTCGTGCTTCTTGGTATATCAGGTATTTTCTTTCTCATGAAAGACGTCAAAATCTTTTTATTTGATTTTGAAGGTGTGGATACATCGTGGACAGTAGGAGCTAAAAGCTGGAAGGGAAGTTTTGATGTTTTATTGTAACCTTATTTTAAAATTATCAACCTTAAATTCCACAGATTATAAATAGGAGATTTTAAATGGCTATTTTCTGGATCTTGGAGGGGTTCTCCAGATTCTTCTATGAAAACAGAATGACAGTGAGAACAGAAGGCTGCTATAAAGCGACATAGCTTCACAGACGCAGCCACTGGCTGAATCCACGTGGCTTGGTGGACAGGCACTGGCCTGGAGTCAGGCCCTCGACACTGTGGTCACATCTCAGTATTGTGTAGACCTGAGGAGCACAGGGACCCTCCAGGGAGTCAGCCGACTGGGTGTGGGGAGCACACAGGACCGAAATGAATCCTTGCAGCTCCATCACCACCCGGAAGACTTGAGGAAGTAGGTACGACTATGATGCTCCAGTCTAACCCCAACTGATTAAAATGTGGGGTTTTCCCTTTTGCATTTACAAGGTAGAGAATACAATTAGGGGTCTGCTCACATTATCTGTTGGACATGTAAATAATTCTATGGGGCTTTCAGGATTGGGGAATAGAGAAAAGGGACACTCATAATGAGGACTTGTTGTGATGGAAATAATCCAAAATTCAACCTAGTGATAGAGATTTTAAAAAAAATAATAATCTCTCGGATCATGTCCTCAAAAATGTAACGGAAAATTCAGAACATTTGACTTTTTACTAAATCTTTATGTTTGTCATCACAGAATTTTTCCCCTGAAAAATGTCTCTGTCCTATTCCCTGTATTTTTCAACAAGGCTTGGCATATATCAAAAATTTTTGGCTAGATCTAACTTTACATTTCAAATGTCTTCCTTAAAAGAAGAAACATTTCTTAAGGTTTTTGAAACAGAAGAAGCCTAACTTGTTTTAGCCAGGAAGATGTGCACGCCTGTAATCCCAGCAACTTGGGAGGCTGAGGCAAGGGGATCACAAGTTCAAGACTAGTCTCAGCAACTTGGAGAGGACTGTTTCAAAATTTAAAAAAAGAAAATGACCACCACTATTAAGACAATGTACGGTATTACATTAGGGCAGCCTTGTTTTTTTTTTTGTTTTACAAACTGGAAGCTGGAAGAACAGAGAGACACTTTTGGTTTATCTCTACCACCACAATTCTGGGGTTGCTTATCTGAGCAGGGCTGAAAGAGACATGTCATCTGGCTGAAATAAATCACCAAACAGTCCTTGCAAAAGAAATGAGTAAGATGTATAGGCATCACTTTATTGTTTTTTTTTTTAATTTAAAATTTCAGTTAAAATAAATATGATATATGATGTAAATATTTATACACATGGATCTGTTTATGTAAATATATATGAAATTAATATATCTTAAAAAGAAAAAGAACATTAATTCAAATAAAATTGAAAGTATAGCTGAAGAATGCAAAATAATAAAAATGAAAGAGTAATAATTTGGGCTAGAGTAAATGAAGGGAATCCTGAAAGCTCCTCTTTGTGACCATTTGCATCTTCAAAACAGTGAAGTCTACCCAGGTTCTGTTGAATCCAACTGAGTGTGTGTTGTCCCCAGATTTCCACAATGGCTCAAGGGCTTGAGCAGCCAGACACACCACTTGCTTTGAATTACTCTGCTTTTCTGTCTACCTCACTGTGTAAGATCATCTAACACGATTTGTCTCAATGTTTACTCACAGGTCAATTTCAAATTTCCGGGAAAGGATCTTTAGGTTTTATTCAGGGGTAAATGTCAATCATAATACCCCCCAATTAAAAAGGACATAAGACATGAAAATAATGTACTCTAGTTTTCTAATTTGTAGAATCACCCTAGTAATACATTTTCATATTTACATTAATTGTTGATTTCTCTTTTGCTCTTGATGTGTAGGAAAGTGTTGTTTCTAAATGTATGTGGTTGGTGGCCATCTGTTAATATTTATTTAGTTTCTATCACTCATAGAAATATAATAATGCAGAAGCTAGTTTGTTATGTGCCATAGTCTCTTAAAGAGGTAGAGGAAATAAATACATTACTGAGCTCAGGCATGTTAGCAGAGACCCATCCAACATTTCATTATCTTAAAAAATAGAGCCGTACATCATTGTGTGGTGATACAGATAAGTGTGACTGTTTAAAAGAATAATTCTGAAGAAATATTACAGTACAAATGCAACCAGAGTGAGAAAGCTGAAGTTGCTCAGTATGTATCATAATATTAGATTATAGCTCTGCATTCAGAGTAATAAGATTCAGTTTCCAGGAAAGGGATGAAAAATTATATACCATTTTATTTGTTTATTATTCAAACAAGTTAGTGATTGATATCATTTTCAGGGAAGTAGGAGTAAGCAAAAAAAAATCTTTCTAAGGACAGAAAACATAAGATACGGGACTTGAAACATGAAAACATCCGAAATAACATATTGGTCCAAAAGGTGGAGATGGACCAGAGTTGGTCTCACCTATAGGAACAGAAGGTGAGAATTAGGTCTCAAGTGTGTTTGTCAGAGTTGGTTTTCTGGAAAGAACAGACAGCTAGGGCAAGGAAAGAGAAGAGTGAGATCTTGAGCCTTTGAAAGAATAGTAGGATAACTCTGGGGAGAGGCACAGTAGTCATCAGCCATAGACGCAGAATGGCCCCATAGGTAAAGGCACTTAGCCTCTGGTGGAGGCGTACCTGAAGGGGCCCGCAGTATGACCACATGTCTTCCCTTGAAGGGGAACCATGCAGCAGTCAGTCCCCAAGCCCACCACGCCCACCATGCCCACCAGCCTTTGCTTCCCTCCTCATCTGTCTACCAAAAGCAACCATTGCTTTAAGTACCCTAATCCCCAGTACAAGGTCTGTGCTGAAGAATGCCATCCTAGTGAACGTCGTATCAGAACCAGAGCTGGGTCAAGTTGTGGGCATCCCTCATCCTGAGGACTGGAAAAAAATTCATTTTGGAGAATGACGTTATCTTGCTTTAAAATATGTCTTAGCAACTCTCCTAGGGTATGTGGTTATAATCTATAGCATTAGTTGCTGATCTGAAAAGAGAAACCAACATATAGCCACTTAATTTGAATCTTTAGCTGAATATTAATATTTATGCAAATATTTGTGAATGAAATCAGTGCTAGGCTAGATTTTTTTAGTATATGTTTTTTTTTCCTTATAGCAACTATTGATAAAACCATCAGTTATTTAAAATGTATATAGTTATGTTTTTCTCTATCACATACCTCTCAAAATTTGAAAAAATAATTAGTCTTATAACACTTTGGCATTATTAAACTATAATTTCACAGATATGGAAAATTAAAATTTTTAATGTAGACATTTATAGTCCTTTGGATGATAATGACTCTAAAATATTAGACTTTTTTGTTTTGTTTTGTTTTGTTTTTGGTACTGTGTACTGAACCCAGGGGAACTTTACCATTGAACTACATCCCCAATCCTTTTTATTTTATGACAGGGTCTCGCAAAGTTGTTTAGGGCCTCCCTAAATTGCTGAGATTGGCCTAGAATTTGCAACCCTCCTGCCTCAGCCTCCCAAATTGCTGAACTTTTGGGAGTGTGCCACCGCATCCAGCTGATATTTTGCTTTTATAGAGAAATTATATGTGCTTCTAGAATGTTTTCTTGTAAGTAATCATTTAAAATGGTTGAATTTAATCCCTTTTCTGATATTCCGTCTCACATAATTAGGTCTTGACATGACCCTCTCTAAGTTGTTCTTTTATGGGAGTAGAAACAAAGAATGGAAAGTGAAAAAAAAAAAGTGAAATGAAAGCCAGACAACTTTTCACATCTAATCTAAACAAGGTCCCTAAATTAATAATTATCCACATAAATGACCATTATGGTTTTGCTCTCAAAACCATAAGCACTTATAAGACTTCACCTTAGTGAAGCTTAGCTTTCCCTAAGGAAAGTTCTTTGGAGGAAACTTATTTGTTTTAGGTTAGTTGAAACCAATTATGTCACAGATATAAAAGCCAAATAGCAGGTTCGATTTTTTCACCATGGTGTTATTTTCATCCAAACCCACACACTGGCCCTGGGGAAAGGGCATGTACCTGTTTCTTGGCTATTTGACATAACTCTCCTTTAAGATTGAGCAGGTGTTGCACATTATGCCTGATGATGTCATTCATGCCTATGTCACGCTCCATACTCGAAGGTGAGAAAGGGAGTCCTGTTTTATTCATTTGTGCGACTTACTGAGAATTATTCTTCCTTTGTAACACTTTAATAAGAGAGGTGAATTTTTAGGATTCATCCTTTCCTTGACATGAGAAACTTTTTATCAGGCAATCTTTGAAATGCACATGAGCATAAACCTTAAGAAGATAATCAGTGAATTAGACAAAGGAGAATGGAGGGAAGAGAGGGGGATAGGAAAAGGAAAGACAGTGGGATGTATCTGACGTAACTTTCCTATGTCCATATATGAATACAGCACAGTGAACTTCACCATTGTGTACATTCATAAGAATTGGGTCTTACTTAGAATAAGATATATTCCATGCTTGTCTGATTATACTGAACTGCAATCTACTGTCATATATTATCTAAAAAGAACCAAGAATGAAATTTAAAAAGAGAATTTGGGCTTTCAACTTATTTCCATAATAATAAGAGGAGGTCACTTCATAATACACATGTCATTAAATAAATTTATATAAAAAATACAGCAACAGATTTCTCTTTATGTAAAATCCCCAGGATTTTGCACTAGCTATCTGTCCTAACCGTGGAATCATTAAAATTAATTAAAAAGTGTAGTAGCATATTTTAAATTGGCATCTTTACCTATTTTTCACTATTAAAGAGGAAGGACAACTTTTGATTATCTAGATATAGCTGCATAAAGTGCTTTTCTTGGTCTTTGAAAAGAGAATGATAAAATCATTAACCATTACATAATTTCTCTGTAGTGTTCATTCATCCTCTTGACAGGTATTTGTGGACACTTAATACAATGCGGATACTATTCTCAGGGCTGGTGGTGCATTAATGAGTAGACAGGTGCAGTCTGTCTGCAAGAGGCTTATACTCTACGGTGGGACACAAAGAAGGAGGCCAACAAGCACACAAAATTCACACGAACAAGTTCATATAAAATATAATTTAAGTCATGATAAATGCTGCATTAATTTTGTAGGCAAAGAGACACCAAAAGTATGTCATCTAAAACAAACCACAGTAATTGCGTATTTCAAGAATTTAGCAAGCACAATGCATTCCAAAGGAAAGGGCTTTGAAATGATGTCAGAAATTACATGGCATGAGCATTGTCAGCATAACAAGACAGATACCAGTGGAGAAGGAATCATAATGTCATGAGTAATTATTTTCTTTATGTCGATAGCATGACTTCTGAAATGAACTCCTTCCTTTTGAAATGACTGAAGACAGAAACATCCTCCTCAGAAATGTATTTGAGTATGATAGTCACCCAAAGAAAGATCATATAAGTCACTGTATCTCACAATTAAATTTCATTATTGAGAAATGACCAGACTGCTGCAGTGAGTTTCATTTAACTAGAGCCTCACTGGCTCATTTGCCCAGAAACAGCCCTGGTATGTAATAGTGTGCCAAGGGAATTAATAACTGATGGATGATCAGACCTGCTCAAAGTGCTGGTAATCATTTGCTACTTAAACCGCCACATTTTGGCATATAAACAGCCCTTGCTGGTGCCAAATCTGTAATTACTTTACTTAACAGTGATGACACGTGCGTCTGTTCTGCAAGATCCCGTACTGATGCTTCTGTTGTTGGCAAAAAAACACCCAGTACTTGAGATAATAACCTCATTTCTGCATCTGTCTCTCTGCAGGATGGCTCTTTTAATTCCCTTGTTCTTTTTTATTTTGTTTTGTTCTTTGAAAGTTAAAAGAAATTTGAACATTACTCTTTGGAGAGGGGTAGGTTCTTTGAACAACCTTATAATCAAATGCAACTTTCAAACATCGTTTATGTCAGGCTGGGGGTGTTGGTCAGTGGAAGAGCATGTGGGTAGTATGCATGAGACCCTGATTTTGATCTCCAACACTACCAGAGTGAGAGAAAGAGATAGAAAGGGAGAGAAATTGTTCATATCTTCATATGTGTAATTATGTGACCAGGTGTTATGTGGACAGAAACCAGGACAGGTTCTCCTAGTAACTCTATCTCTTGGGAATATTAGTAAGCACCAATTGCAGGTGACTACAATAAAGCAACCAGCAAAAAGTGGAGCTCTCATGTACTGATAAAAAAAATCTCCCACTAGGATGCAAATGCCTAAATTACAACTAGGGAGTTACACGGGCTGTTGAGAGAATAAGTCTAAATGTATAGAATCTGAAATGGAAGTTTTCCGTCAAGGAGGACAGACAGACATTTACATAAATTTGCCTAAAAACTGTGAGAAAATATTTTCCCAACTGGTGAAAGGGTTTCATTCTAAAGTTTTTTCTAAGTCATCCTTGGAATGGAGTAAAAATACTTTCATGGAAATTAACATGACCATTCCAATACCTATTTACTATTGATGATATGACATAAATATTTTTCTCAATAATTGATTTTAAAACTGTCTGTGTCTCTATATTTGAAGTGAATTGCTTTTACTATTTTAAATAGTTTTCTTAGAGCTGTGAACTTTTATCTCTGCCAAAGTTAATCTCTGGCTTTTAGAAGAGATGTTTAGGCCATTTATATTTAATTTTAAAAATCAATGAAAATGCATTTTAGATGTAACATTTTGTATTTTTTTAAAAATGGTCCTATCGTTCTTTGTTCCTTGTTTCATTTTTGGTGCCTTATTTTAAAATAATAATCATGTTATGAAATATTTTTCTATTATTGTATAAATACCACATACCTGTTATGTCTGGGTGCTTGCTCCAGGGTTTCAACATGCATCTTTAATTTATTATAATCTGTTTTCAAATCATTCTTGCCATGTTATATATCATGCAAAAATGAATAATAGCATGCATTACTTTTGTTTCCTTCTTATTCTTATGCCATTGTTTTCTTGAGTGACACATTTACATGTGTAATATCACTTAATACAGTTTTTGTCTTTGCTTCAAGTAATCACTAATTTTTAAAGAGAATAAACATGAGAAGTATAATTAGAGTTACCCAAATATTTGTCATTTTCTGAATTCTTCATTCCTTTGATTAGATACAAGTTACAAACTGGATCATTTTTCCTCTCTTGGTAGAAATCTCCTTAACATTTATTTTAGTAAGGATCTACTGCTGAATAATTTTCTTCATTATTTGTGTGTGTGTTGACAATTCTTTACTTCAATCATATTTTTTGAAAGAAATAGTCTCTGTGTATAGACTTTTCGGTAAACAATTGTTTTGAGGTTTGTTTTATTACTGTATCATTACTTAGAGAGGCCTTTCATTGTTTTAAGATTTTAATTTGATGAGAAGTCTGCTGTTCATCTAATCTTTGTTCCTCTATTGTAGTAGATATTTTTTTCTTTATCATTGGTTTTCAGAATTTGACATCTCTTGGTGAGATTTTTCTTTAGGTTTGTTTTTTTGGAGTTCTTTCTGGTTATATTGATTTGCAGTTTCCATAAAATCTGGAAAATTTTATTTCTTTAATTTTTTTTATGTATCCTCTCTACTTCATCCTTCTTACTAGGAGGTCCAAAACATGAATGAATGTTAGACTGCTATCTCACAATCCAATGATGTCTTGTTTATTTTTATTTTTAAAATTTACTCTCTCTCTTCCTCACTTTTGATAGTTTCTTTGATCTTTGAGTTCATTAATTTTTTTTGCAATGTACAATCTGTTGTTAGTCCTTTCTAGTATATTTTTCATTTCAAATAGTGTATTTTCAATGCTTGATGAAAACTTAAAAATGTCTTCTACTTATGTCCTCATGATTGTTGTGTCTTTCTATATTGATTCTTGAGTATATAGTTCATATTTAGGACTGCTATATCATTGCTCTTGTCTTCACATTTTAACACATCTATTATTTTTCTAGTTCTGTTTTATTGGTTGATTTTCCTCCTGTTTATTTGAAAGCCAGTTAGTTTTATGTTAAGTGCCAAAAATTATATAAATCTGTTCTTGCATAAAGATGAATTACTTGGAATCAGTCAGATTTTTCTAATAATTTTCTGTCAAGATTTGTTATTGTGCTTCAGTATAATTTTTAATGTATGACTAAGTTTTAATACTAAGGTGAAAATCTATTAAAAAATACCCTGAGGTTACCTCTTGTATTTAATTGTGCCTCTATTTTGGCCAGTAGAAACATTAAAACTAATGGTTCTTTTCACATCCTTGGTAGTTTTGCATAGTATCTCCTAATTCAAGCTTCATGCTCACTATGCAGTAAGAGTTGAGAGAATCCCTCTGAGAGTTACCTTCAGAAATCTGTGTGCAGAATCCTTCTTTCCAGTATTTTATCATACAAATGTTATTTAACAATGCTTCCCCAAATTTTCATCTTTCTTTCAATTTGCTGACCTCTGTTTCTGTCCTCTCTTCTTGCATTGTAAACTGTAACCTGTACCAAGTCAGTTGACTTGGAAAATTGTAGGTTTCACCTGTGATTCTTTCCTTAAGGATGATCATTCTGTGAAACCTACAGTCTGATTTTTTAAAATAGTTGTTTTATTTATTGATTTCCTATTTGTGGGAAAAAAAGATGAAACCCATCTTATTTCTTTATAATTGGTCTAAAAGATAATGTACCACAATTAAGTGAGGTTCATCCAGGGAAACAAGTTTAGTTCAACATATGGAAATCTATAAACATAATTCATCATATCAATAAATTGAAAGACAAGAATCATATGACCATCTCAATAGATGCAGAAAAAGCATTTGACAAAATATAGCACCCCTTCATATTCAAAACACTAGAAAACCTAGGGACAGTAGGAATATACCTCAACATTCTAAAAACTATCTGTGATAAACTCAAGACCAACATCATTCCAAATGGAGAAAAATTAAAAATATTTTCTCTAAAAATTGGAGCAAGAAAAGGATGCCCTCTTTTACCACTTTTATTCTACATTGTCTTGGAAACTCTAGTTAGAGCAATTAGATGAAAGAAATCAAAAGGATATTAATAACAAAAGAAGAACTCAAATTATTACCATTTGCCAATGACATGATTCTATATTTAGAAGATTCAAAAATTCCACCTGAAAACTTCTAAAACAGATAAATGATTTCAACAAAGTATCAGGATATAAAATCAAGACAAGACCCATAAATCAAAGACATTCCTCTACATCAGTGTGAATCCACTGAAAGAGAAATTAGGAAAACTATCCCATTCATAATTGCTTCAAAAAAATAGGAATCAACCTAACAAAAGAGGTGACAGATCTCTACAATGAAAACTACAGAACACTAAAGAAAAAAATGAAAAAGACCTTAGAAGATGGAAAGATCTCCCAGATCTACCATGCTCTTGGATAGGCAGAATTAATATCATCAATAAGGCCATACTACCAAAAGTATTATAAAGATTTAATGCAATTCCTATTAAAATCCCAGTGACATTCTTTATACAGATAGAAAAAGCAATCATTAAATTCATTTGAAAAAAATAAGAGACCAAGAATAGCCAAAGCAATCCTTAGCAAGAAAAGTAAAATAGGAGGCATCATAATATCAGACCTTAAACTCCACTACAGAGCCACAGTAACAAAAATATCATGATATTGGTACCAAAACAGATACATAGACCAATGGTACAGAATAGAAGACACAGAGATAACCCCACATAAATACAGTTATCTCATACTGGACAAAGGCACCAACAATTTTCACTGGAGAAAAGATAGCCTTTTCAAGAAATGGTACTGGGAAAACTGGAAATTTATATAGCACAAAATGAAATTAAACCACTACCTCTTACCTTGCACAAAACTCAACTCAAAGTGGATCAAAGACTAAGGCACTAGAATATAGACCCTCCATGTAACAGAAGAAAAAGTAGGACCAATCTTCACCATGTAGGCTTATGAACTGACTTTCTTAACAAGACTCCTAAAGTACAAAAAGTAAAATCAACAATCAGTAAATGGGATGGATTAAAGCTACAAAAGTTTCTCAGCAAAGGAAACAATCAATAATGTAAAGAGAGAGCCTATAGAATAGGAGAAAATCTTTACCATCTGCAACTCAGTTAGAGCATTAATTTCTAGGATATATAAAAAACTCAACACAAAAAGTACCCCAAATAACCCAATCAATAAATGGGCTAAGGAACTGAACAGACTTCACAGAAGAAGAAATAAAATTGATCAATATATATATATATATATATATATATATATATATATATATATATATATAAAATCTCTAGCAATCAGAGAAAGGCAAGTCAAAATTACTCTCAGATTTCATCTTATTCCAGTCAGAATGGCAATTATCAAAAATGTATGAGACAATGAATGTTGATAAGGATGTGGGGGGAAAGATACTCTTATACATCGCTGGTGGGACTGGAAATTGATGTTACCGTTATGGAAAGCAGTTTGGAGATTCCTAAGAAATCTTGGAATGGAACCACTTTTGACCAAGCTATCCCACTCCTCAGTTTATATCCAAAGGACCTAAAATCTGCATACTACAGTGACAGAGCAACATCAATGTTTACAGTAGGTCAACTCACAAGAGCTAAACTGTGGAATCAACCTCGATGCATTGCAACAGATGAATGGATAAAGAAAATGTGGTACATATTCATAATGAAATACTAGTCAGCCTCAAAGAAGAATGAAATTATGGAATTTGCAGGTAAATGGATGGAGCTAGAGAATATCATGCTAAGCAAAATAATACAATCCCCTAAAACCAAAGGCTGAATGTTTTCTCTGATATGCAGATGCTAACTCACAATGGGGGGAGTAGGGAAAATAGAGGTGCTTTGGATTAGGCAAAGGGGAGTTAAGGGAGGGGAGAGAGTATAGGAGTAGGAAGAAGAATAAAATGGATTGGACATGATTACCCTATGTAAACATATGATTACCTGACTGGTGTGATTCTACATCATGCACAACCAGAAGAATGAGACATTATACTCCATTTATGTATGATGTGTCAAAATGAATTCTACTTTCATGTATAAATAATTAGAACAAATAAAAATAAATGAAAAGGGAATTTAAAAACTATTTTGACATCCTTTTTCTCAATGAAATCACTGTTATTCCTATACTTACAAGGGCTTTACAAAGGGTACCATATCAGTAAAATTAGAGATGAAAAAGGAGATATCACCACAGATCCTTTTGAAATCCAGAGGATCATTAGAAAACTTAAACTTCAAGAAGCTAGAAAATCTAGAAGATATTGACAAATTTTTAAATATGTATGATCTATCCAAATTGAACCATGAGGATGTAAAAAACCTAAACACACCAATATCAAGCAATGAGATTGAAGCAGCAATTAAAAGCCTTCCAATAAAGATAAGCCCAGGACCAGATGAATTCTCAGCTGAGTTCTATCAGATCTTTGAAGAAGAACTAATGTCAATCCTCATCATATTGCTCCATAAAATGTAAAGGAAAAGAACATTGCCAGATTCATTCTGTACAGCCAGTATCACTCCAAAAAAAATTCAGATAAAGATACATAAAGGAAAAAAAAACTCAGATCAATATTCCCAATGTACAAAGATTCAAAAATCCTTAAAAAATATTGGCAAACAATATTCACAAACATATTAAGAAGATATTATGACATGGTCAGGTGGATTTCATCCCAGGGATACAACATTAGTTCAGCACACAGAAATCAATAAATGTAATTCATCATATAGAGTTAAGGAAAATAGATGCAGAAAACAACATTTTATAAAATCCAACATTCATTTATGTTAAAAAAAATTTGGGAGAAATTAGAGATAGAAAGAATGTACCTCAATATTGTAAAGGCTATATACAATAAACTCAAGTCCAACATCATATTAGTCAAAGAGAAACTGAAACCATTCTCCCTAAATCAGGAACAAGACAAGGAAGTTCACAATCACTGCTCTGATTGACCATAGTCCTTGAAACCCTAGCAAGAGCAATCAAACAAGAAAAGGAAATTAGAGGGATAAAAGTAGTAAAAACAGAAATCTATGTGTTTGCTGATGGCATGATTCTATATCTAGAAGATCTAAAAAACTCCACCAGAACTTTTCAGAGCTCATAAACAAATCCAGCAAAGTAGCAGGATACAAGGTCAGCATATATAAATCTATAACTTTCCTATCTCCAATAATGCATCTGCTCTGAAGGGAAGGGAATCTACCCATTTACCACATTAACCTAAAAAATACACCTTGGGAATAAATCTAACCAAGGAGGTGAAAGACTTTTACAGTGAAAACTATAGAACACTGGAAAAGGAAATTGAAGACGACCTTAGAAGATGGAAAGAACCTGGGTATTTGGATAGGGAGAACTAACATTGTCAAAATGGCCATATTACAAAATTCGGTAACAGCTTCAATGTAATCCTCATCAAAATACCAAAGATGGTCTTTATAGAAAAAACAACAGTCCACAGTCTTAAAATTCTTTTGGAGAATAAAAATTCAAAATAGCCTAAGAAATCCTGAGCAAGATGCTGGAGGCATCACAATATTTGATCTCAAAAGTTCATTATGATATTTGCTGGTAAATGGATGGAACTGGAGACTATCATGCTAAGTGAAATAAGCCAGTCCCCAAAAGTCAAAGGTGGAATGTTTTTTTTTTTTTTTTTTCTCTGATATGTGAAAGCTAATCCAAAATAAAGGAAGGGATG
Source organism: Marmota flaviventris (assembly GCF_047511675.1). NCBI lineage: Eukaryota > Metazoa > Chordata > Mammalia > Rodentia > Sciuridae > Marmota > Marmota flaviventris. The sequence continues at coordinate 143,427,987 of NC_092503.1, forward strand.
CAAAAAATAGAATAAAAATCAGCAGAAACAGATAAAAGCAATTGCAGGGGAGGGAGGAAAATTGGGATAAGGTAAGAACAGTGGAATGAATCTGACCTAACTTTCCTGTCTACATAGATGAATTTACCACAGTGAATCTCACCATTGTGTACATCCACAAGACACTACTTAAAAACAAACAAACAAAAACCGACTAACTAAATGGCAGAAAGATTAGAGTAGAAGAGAGGGAGGGAAAAGGGAAATATTATGGACTGAATTGGAGCAAATTATATTTCACGCTTTTATAATTACGTCAAAATGAATCCTAATGTTTATGTATAACTAAAAAGAACCAATAAAAGGGAATGGAGGGTGAAGACACATAATCCAATTGGATGCAACACAGGCAATATGCAGAAATTTGAAAGAATGTATATTTTTGAAAACAGAGATAACTAGATTTTTGAAGAGTAGTTGAGTTGAATCTGGAGGAGAGTGATAACCAGCCATTTCCTTATTCTTTATTCTAAATCCATCTTTCAAAACGCACAATTTGACATTGCTTATATAAACAAAACTGAATTGTTTCCTAATGGTTTCATGAATGAAAGTAACTATAATCCCAACCAGGTTTAGTTTCTTAATGACAGAGTTGGTGTGATGTCTGACAAGTTTCCTTTTCACCCCATACTGAGTTTAGCAGAGTGATAAACTGAGAACAGTTTCTGAAAATGGTCAATATGTTGTCAGAGTCCCAGGCTGGAAGCCTGACTCTGGGGAGTCCACAAATTAGGTCAGGCTGTGACCCCAAAAGACAAACAGAAAAAGTAACAGTGAGATGCAGGAAAGGAACTTTAGTTAGTGTCACTACACCTGAAAGACAAGGGAACCCCTCTTCCTGGTTCTGTCTTCAAGGGCCTGACCATGACTTGGAGGTTTTATAAAAACAAGGGTGAGTGCAATGGTAGGGGTCCCCATAGCCTGAGGGACCATACAGCTGCCAAAGAGGGTGATCTAAGTCCAGTGTGTCCTGTGTATCCATATCTCTGGGTGGGCCAGGCAAGGCCCTGTCCCCAGTAAGAAAGTTGCTATTGCCTGGGGTGGGGGGTGGGGGTGGCTTCCAGGGCTCATCTGATGTTAATCAGATCAGACCTTGTTCCTGGAATCCAAGGTAACTTAGAGCAAAAGGGGCACATGCTATATGGAAGCAGAGGTGCCAAATCTTTAAATCTATGATTAGCCACCCATTGGACATTTGCAGGAAATAGTAAAGGGTTTTAATTCCTTAATACAAATAGATTGTTAATAAAAGCTTCTGGAGAGATTATGGACCAGACTGTGTCCTATTATTATTTTAATTTTACTTTTATTGTTTGTTTTGAGATATCTCTGGGATAAAACTTAGCTCAACTTTCAAAAGGACATTTTGCTGGGAGTTTCAGAGTTTAGACAAGAACAAATAAGCTTCCTTCACCCTAAAATTGCGGGACAGCTTTCCTTTGATTCCTGTTTGTTTTATTGAAGGCAGTAAGTACGATCATGCTCTCTGAGATAGAGAAGAAATACTGATGATCTTTCATGACATCTTTGTCTTTGATACTTTTCTTTCTAGTGTGACACAGTGCACTAAACAAAGATGAAATATTGCAGGCATAGATACTAGAACATACAAAATATCTGAAAAGCTCTTCAGGCATGTGTGTTATGGTAAGTTCCTTTAAGATTTTCTTCAATATATTCTTTTCATTTATTTCTCTAATCTTATTAAATCTAATTCATGAATTCAACATGTTTCAAAGCCTGGTTTATAATTGAGGCAAATAAATGATTCCTACATTTGACATGTTTATGGGAATCCAATGATTTTTTGCTATGTTTGCCTTGGTTTATTTGGTTTTGTCTTATAGCTTCAAGGCTAAAGTCTCAGGAATTTCTTCTTTATAGTTAAATATGTTCTTTTTTATATTGTAAAGTAAAATTGCTTTTGGACTCAACTTGACTTGGAATTCAGAATGAGTATTGGCAGAGGTTTTACCCATGCTGGAAACTCAGTAGGGAAAGACGATATGGAATGATATGTCCCGGTTATCCCTGTAAATTTGGAAATGATTAAATTCACTAGCAAGGTAGTAGCTAATTGCACTTCTTCCTTTGTCTGAATACACTCCCTGCCAGGTCCTGTCATCTGTTTTCGGCTGCCAGTTTTCTGTGTTTTTCAGGGAGTCATGGGAAACTCTCCACCCTCTTCTTGGAAAGAGCTCAGAGCTACTTAGAACAAAGGAACAAGGTAACTACCCTTGATGTTTTTATTCTCATGTGTGCACATGCTAAACCTCCACTTTAAATGCGTTTATACTCCTTCGTGAAAAAGTGAGTCACCAGTGTCTGCAACTTCCACATGTAGGTTATTTATTTCCCTAACCATGTTCTCCCACCTGACTTACACTGCAATGGAAAGATCATGTCTAAGTGGCTTAGCTAGAAGTTTCATCCAGTTCCAAGTCTGTATTTCTTTTCTTAGGTGTAACTCCTACTTCTGTGTTTTTCTTGTTTATCTTGCCTGGGATCTGACCAGGGCATAGAAGGCAGACCCTTCCGTGAGAGGCTGCATTCTGTCTTGGATTTGGGATTGCTACATACCTTGGTACAAAAATCAAATGATCCCATAGGCCAAGGCCTCTTTTATAGAGAAGAAAACATTTTATTATGTATTTGTAGATTCTTAATAAAAGATAACTTGCTAAAATATTTAGGAGGCAGTAACTGTAAAATGTTAGACTTTTTGGAGTATTGAGAAAGTCCTTAATAAAATAACCCCCAAGAATAAAGTGATCCTTCATAGCTGTTTTTGCGGGAAATAGCTCTGGTTCAGAGCTTTTGCTTTAGTTTTGGCTCTTCACATCCTATTCAAAAAAATTATGTCTTTGAATTAAGGTTGTTATAAAGAATTTTTTTTTTTAAATGAAGCTACTTAAAATGGAGTCTAGTTAAAATCAGTCATCACATTCAGAAACTTCCACAGCTGAACCCTCATGCTGGGCTGCAGATACATCTAGCTACCCCCTACCCCTCGAAATATTATTAACTTATTCTGAGCTTCTGTACAAGAGATGCCTTCCTCCAAACTGTGCCGACTGAGATCCCACCCAATCCCTTCCTTACAAGACAGCTTAAGTACTGCCAGTACCACTCACAATTCCTAAGAGGGAGGCCACTTCCAACGCCCTTGCAGTTTAAAACAACAAACCCAGTCTCCATTTTGTAAAACCTGGGAGCCCATTTTCAAGACTTCTTGAATCTGTGTTTTTCTGCACAGCGATCTTAATTAGCACCAAATAATTTGCTTTATTCTCAACCAGGTCAACTTTATCCTAGGTAAATATAATCCAACTTAATATTATTTAATTTTGGTTTTGCTGGATTTGGTGACCATTTTGATATTGTGACAGAACTGGATCGAGTTTGAGGAAGGCATGAATTTTAGTTTAAGAAAAATGCTACCGTGTGAATACATCAACAAACTAGAATTCATAATAAATGGATACAAAAGTATCTAGAAATGAACATAAAATTAGAAAATCATTAGTTAATTGATTTATTTTTTAAACTGTAATTTACTAATTAGTCTGAAAGATTTTGAAGCTGTAGAGTTAAACGTAAGACATTTCATGCCCTCATAAGGTTAATGTTCTAGTTAAAGAAATGAAATACTAAGACAAATCTGTTCTATTCATTTATCTATATATATGCGATGAAAGGTAGTGACAGTGACAATGAGAAATAAATCAGGGTGCAGGGACACAGGGTCCAAGAGAAGATACAGAAGGCTATTTCAGGAGGAGTGAGAGGCCAATCTGAGAAGATGAAATCCCAATGTTAAGTCAATGCAGTGAGGAAGACGGCCATGTTAATATCTAAGGGAAAAACTCCCCATGCAGAGGCCTGAGTGGGTGTGGTTCACTCACTCACTGGACGATGTGCCCAGGAAGTTCTAAGATACAGCAAGGGGGCCTTTGGGGCTGGAGCCCTGTGAGCATAGAGCCCTGTGGTAAGAGAGGAGGGAGGAGTGGAAATCAGGGGTCCTAGTCCATTTTCTGTTGCTATAACAAAATAGCAGAGACTAGGTAATCAACAAACAATATAAGTTTATTTGTCTAATGGTCCTGGAGGCTGAGAAATCTAAGAGCATGGTGCTGGCCTGTGATGAGGGCCTTCATGTTGTTTCATAAAATGCCGGAAGAGCAGGCAGGCAGGCAGGGGACAAAGAGACAGTAGGTGGAACTCATCCTCTTTATCAGGAACCCACTCCCTTAATATGGCATGAAATCCATTCACCTAATCATCTCTTAAAGGTTCCATGTGATAGAGTTCCATCCTGAGTTTCATAGGGGACATTCAACCATAGCAGCAGCGACCTCACGGAGAGCTGTGTCATGCACTGACCTTCTATAAACTCACTGTTGGTGGAGACTTGGGAGCAGAAGAGTGAGGAGACTTACTTGTTTTAAAAGAATCAAGGAGACTGTGAGTTAGAGAACAGACGTGCACATGGGGACAGGAGCAGATAGATGCAGGAAGCCATAGTAGGAAGCTGCTGCTCTTAATCAGGACAAGATGTAGAAGATGCTGTTAATAAAATAACCTCAGATTGCTACCGTGTGTGTTTTACTAAGATTCAGAGTCTGGGGTCATAACTCACAATAAAACATGTTAAATTGACCACAGTAAAATATACATGGATATTTGTTTTCAATGGGATAAATAAGGGACATAAATAGCGTCATGTCAGTTGGGGTTGATTTATCATCAAATGAATGACAGTACTTTGGAATTACAAAGGTTTTTAGGCTTTATAATTTCAGATCTGGCATCAAGAACCTCGATAATAATTGTAACATCTATTTATATACAGTCCTTGTAAATACTGTACATAAATTACTAACACCAGAAGAACAGTTTTTCATCAGAAAAGATTGTCTTAATGTGTATTCAATGATTAATCAAAAGATTAATCTAGTTTTTTTTTAATTGGTAGTTTCTTATTGCATACGCATAGTAGAAGGGACAACCCATCTCACCTGTGGAAGGTGTGTCTGGCTAGGAGCTCTCGGAGGAAAGCCAGGAGGGTTAATGCCCACCTGTGCTGCCTGAGGAACTGGATACGTTCTGGGGCTGAGAAGCTGGAGAAACTCCTTTTGTTTATAAATTGCCCTTGTGCTCCTCCCAGAATGAAGGAGAGAGAGGTTTTTGGATGTTGGCTTCTGATGGCAGAGCTGCAGAGTTGGGAGGTGGAATGAGTAGTCTGTTTATACAAAAATAAGCCCACTACCCACTCAATTTCATTACCCAAGTTCCACCCAGCCAAAGTAAACCAGCAAACCAAACAAAACGTCTGCTATGAACACACAGAATGTAAATACAGTTCTGTGTTTGGATTTTTAAACTGTCATTTGGTGGCATCAGAATTCTGCGTTCAGAAGCCGCTCTTTCCCCCCATTCTGTGATTTCATTCCATGACTTAAAAGTTCAAAATCAATTCAGTGACTGAAGCTCATCAGTGATGCTCTTTTTGGATGTGTCTGAGCACTGTGTGTTTTTTATTATACTTCATTCACACTTCACTGCTGAAAATACATTTAATTTCACTTAACTACATGGTTACTTTTAAAAGTAGCCTTCAGGAATCTACCCTTTCAAAATGATTTTATAAACACTCTCTTTGGGTCCAGAATAAATCCTGGCTAATGCTATGGAACTGTTTCTATGTATGTGTATGTGTGTTTCACACGTTAGTCTGACTTTCTAAAACAGAACTTTTCTAAACATTTTTTTTAATCACAAAAATTTTAATAAAACATCTGAAATATTTCAAGTTGGTTTCTCTCTGTATGTGTGTAAAAACATGCTAATTGCATGTAAATATAATATAATATAATATAAAAAATACAATATATATATATGACATGCTATTGGCATGGAAAATAATTTATTGCCTATACAATTATCATCCAAAATAAACATATTTGTACCTTAATTCTATATTGCACTGTCCTCTCTGTTTTGTCTATGGACAAAAATTGTAATAGGGCTGTTACTTTTTCAGAACCACCATCGTAAATTTAAGCTGGAACCAAACTGCATAGAGATTAAGGTGTAAAAAAAAATCAAATTCTCTTTGAAGAAAGCAGAGAACACTAAAAGAGGACATACACGATGTTCAATTATCAATACAAAAGGATACTTTGGATGGAGTCATGAAGTTATTCAGCATCTTATTTTCCATGTCAGACAACAATGGACTTCAGAAAGAGAAAAAACAAAGCCATAAGAGAAGAAAACTGTTACCCAAGTTATAATGCTGCTTTTATTTTCTGTCTTTAGATAGCTGTGAGGGAAGACTTTAAGATTATGGAATTTTGTGTTTTCACAATAGTTACTGAAGATTTGTCCAAGGGATTTCTGCAGCCCTGTTGTGGTTTGAATCAGGAATGTTCCCCTAAGGCTCATATACTGACGGCTTGATCTCCAGTGCTACTGTGTTCAGAAGTGGGGCTTCGATCTCATCAGGGGATTGATCCACTGATATGATCCACCTGCCTACAGGTTCTACCAACTCTCAGTAATCTCAGATGACTACTGGGAGTTGGTAGAACCTGTAGGCAGGTGGGTCATGGTGGGAGGAAGTATGTCACCAGGGGCATGACCTTGGTGACTATTTCTTGTCTCTAGTGCCTCTCCTTCTCAGCTTCTAGGCCAGCATGAACTGAGCAACTTCTCCACCATGTCCTTCCACCATGATATTCTATCTTGCCTCAAGCCCAGAGCAGTGCAGCTGGGCTGACCACGGACTCCTCTTAAATCATGAGCCCTAATAAATCTTTCTTCCTCTAAGTTTCTCTTGTCAGGTATTTGAGGCATAGGAATAGATAGCTGACTAACCCAAGCCCAAACCCAACCCTTTCTTTGGAACAATTATATCAACTAGTATAGAAGAAATTTCATTGTCTGGGTGTGCACACCACACTTCCTTGAAAAACAGTTTTCCATAGACAATATTGACTCTATGAGTGTGGCAGTCAGATTTTTGTGGCTGAGTCATTTCACCTGGGTGGACTAACTAACAGAAATTTATTTCTGCACAATTTAGAAGCTGAGTATCTGAGACCAAGGTGACACAGGGTTGGTTTCTCCTCAGGCTCCTTGGTTATAGATGGTTGTCTTCTCAGTGTGTTCTCACACAGTCTTCCTTCTGTGTGTGTCTGTGTTTTCATCTCTTCTTGTAACAACACTACTGGGTTAAGACCCACCTCAATGATCTCATTTTTAACTTAAGTATCATGTGTGCACACATGCATGCATTCCTGGGGATTGAACCCAGGGCGCTGTGCACACTAGAAAATTGATTTACCACTGAGCTCTGTCTCTTGCCCCTTAATTACCTCTTTAACGACCTTACGTCTTAAGATCACATTCTGAGGTACTAGGAGCTAACTATATGGCTTTTGTGAGTACCCATTTCTATCAATAACACTGGCTACAACAAAATGTGCTTGAAAACTTTGTGAATTGTCATTTCAATTTTTTAAACACTCTGTCATGAGTTTCTATGAGAATGGAGTTCGTGTATGTGTGTGTTGGGGGTGGGCGGGGAGGTATGTCCTATAGACCTGAGATACCGTGCTTTGTAAGAATGGATATAGGACACTCTGTTGACACTCTTGAAAGCCTTAGCAGAAGCTGAAGAGTGAACTGCTGAGCACAATCTAACATTTTCAAAGCTGAGACCCCTTTGCAGTGGAAATTCTGTGAACAGAGTATGAGCAGGTGGTACTTGAATGGGCAGGACTCTTCCTCGTCTGTCCCCTTCTCAGAGGTATTGTGACAGAACAAGAATCAATGGTATGCACATAGTTCTTCCTCTTTTTTTTTTTTTTTGAAGTTGCTAACTGATCAATCAAATCAAATTCAGCATTTGCAAGAAAAAAAAAATCGAGGTCCAGAGAAGGCAGCAATTGTGCTACTCTACATCCCAGGAATCAGAGACCAGAGGCTGAGTTCCAAGACACGGGTTTCTCTTCCCTCCACCTGCTGCTCTCTGTGTTCTTCATGCCTTTGATATTCTGAGGGTTTGGTCATCAAACTCCTTGTGCAGTGGACATCTGCTGCTGTTTTCCTACCTGCCATCCCCATCCCTTCTTCTGACATTAGACCTTTCTTTGCACAGAGGATTTCCCACTTTCCACCCAAGGGGCCTTGAGCTGCTCACCAAAGAGATGGACACACTATCAAAGATTCACCACCAGAGGACTCTGGGGCAAACTGACACTGATGCCAGGAAAGAGAAGGGTCCTCCTTTTAGAGATCATGACCAGAGGATTGTGTGAGAGCAGGGACGTCCTGATTGTGGAAGAGGGAGCCATAAGAACTGGGGAAGAGAAGAAAGGAGGGAAAGGAAGGAGAGAAGGAGGGAAAGGACAGGAGATCAACACACCAAGTGCTATTTGAGCCTGGATCCAGCAGGACCTGAAGGACATGCTGTTCCTTCTGTAACTTTCAGTTAATGGAACAGTGCATTTCCTAAAAATGGCCACACACACTTCTAATTTTTTTATAGAGAGAGTTTGAGTTAGTTTACTGCCATTTGCAAAAGAAGTATCACTACTGTGAAACATTCTTCTCTGAATAAAGTCAATCTCAGACACATTCTGTAAGGTCAGGCACATACCTCATAAGTATAGCAAATGCCTTCTGAGTCTGAATCCCGGTTCTTGAATAAACAGCTGGTCCGGAACAGTTGATAGCTTCCAGTTCACAAGGAACCAAAGGGATGATGGGCCAGCACATACACAAGAGAGTGCTTCTTGAAATACCTGGTTAGAAAAATTGCATTTGATAAGTTGCTCGATTTCTTTGGGGATTATTATTGCATGTCAACTTTTATTAGCATTATTATAAAAATACAACATCAATCAACACTGAACAATTTCTAAAGTTAGAAAAGGGCTTACTTTAATAACAGATTGCAGTTTTAAAACATTTAGGACGACTACAGCCTTTTGACTCTATTTCCTCAGTGATATTTTTGGAGGGGTAGAACAGAAAAACATGTCTGGTTAGCTCAGATTCAAATCTGATCTCGCCACTCTGTCTTCTCCACACCCGACTCCACTCATGATTTTAGAGTTAGGAGGGTGGAATAAGAATTATTATAGGTTCTATAGGTTCCTATCGATATGGATCTCTACATTTATTCTCATGTTCTATTAAGCATAGGGGAAGCCAAGGTGTAGTTGGCTGTACTGCAGAGGATGGGGGAAGAATTCCATGCCCAACGTTAGTTTGCACAGTGAAAGGCATCCATCACACAGTCTAAAGGAAACCACATAGCTTCTGCAAGACAAGATCCCATAGCCAACATTTTCTATGGTGAGAAAATCTGCCACTGGTGAAGTTGTATCTAACCAGAGTCACAGTTTATGTTCTTCTCTGGCTAGGGAAAACATATATAGTTTCATTTATAAGCAATGAATTGGTTCTTGATGAATTTATGAGTTATCCATTCAGGATGCCTTCATCCAACATCCATCATGTCACTCACAGTGAGGCTGATGTATCTTCCACAGTACCCCCAGACTCTGCGTACCGGAACTCCATTTTTATGGAAGTGCATTTAGGAGCTCCTCTGATCCAAGAGACTCCATGAGAAGCATACAAAACATAAAATGTGGAATCTAAATCTATATTCACTTACATAAAGCAGGTGCTTGTTTGGGTTTTAGTACGCACTGCTTGATTTTCTTTTTGAAAGATAGTCATATTTTCGATCATATAAAGTACATTTGTGATGGTACTTTTCTCTCTTTTGATTTTTCAGTATTCAAAGCAAAGTGTTCATTTTCCCATTGAGAGATATCCCCTATGCTTGGTGGGAAGCTACTCGAAGAGGGAAATAATTCAAGGTCAATAAAGAAAAAAGTCAAGAAAATACAGAATACTTACAGTGTCAAAATGATGTATTTACTGACATAGGAAACAGTCACCTCTTGAAGAGAAGACTATTATTAGATAAATGACTGTCTAGAACTGAAGCACTGAGAATGGAAATAGGTTGGTTAACTTCTTTCTTTAGGTGAGACAAATAATATTCCTATGTCACATTGTTTACAATTTTACCCCTATAAAATCTGAAAAGTGATATGGTTTACTCTAAATACTGTACCCTTTTAAAATGTTCTTAGTGATTATTAAACAACTTTGAGACTTCAGGTTTTTTTTTTATTATTTAGAGGATAAGCTGCATTTCAGCGCATTTGCTTAATAAAACATCATACAATCAACAGGATGATTTTTATTCCTTAACATTTATCCCTGGGGAAGGCACTTACCCTAAGAACTATTTTGCCTGATGACAAGTAGCAATCGCACTTACTTTGATAGTGTCCAATGCATTGCTTTGCCTAATTTGCATTTCTCTACTAAATGGTTTAATTAATTTTGCATTGTGCTTACTGACTAGTTTTAATTAGCAGTTAAATCAGTTCAGTTAAGGAAAAAAATGAAGGTGTTTACATGAATGCAAATCGCAATGAGTTCTCAGGGCACAATTCAAAAACGCGTTCCATGCCATTGACGATGAGTTTCTTCAGGCTTGGCTACAAAGAAAAAAAATAAGTGTTTCTATACTTTATAACTATACTTTTTCCCTCAAAATATGAACATCTGAGTCACTAACTGGTCTTATCCCTGGACTCCCTCCCATGAGATGTGTAAGAAGGAAAGTTGTGTGCCTAGCCCGGAAGGAAAGCCCTCCAGGAACTCAAAGAAGTGTCTTCTGTCCTTCACTTGAGTAACTGCTTAAGAGGGTTCTGGTTGCTCTCTGGTTGTCCTCAGCAAGCTGACTTGGGCAACTGCAATGCAGAGGTGTTGAGAATTTCCCCAGGATGTTTAGATGATGACCCAACAACAAACACCACCCTGATGTGACCCCTTGGTGAGTTTAATGTTTAAGGAAAATAACTGAGATGATTCTAGTTTTCAATCCTTGCTTCATTTCTAATATCTAAATTCTTTCTCCATTGACTTGGCTTCCATATAAGATTCAGCTACAAATGATTACACTTTCCTTTTTCTAGATGTCACCAACCGTTTATTTATAATCAGTTATTTTTTAATTGTTAAAAAAATAATATTACAATGAATAGGCCCTTTGACTCAATTGGAAGGTTGTTTGCTAAAAATACACACACACACACACACACACAAACACACATAAAATATATCTGGAGGAAAAAAAAATTTGAAGAAGAAAAGTATGTTTTCTTTTCTTTTTTGTTTTTCTTAAAATTCAAAATGTCTACAATTTCAGGAAAACCAGGTCAGCAGTCTCCAATAGCTATATAGAGTATATATATATATGAAAAGGTAAACAAATTCGATATAATGTCAGCCTAAAGAATGTATAATAAAAATATAATATGATTCAGTAAAATCCTAAAATATACCCTTTTCTAAAAGGTAAACTAGAGTCGTCATTGTTTGGATGATGACTTTAGTTCTTCGAAACTTTTATGTGTGTTGACAAATCACTTGTTAGAGTGTTTAAGAGGGTTTTTCGTGGCACCATATCTCTCAGTCATTTCCAACTGCAAACTTGCTGTGATCTTTCTGTCACTGTGAAACTAAGATGTTGGACTCTCTTGCCAGTCTTTAAGAATCCCATGTTAGAAGAGAGATCATTGGAGGAGACGAAAGTAGATTTGGGGGCAGGGAGGAAGGAGGACAGAAAAAGAGGGGAACTGTGGAATGAAACTGACCAAACTGTACTTTGTACATATATGAATATACCACAGTGAATTTCACCTTCAGGTATGTCTATAATGCCCCTTTGAAAAAAAGTAAATAAATAGAAGGATCAGTAGAATAGAGGAAAGGGAAGAGGGGGGGCTGGGGTTGCCACCGAGAAAGAGAAAGTACTGGGGACTGAATTGGAGCAAGCAAATTATGTTCCATGCTTGTACAATTATGTCAAAGTGAACTCCAATAATATGTATAATTATAAGGCACTAATAAAAAAAAGAAAAGAAAAAGGAGTTTGAGGCCAAAAAAAAAGATACCCGTATAAGGAGAAAATAGTACCTAAATCTCTTATTTATTTGAAAAAAAAAAGAGCATTTTTTATGATATAAAAATATTTTGCAATATGAGCTGAGGAATTCAGCATCACACATCACAATTGAGTTACTCAACTATTACTAGAGAACAACCACAGAGCAAGTATTAAATCTCAGGGGCAAGGTCAAGGCTGGGATTAATTGTGTTATGAAAAAAGTAGGAACTGAAACCAGAGTAGGAACAAAATCCACTAATGGTCCTACTGATGGATACACCTGGATTTATTTGGTTGTTGATCCAGGAAAACTTACAAACCAGTTTCATATGCATAGCAACCAGACAGAAAGTGAAATATTTGGGGTAGAAAATAATATATCAATACACACAGTAATGCATAGAAAACTCCTTGGGTACTGTATTAAAATGATATCATGCTATTCAACATCATGCCACTGGACTCTGTTTAGTTCCACTTTCTTCCTTTTAATTGAACATATCTGCCCTGTTATGTTCCAAGAGATACTTTGATCTTCATTTATTATTACAATTATTCATTTTATTTTTCACAAGGCACCAAAATATTCTGCAAAAGATATCTGAAAAGTTGTATGTCTATATATAGCATACTCATTTTTGGAATATTACAGAGAGGTACTATTGTATTTTGCAAACCAACTCTGTTCATATAGTTTCAAAGAAGATTTTGATAATTTGTGAGGTTTTCAATGAGATATTTCAGTAACCTTTAAAAGCAGTGATAGTAATTTCAATGATGTTGAATAATGAAAAGTATTTTCAGCTGAATCCTATATCTACCTGGACAAAACAAAAACTGTGCATTTCAGCTACTATTATGCACAGTTCACAAATGTATTTACTGAATATAGTGGTAGCTTATTCATTCCTGGAAGATATTTTAAATGGCTATAGAATTCTGGTTTAACGATTCTTTTGTTTCAGCAGTTGGAAAATGTTGTTATTCCCCTGTACATGTATGTCTTTGAGAGTCTGTAAAATTATTTCCCCAAACTTTTTTCTCTTTGTTGTCCAAATTGGGCAATTCCTATTGATATATCTTTAAATTCTTTCATGCTTTCCTTCATACTCTTCATTCTTTTGTTGGGTCAATCTAAATTTTTATTTTGGTAATTGTATTTTTTAGTTTTAAAATGTCCATTTGATTCTTCCTATGTATTCTATTTCTTTGCTGAGTATATATTTTTTCGTTCATGCATGTTCATACTTGCTCTCAGAAGCAACTTTTGGTTGGCTGCTTTAAAGCCCTTGCCAGGTAATCCCAACATCTTTGTCATCTTAGAATTGGCCTCTGTTAATTGTCTTTCTTCCTTCAGTTTCAGATCATTCTGCGTCTTGGTATGATGGGTGATTTTCAATTGCAACCACTGTACTGCTCTGTATATACTGAGGTCTCTAGGTTTTTGGCTTTCCTTCCTCTACCTTGGAGTTTCTATGCCTGCTTGTTTTATATATAATGACCATGAATTATAATGTAGTGAGTAGGATTATTAAAAACCTATATTTCTAGTTATCTTTGGAGTGTCTTTGCAGTTAGCATTGCTATGCCTACTTATTTTATCAATTTTATTATTTTGCCATGTTCCCTTTCATCTCTAAGTTTTGCTCTATTTGATAGAAATAGAAGCCTCACAGACTTTCCATCCTTACTCTTTGTATGATGTAGCTTCTCCTTTTTTTCTTATCTTTCAACAAATCTGTGTGTTTGAATTTAACATCACCATTTACAGCAGAATACAGTATGAGATTGCTTTTTGCTCCTACCTAACATGCTCTGCTTTTTAATTGGAATGCCTCTTTCCTTTACATTTGTTAATGTAGATATGGTTGAATTTAATAACATCATTTTTTGCTATTTGGTTTGACATAGTCCTTTTATGTTTTATTTTTGATTTGTTTATTGTTAATCAAATGATTTTATCATTCTTTTTAGTTCCTGTATTAACTTTTCTTAATTTTTAAACTAATTATTCTAGGTATATAATACTCATTCTTAATTTTGCAGTCTCAGCAGAATTTGTCTTTGGAGTTTTGTTTTGTTTTTTTGTTTTTCCAAATATCTCATGTCTACCCCAAGAGACTACATTGACTGATTGACCTGGGCCATCTAGGTTTGTGTAAGTATACTCTATGTTGTTTGCATAATGACAAAATTGTTTAATGATGCATTTCTCAGAATGTGCCCCCATCATTAAGCAGAGCATGCTTGTACAGTGAAAGTTTAAAGATAAAAAGAGGAGAAGGAGGCCATGGGAGCTGTGGAAGTGGATCCCTCCCTCAGGAACCTCTGTGTATCAACTGGTGACAGCACCTCCATTTTGTTCCATGTTTCTCTCATGTTTTCTGCCCCAGATGATGTTTTTTAGTAGTAAGGTATTTTCAGTTCTTGACATTTTGCAGACATGCCAGAAAGATTAATTGCAATAATTTCTCCCACAGCTGGTATTACCCATATATAAAATATTTCTAGATCAGCATATGTATCCCAGCTAACGCCACTTGAACTGCTATATGAAGAGCCAATTCATTAGATGACCACAAATAATGAAGGGCATACAGAGGAGTATGAATTTGCATCTATAACAGAGAGTGGATGAGAATTCTATCTTTAGTAACAAAGAAGATGAATGAGTAAAAGTGTGATAGATACAAATAGCAGGGTTCATTACACAATAAGAGGATATTATCAGACATATGATGAAGATAAATTTTCCTGCATGTCGGGGGCATCCTATTATTACCTCTAATCTATCATCTTGTTAATGTTATTTCTATGGAAACATTAAAAGAAATTAAGCTACTAAAACCTGAGAACAGAGCTGACAGCTTCATGTAACAAAAGAAAAAATATCGTATTTTGCTGAGATATTTGCCATATTGTCACAAGTCATCTCAGTGACTGGTAGCTAGTGTTTAATCCAGCAATGTAGAGGAATGCAGATGAGTAAACAAATCCCTATGTAAAAAGAATTTATCTTTGTTGTTATTCAGTAAAGCATTTGATATATTAATTTGCGGGATTTCAATTGATTTATTAATTCATGGCTTATATACAATTTGGGTTTCTCTTGTTCTGGCAGGTACACCTCACTGAGTGTAAAGAGACGCTTCAGGATTTTACTAATTTGCCTATGAATGTTAGTATCAATTGCTTATGTTTAAGCAGGCTTTAATAATTTGAATGGCCTCTAAACACTGATGCTGCATGCTTGGAAGTAGAATAGTTGGATGTGGTTACGTAAAGCCTGTTTGATCTTCTCTTCACTCCCGTCTTGGGATTTCCAGTGACATCTCCTTAGATGTCTGTGTGTGTGCGTGGGCATAGGAGCCAGAGAGGGAGTGACAATGATGATCTCAAAATGCTCCTTACTTATACTTACTTAAAAGAAAAAAAAGTACAATAATGGAGAAAAGCAGGGGTTTTACTGCCTTCCTCTTTTCTTTATCATTTTGAAATTATTGAGAATTTGAAACTAATTACCCATGAAGTTATAATCATGAGATAAAGGAAATGACAATAAAAATGTAACCTTATCAGCCTTTCTGTGAGTGGATCATGGGCTGGGAGGGACCCCAGTTCTCTTTATCTCTACTCCACTGTGATGGATGGGGGAGGTTCTATTCCTCTTCAAACAGGACTGGGATAACTTTTACTCTTTTGACATTTACAACAAACTTTGTGATGTTCAAGGAAAGATGTTGAGACATGTGACAAGAACTGATATTAGTTTTGTATTCCTGGAGGGAAAGCAGTTGAGTTTTCTAATCTAAAGAAGAAATCATGACAAGAACGTTACAAAATGGCTAGATTTTTTTTTCTTTTTTGAAATAAGAATTTCACTTGAAGCAACAGAGTTCAACCAAGTCAATTATTTGGAGACTGAGCTGCTGTGGACAGTTATTCAATGGGACAAAAGAGCCTCTTAAACTGATAACTGGTGGAATTTTTAATGGGATTGATGCTATTTCCATGTGTACCAAACATTCCTTGTCAAACTATGGATTAAGAAATGAAAAAAAAAATTTTTGTGTTAATCTTACCCACGAATACATATTCTAAATCTATAAATTATTTCAGATTTAGAAATTAAGGGGGACGGAATGGAAAAGACAGTGTAAAAATTCTGACATAACTTTGCTGTGTACATGTATGAATATACCACAGTGAATCTCACCATCATGTACATCCACAAGACTGTGATCCTAATTAGAATAAGATATATTCCATGTTTGCACAAATATGACACTATAGATTCTAGTGTCATGTATAACTAAAAAAGAACAAAAAAATTAAAAAATAAATGATCTGTCCAAGGCTATTCAGTAATATATCCTGAAAACCTCAATGATTTTTAGATAGGCTATAATCACAACTATAGAACAATGATGGCAACAGAGTCCATGTTTTCTGAAAAATTTTAAAAAGCAATCTGACAATGTAGTGAGTTAACAAATCTCTCTCTCTCTCTCGTTTTTCATTATTCTTATGCATTAGCAGTTATGCTAATAGTTTGAATTTGGAATCTTAAAGTTCCATGTGTGGAAGGCTTGGTGCATCATGGAAGGCACCATTAAAGATGGCGGAATCTTTCAAAGGCAGGGCTTACTTGGAGGAACTAGGTCTCTGCTTATGTGTCCCCCTCCTCTCTCTCTCCACCTCCATCCTCTTCTTTGACACTATGATGTGAGCAGCTTTATTCTAGCACATGCTCCTGCTGTGGTGTCCTTCCTCACCAAAGGCCCAGAAACTATGCAGCCAAGTGATCATGGACTCAAACTGCTGAACTCTCATGTTTAGCATTGTTTATCTCAGTTACTTTGTCACAGCAACAAAGTACTGGACCACTGTAAAATCTAAATATCTCAGCGATTTTCTTATCTCCCACTATCCACTATTCTGTGTAGATAGATTTTTGATGTCTTTGACTTAAAGTCTGATAGTATTTTATGAACTCTTTCTTACCTTCTCCTTGGACTTTGAAACAATTTGCAAGGGCAGTGGAATGTGATGGACATCATTATCCAAAGTACATGTATGAAGACTTGAAATTCAAGTGTCAACATACTTTTATATAAACAGAGATATTAAAAATTGTGGTATATATGTGTAATAAGAATTGTAATGCAGCAAAACAAAACAAAGTACATGTATAAAGGCATGAATTGGTGTGGACATACTCTATATACAAAGATATGAAAAATTGTATCTATATGTGTAATAAAAATTGGAATGTATTCTGTTGTCATGTATTAAAAAAATAAAATCAATAAAACAAAAAAAAAACAGAGATTATCATATTCTGCTCAGAAAATTCATTCAATCAATGGTCACTTTACTCATGGCTTATGAACAGTGGTCACAGATTGCAATGGTGGACACTTGGATTACATTAGGAAGGTGGAAAGGATGAGGAAATTCGTGGTATTTATGAGTATAATTATAGGTACTAGTCACTGACAGGCTTAGTTTTTTGTTGTTGTTGTTAACAAATATCTAACAATAAGAAAAGAATTTAGTTTCCAATTTGGTCTTTAACATTAAAAATCCTATAGTTGGATAAGTATCATGTCTCTGAGCTTTTGATTTTTATATAAAAATGAAGACTTTTTCAGTTTATCTTAAGGCAGTTTCCAAACTTAATATTTCCATCGAAAGCAACATTTCTCTCAATTCTACAATTATTCTTTCATGGTCATATAGAACTGTGACCATTCATGTGCTTCTGTGCCAGCATTGTCTACAGAAAGCACACAGCTCTGTAAGCAGCTAGAGATATTGTTCTCTGCCACAGTTTGGAAAAGATTCCCCCAAAGGCCCATGCCTTAGAGATTTACTTCACAGCCTGTGGCACTATTAGGAGGTACTGGAAATTTAGAGATGGGGCCTAGTAGGAGGACTTCAAGTTATTGAGGGCATGTCCTTGAAAGGGATAGTAGGACCTTGGTCTCTCTTGTTTTTGATTCCTAGCCACCACACAGATAGAAGCTTTCTCCACCATGCACTCCACACTATGATGTGTCACCCTACCACACATGCTACAGGAATGGGGCCAACTGATCATGAACTGGAACCTCCAAAAATGTGAGCTAATATAAACCTTTTCTCTTCCTAAGTTGATTATATCAGGTATTATGTTACATAAATGGAAAACTGACTTACACATTCTCTGAGAAAGATTCGAAGCAACACTCCATCACCTAACACTACTACCCCACAACCACTCTTTCCTTAGGTCTTTCCCTATGATCCAAGTTAGCAGTTGTGTCATTTAATAGTTTAATGTAGTCTCACATGCATAAAATCATCATGGAGGAAACTTTGGCCTTTGATTGTTGGAAAACTGAAATACAATTACATTGAATTCATAAAATTATTGTCATCTTTAAGAAAGTAACTATTAGTCTTTTTATTGAGTTATGGCATTTAGGTAACAGATTCCTTTGAAGGTGTCACTGGGAAGAGGTATAGTAGTTGGTTGGGAGCCAGGACTTTAGTATTAGGCACATTTTTGAAACCATGAAAAACTCTTTTAAGCTCTTTTTCTCAAACTTCAAAATGAGATAACCATATTACTTATCTCAGCTTGCTATGAAATGAAGTTACACATGTAAAATTCATAGGAGGTTAGCTATAAATAGCTAATTTATAAGTAGCAATCATTAAGGTTTGTTGTTTTAACCATTAGGTTCATTAATAAGAATATTAGCCTCACTCAATATCACTTTTTATAATAACCTCGATGGTATAACAATAATAAAAGTACTTTCCAATGAAAATAGGGAACAAACATAAGAACCCCACATCTGGGGGAAACACCCCACTTAACACACGGAAACGGCCATTCATATAATTAGTTGTAGCTTCTTCTTCGGAGCTCTTTCCACATTGGACTCAGGTTTTCAACCAACCAATTCTCAAAAGCAAATTCTCATGAAATAGTCATCTGGCACGAGCCTGCAGGAGGTAATCTAATAGAGATCGTGGGGCATGGCCTCTGCGGAGAGCCCTGGCCTCCCTTCAATTGAGCATCAGGAATACCCTGGAGGCTGCTGCACCACAGATGCGCCCCCTAGTGGAAGCTCGCTTAAGATCACTTTCCAGGAGCACCCTCCCTTTAGACTCTACAGAAAGTGAACGTGCCCTCTGATGTCACAATGTGCCAAAAAAAATCCACGTTGTGCAAACGAGATCTGGGATCCACACCACAGAGGTGCGTGACCTAAAGTCACATTCCTAGCTTGTGGCCAGGGCCTGGGCTACATCACATGAAGCGCTGCCCACTGTCCCCCCCTACTCCACCCCCCCTAGTGGTCCAGGAAGTTGGAAAGAAAGACACCAACCCCTCCTCTGGACAACAGGGCTTTAATAGGCTAGCCTTTCATGAAGCAAATTCCTAAATGTTGACCAAATTCTTTGAGACGGAGACTGCTAATGGCCCAACGGGCATGTGATGCACTTGCTGTTACAGGAACACTGATAGAAAGATCCCCAGGCGGCTGTTCCCAGAGCCTTCACAGGCAGGCGCTGGGGGCGGGGCCGAAGCTTGTCTTCAGTGGTTTCTTTCATGTCCCAAGAAGGATGGTCATGTGTTTTAGTTTAGCTGATACATTCCAATAAAATGATTTTCAAAGAGAAAAGACAAATAATAGGCGTTCTACATATGGTGGCTGTGGATGTCACATGGAGCTGATTTTCTCATACACAATCTATTTGTTATTCCACAAGCTGGTTATAATTCATTTAAGGTCCCCTTTTTATTCAATTTTACCTAATAAACTAATGAAATGGCCCAGTGAAGTCTTTATGGTCAGTATGATTTGGGAGAGTGATTTAACCTACATTTCCTTTAGGATATCAATGATACACCATTACCCTACCAGCATTTTTTCTTCTCAAATAGCTCATGGAATAGAACCTGAAGTCTGGCTAACATCATTATATAGGCTACATAAATATATATATATATATATATATATATATATATATATATATGTATCATTCTATATATTTACATTATAAATATATATGTACCTACATATATATTTAAATCATTCTTAAGATTCTCATGGAAAGAAATCAGCTTTAATTTATTTTCTTTGGTATAAATATATTTATTAGCAAATGTTTTTTTTTTTTTATTCCTCAATGTGCCAATGGCAATTATCTGCTGCCTTCTTTTTTCCACTTGAAAAATGCTTGAAGAATATTAATTGCAAGCCAGATGCGGTGGCACATGCCTGTAATCCTAGCAACTTAGGAGGCTGAGGCAGGAGGATTACAAGTTCAGGGCCAGCCTCAGCAATTTAGGGAGGCCCTGTTTCAAAACAAAAAATTTAAAAAATAAGTAAATAGGGCTGATGATGTAGCTTGTTGGCAAAATGCACCTGGGTTGGATCCCCAGTACCTATTAAGTGTATTTTAAATCTTTTAAAATAAGATTCTCCTTTATTTATTACAACTGCATTTTATCTTAGATTAATGGCAGGGATGAATACGAGGCCTTATTAGTTGAAGAGTACGCATTGGAACGAGGCATCTCTACTGAACAGAGTGAGCAGGAGCTTCAAGAGTGACACACCCTGTAAGAGCAGGATATGAAGAGACACCACCTATTATGCAGAAATTGGTGTGTGCCAAAGAACAAAATAGCTTGCGACTTCTGTTTTCTCATTGGTGGTAGGACAAGGTCTCAGAGTGTTTTTGATAGCCACTTTACTCACATCACCATTACTCTATCTCCCCAAAGAGAGGTGACTTGGCATTCCTCTGCATCAATGATGTGACCAATGTCCAAATGAAGAAACCAAGGATTTATCCTGACACATGGAAATACATTTGAGAAACCTAATGCAGTTCTCAACCAGAACAGGTTTAGCATGAAGATAACTCATAGGCAGAGAGGGCCCCTCCGGCATCCTGGGAAGTGCTGTCCAGTGAGCTTGGGTCAAAATGCACATGGATGCAAAAACAGTATTCTCATCACTAAAGGCTCCAGCCAGCTCCAGGGCAGAGGGTCCCAGTCTGCAGCCCAGTCCTCTCTGCAGCAGGAAGGGTGGAGTTTACATCCTCAGTTAAGCAGATGAACAATATGGGCTTTTGAAAACCTTGCGCTGTCTGCCATTTCTTATGACTTGGGATGGCAGTCTCTCATGTTTGGTACAGCATTTCCTAGAGAGTAGCAATCAATAAATACCTATCCAGTAAACATCGTGTCATTTAAAAACCTGAGGGTGGACAATGGCAAATATATTGACCCATTCGAAATAATTTTCCCATTTTCTCTTTTCAAATTCATAAGATGTATGCAAATTACAATTTAATATAGCACTTGTCTAACTTCTATCTCTGTGCTTATACAAAGATAACTTAAACCTACATGTTACCTATACAGTACAATTTTTCAGGTATTAGCATAACCTGCTCATACACATTTGGTATATTGGTCAATATATCAATTTAGAGAGAAATATTTTAAATAGCAAGTTCAATAAACCATATGAAACCTTCCAAGTTAGAACCCAGAAGAAAAATAAAAGAATAATGACTTATATTTTTAAACCCTGCTTGGAATCCCTCTTTCTAATGCATATTCTTTAACTAATAATACCTCATTTTTATTCCATCTAGGATAAAAAGCAGTTGCTTCAATAAGTAATATCAATAAATAAAGGGAGTTTGTGGTTTTGTTGTTATTGTTGTTGTTTTGGTACCAGGGATTGAACCCAGAGGGGCTTACACATCTCCTGACCTGCTCCATATTTTATTTAGAGACAGGGTCTCCCTGAGCTGCTTAGGGCCTCACTAAGTTGCTCAGGCTGGTTTTGAACTCATGATCCTCCTGTCTCAACCTCCTGAGTCACTGGGATTACAGGCATGTGCCACAGTGTCCCATAAAAGGGCTTCTTAATGAAAAAATATTAAACACACTTAATGTTCGTTAAGTAATTTAAATTACAGATAATAACTGCATCCCCTCTCTCTGTATCTTCTACTTGCTAAGATAAACAATACTCCTTAACTAAGTACAATCAAATTTTGAGAGTATAGTATTCTGCCCAAGTGACATGTCATAGTAGTATCTCCACTACTAACAAGTTCTGTGACCTTGGACATTCACAACATTGATGTTGGTTTCTTTACCTACAAAATGATGTCTCATGTTCTTTTTGAATTTATACAATATTTCTGTTACATTACCATAACTCGGGAATTTTAGCAAGCCTTGACATCTTTAACCTCACACATGTACTGCAAAAGTCAACAGAGAAGAGTGAACAGGAGATAATTATACTGACAGCCAAAGGGAGACTCACTTCCACTGTTAAGTGAGTGAGGGCCCTGATACAAATTTCTACTTGATACCAAATGCACTCCAGATAATCCAGCGTGGTGGTCTTACAATGCTTGCCAAAAATTTACATTAAATGATAGGGTCTCTCTGTTTTATTGACAATATTTATGGAAATGACTGCTTTTTATCTGAGATTAATGGCAGTGTTGCATATGAAATGTTATGTGTTAACATAATTTTATTGAGGAATCTTTGCCACTTTTGCTGCTCTCTTTCCGAACTGTCATTCTCTAACATTAGTAACTAGGAGAGCAATTTAATTCATGAATTCAGAATTCTAGATGAAGGCTAAATCTATCTGAAGAATGGATTTAAAATATCAGTCCTATTCATCATGAGCCAAAATCGTGGTATACACAGAGCAGTAAAATTGGCCTTTTAAGTTAATTTGGGCACATTTTTTTTTTTTTTTTTAGTGACACAAGCAAGATGGTCCTGTCTCTACAAGACTGAAGACTGAAGTGAAAGCATTAACAGGCATAGTATGTGACCTCAACCTTGGTGAAGACCTTTAAAATGCGCACACACCACAACTGAATAAGGTAATAACTTTAGAGGAGTTGGAAGATCTAAACTCTGTTATTGACTCTTCCATGAACTTCCATATAATCTGGAATAAATCAGTTAAAAAATATTTGTTTATTGATTAACAGAATGAAAACCAAATGGGAATATGTATATGAAGATACTTTGAAAAATCAGAACCTGTGATACAAATAAAAGGCTTTGCATGGGAATATAAATCAACAGACCTCAGGGCGATGAAATTTTGCTGAAATGGATATTTATTAAATAAGAGAAAACATTTTATTTCTAAGAGTACTCTATTTTTCTTATCTTCAGTTTCCTTGGATCATTAAAGACAGAGTTGATAGAGGAGTTTTTATATAGTTAACTTGTGCAAGATTATTTTTATCGTATTTATTAACTCTTTTTGGAATCGTGGGTGGGTCTGAAGCCATCCTGTTTAAATTTGGTCCAAACCTTCATCAGTAAAATGGAAATAATACTGAGATTCATTGGCTTCCTAAGGATGTACCTACCCCTTGATTCAGAAATTTTTTTTCAGGAAAAGGAGATATTAATGCATTTGCCAGATCTAACCAGGGTCAGATTGATAAAGGTATTTTTGTTCATTTTGTCGCTAGGAGTCTGCTACTTTGTTTTTGTATCTGGTACAATGCATTTTTCACAATTTAGTCTTTTACAAAAACGTTGCTTATGTTAAGCTGCTTGTTTGCAATACTGAAATTGGTTAGCGTTTTTATTTTATTTTATTTTTTTACATTTTTTTTCTTCCTTAATCTCTGGGGAGCCTTCTTTCTTAACGAAAACAATTCTGGGACAAAACAATTTTTTTGTTTTCTGGCAAAACTAGGGGGAAAAAATCTAGGTTTGGTAGTATTGTGAAACTGTGAAAGATTCTGTGGTTAGACTTTGAAGTTTAAGTAAGACTTTGTGAAGAAGTGAGGCAGTTTTCATGGCTAAAAATGATCATCTCCTGTATGAGTAAAGAGATGTTCTTTTGTGTAGACTTATTTTGAGGGACAAAAGAGAGGCTTGTTTTGCCAAATTCATGAAAAGACACAACTCCTGATGAAGATGTAAAAATAAATAGGCCACAGCTGTGAGGAAATACACGGTACTTAAGTTTCCTGGGGTAGAACTGTGTGTTACTAAATGTCCCGTGTTAAGTGAGGAAGAAGTCTGAGAAGTTCGACTTTGCTCTGTCACTAACTAGTGAACCACGTCTTTCAATGAGACTCCTACTAAAGAGATTATTCATTTCTGGGAAGCTACATGAATTCATTCAAGCCAAATAATATATCTAGTTGTAAGTTTCTTTGGAATTCTGTCTTTGGTATTTATCAGTATCTTAATCAATATCCAATAAATCAATATGTAATAAGTATTTGATTCATGGAAATGTGCTAATTGACCTGTCACTGGCTTCAGCAAGGTCAAATCTGGTTTGAATCCTCCATTGACTTTGAGTGGGTCTAACTTTGAACATGGAGTGGGTCAAACTTCAAAAGCTCATCCATGGGGTCTCTGTCTCCATCACATTCTCTATGTCAGCCTCGCTTGATAGGCAGACAGGATCCTAGAGGTGGAAATGTGGTCCCTCATCCTTACCTCAGAAACCATTGAGATCTCTAATTGCTACAATATAACCAGATCACTGCAGGCAACTCTGAATTTTTAGGAACATTTTTACTCTTAGACATAAAGGTATTCTGAGAATGAATGGGTCCAATTCTCCCCTTCTAGAGTTGTTATGCTCGAATTTGGGACCCCCAAATTGATGAGACCCAGATTGATGTAAGCAGCAAAGAGGTGTTTATTGCGAGCTAGCTTGGTCCTCTGCGCGCACACACAGCAACTGGTGACGCTGAGAGGCCCCGATCCCACGTTTGCAGCAGTTTTATACATTTCTTTGGAGAAGGCAGGACTTCACATACATCATAGCATCTCTTAGCAAATCATCACACACCTCGGGAAAATCAAATAACAACTCTAAAACATGATTAGCACATTCACTGGCGGGAACAAGTTGGGTAGGGGTGATTGGTCAGTACAAAAGGGGTATTCATTTGAACTAATTGGTTTAAGTCAAGAGGAGTGTACGTGCTGAACTACATGGTTTCCCAACATGTTATCAACCACCATAAACTACTGGGAGGGTCATCTGGCATCCCAGGTATTTCACTATCCATTGCTGATAGGGGGTTGCTATGGATCCCCACCTAGCCTGAGTCAGGGACACCTGGCACAGCAGATCTCCCCTGTTATTTGTAGATAAACAACTTAGCAGGGTGGGAATGTGCCCAGGAGTGCTCTGTGGGTTTTTCCAAGGACAAAGGTGATGTCCCTTCCTTGGACAGGCTTTGCTCTGAGGTAGAGGCTGGTTTTTCAGAGTGAGTGGCCTGTCATCCTTCATCCAGCAGATCCGGCTGGGCTTTGAGAAATAAGGTGCTTGAGTATTGAGAGCATTTTCACTTTAGCTTATGTTTTCTTGGGAAATTGCTTAACTTCTTTTAGCCTCAAAGTCACCTATAACATGCTTTGCAGATTAAATTAAGTGACGTATCAAAATACTACTTTAATGATTTTAACATGGTATACTTGATCTTAGCTAAAAGGCCAATGATAACATTTAGAATGTAGCTGTTATGATCATAAACACTCTTCAAACATGTGTTACTGACAATGTTATGTATAGAGAGCCCCGAATGGGAAGTCAACCTAAGTTGAGAAGACTTTCTTTTTGGGGGGATAGGTGGTTATTGGGGATTCAACTCAGGGGCACTAGACCACTGAACTGAACCATATACCCAGCCCTTTTTGTATTTTATTTAGAGACAGGATCTCACTGAGTTGCTTAGGGCCTCACTGAGCTGCTTAGGGCCTTGCTAAGTTGCTTAGGCTGGCTTTGAACTCATGATCTTCCAGCCTCAGCCTCCCAAGCCACTGGGATTACAGGTGTGCGCCACCATGTCCAATGAGAAGAGTTTCATTTTAAGGGGATATTTAGCTGCAACTGGCTAAATTTTTTCTAAAAATACTCTAAATAGAAAAGAGTAAAAGCAGTTCTTACATATTTTGATAAAAATGTAATATGAATAAATAATACAGTATGAAAGTAGTGTCTTATTCTATCCCATTTAACTGAGATTAATATCTAAACATACATAAGAATTCATCTTTTTTTTTCTAGTTTCTCAAAGTTCTTTAGAGTATTGTAGGTGTTTTATGCAAACATGGGCAACTTTTGTGAAACAAATCAATCAGGGGCCAAACTCCCTTCATGGACTAGAAATTATCCAGTTTAGCTCTGTGAATACATCAGATTGGTGAAAAATTCAAATTTTTCTTTCCACTTTGCCCTAAGCAATCAAAGTCTCCCCAAAGTTTTTTTTTTTCCCTGGCCTCTTTACAACATATTTCTGTAAATAGACTCATTTCTCCTTCTTCAAAACAATTACCCTTTCAGTTAAATCAGTATCAAAATCTTCACCTTAACTGAGTTGAATACACACATAGCATGTCAATCTATCTCTTAAAATTGATCTACAATTCTCTTAAAGTATTTTGTTTCTCACACATATCCTCTCTCTAGAGAATATTGTACAAATCTTAATTTTCCCTTTTTTTCTCTTTCACAAACAAGACATTTAAATGGTACACATTTGAATATAATAATTATTCTGGTGAAATGGTTATCTTTTATAAGGGGAAAGCAAAGTAGAACTGTGCATAGGTTGGTAATTTCATCTGAATTTTTTTTTTTTTTATGCTTGCAGGGTCTATGTGATAGGACCCTTTGGTTGGCCAGGAGATAATATTAAAATCTGAACTCCACCTCAGCTCAAATGATTGCTTTATAAATCATTGCCATGTTTGCACTGAAACTGGGGGAAATTTAAACTTCCAATATGTGTTTGGGAAAATTCAAAGGACTAGGCACATCTCTGTCTGTTCCTAGTCTGACACGTGGGAAAGGTTGACAAAATGTTTGTGTGCTAAAGAGGGTTGAGGTTTTCCATTCTCTGTATTCCTGCTCGGCAGACCCAGGGCACAGCGAGGAAAGAACGCTGTTAGAATATTAGAGGTGTGCAAAAACTTGAAGCACTGTGTACTCACATCTGAGTTTCGCCTTTCACAGAAAGGCCCATCATTTCTGGATTTACTACAGAATCTCACAGTGTATAAAAGGCCCCCTATAGAAAGAAGGTTATCTTGCCAGGATGTTACAAGGCTATAAAGAAATGTGCCAACCTATTTGTGCCAAGCTACCTAACGGGAGCTCACCTCCTACTGACTCCAGCGTAGAACCCTCACAGATTTCAGGCTGAACTAGCACTGGCTCACTTACCTCCTAAGCTATTCTTCCACAAAACACTGAAATGTGCCATCAGGTACACGTGAGTTACAGTCACAGCTAACTTGCCAGGTAAGATTTTTGCCCCTGAAGGGATATTAACCATCTTGTGAATTTATAACCCCAAGGCACAATCAGTCCCAAATTAAGGGGACAGTGGATCTTACTTCTCTGAATTCCCTCTGGCCATCTCCCTGGGATCATTTTTTTTCTCCCCCTTCAGAACCTTTCTCCTCTTAGGTACTTAATAAAATTGGCTCCCTGGACAGCTTCAGTTGCCTGGACATTCTGGGAAGGATAGCACATTGGGAGTTTATCAAACCCAACAGCCAATATATTCAAGCCTCAGAGACAGGATTGCAGAAGGGGTGAAGTCAGAAGACTCCACTTGAAGGGGTAAAGCAATAAGTGCAATGTCAGCCCCATCCTCTCAGACTGTCCCCCCGACACAAGATGCCCATTCAGTTACCAAACTGTGAAGTCAGTTAGCTTGTTCTGTATTCCATGTGAACATCTCAAAACATCACTTAAGAAGAGTAATTTCTGGAGTATAATCAAATATCAGCATTACATTGCACTGTTTTTATCTCTATGGAAGTTTCGAGTCTCTAAGGAATGATTCAGAATCCCTCCAAGCCTCAGTATGTTCATAGATGCAGCACATTTAGGAAAAAAAAAAAAAAAAAAAACTTTGATTAATATTTTAGTGGCTTGAAATAAAATTTGAGAAAAACATGCAATACAAATAAACCCCTTACAGCATAAGAATTTCATTCATTTATAAATATTTGTGAACACAAATATTTTTGAAAAATTATGTTGCAGAACCAAAAAAAAACCTATTTTTTAATTTTATTCTTAATGTACTAGTGATTTGTTCAAAGAAAAATATGCACGTGAAAAATATATACTTATGTAAAGTCCTGCTTATCACTTCTATTTCCATTTTTCTCCCCAAAGGTAACCACTATTACTGATTTGGCATACAGCTATTCCTTGGTATCCACAGGGGATTGCTTCTGGAATTTCTGCAGATACCAAAATCTGTGGACGCTCACATCCCTTATATAAAAAGGCACAATATTTGCATATAAACTACACACATCCCTGGAATACTTTAAATCATCTCCAGATTACTCATAACACGAATACAATGCAAATTCCACACCAATAGTTGTTATAGTGTATTGTTCAGGGAATAAGGACAAGAATAATAAAGTCTGCTGTGTTCAATATAGACACAATTTTATTTTCAAATATTTTCCATCTGTGAATGGTTGAGTCTACAGATGGAGAACTCATGGACACAGAGGATTAACCATCTCTCTTCTCATATCTTTGAGTACATGTTACAAGTAAGGTTAACAATTGTCATTCAGTTTTTCTCTTAGAATGTGGGATCAGTTCAGGACATTTGACATAAATCCTTAACTAAGTATTTGGTATTTTCAAACAAAAACTTGTCTTC